>NW_027507764.1:8807908-9390408 GCF_037356315.1 Lithobates pipiens | reverse complement strand
AACGAGGGACACTTCAGGGAGAGTGACATGCAGCGCCTGTAGCATGCTATGGCAAAAAAAAAAAAAAAAAATTTAGTGTGGTTACATTTTGGCAAGCAGGAGGGGTCAATCTTCCTCACCACCATTGGCCTTGCTTGGATTGGAAAACAGACTGAGGCACCATTGGGCACCCCTTGGAGAGTAGTATTACGGCGTGCACACCCTGCGGCGGCAAGCAGTCGGTGTTTCCAAAAAGTTAACAGTGAGAGGAGCTTAACCACTTGACGATCAGGCCTCTTTTTGAGACTCAGTGTTTACTAGACATGTGCATTTCGTTTCAATACGATTTGAAATTCGGATGAATTTTCATTATTCAGACATTTGGATGCATCCGAATTACCGAATTCCAATGCTAACGAATTCAACCGAATTCGGCCGAAATTCGACTCAATACCGGATTCGAAATGATTTCAACATGATTCGACATTATTTCAACCGCATTCGAAAATATTTTGTGACCCGACTTTAGGGCCATGTATCTCGGGGTCACTTGGTGCTAGAAACTCCAAATGTGGATATGTTGTAGTGCTAGTTCTATTGTGTTTGCATACCAAATTTGGAGTACCGATAACGGTTATCTCGCGGTGAATCCGCAGCAGAGACCACCATTATCGTAAACAGGACCGCTGACTCAAAAGATGCATACCTCGGTTGTGGCAGCAGCTGCTGCTGTTACCAGGATACACAGTGGTGTGAAAAAGTGTTTGCCCCCTTCCTCATTTCCTGTTCCTTTGCATGTTTGTCACACTTAAGTGTTTCGGAACATCAAACCAATTTAAACAATAGTCAAGGACAACACAAGTAAACACAAAATGCAATTTGTAAATGAAGGTGTTTATTATTAAAGGTGAAAAAAAATCCAAACCATCATGGCCCTGTGTGAAAAAGTGATTGCCCCCTAAACCTAATAACTGGTTGGGCCACCCTTAGCAGCAACAACTGCAACCAAGCGTTTGCGATAACGTGCAATGAGGCTTTTACAGCGTCCTGGAGAAATTTTGGCCCACTCATCTTTGCAGAATTGTCCTAATTCAGTTACATTAGAGGGTTTTCGAGCATGAACGGCCTTTTTAAGGTCATACCACAACATCTCAATAGGATTCAGGTCAGGACTTTGGCTAGGCCACTCCAAAGTCTTCATTTTGTTTTTCTTCAGCCATTCGGTGGTGGACTTGCTGGTGTGTTTAGGATCATTGTCCTGCTGCAGAACCCAAGTTCGTTTCAGCTTGAGTACACGAACAGATGGTCGGACATTCTCCTTCAGGATCTCTTGGTAGACAGCAGAATTCATAGTTCCTTTTATCACGGCAAGTCTTCCAGGTCCTGAAGCAGCAAAACAGCCCCAGACCATCACACTACCACCACCATATTTTACTGTTGGTATAATGTTCTTTTTATGAAATGCAGTGTTCCTTCTACGCCAGATATACTTGGACACACACCTTCCAAAGAGTTCCACTTTTGTCTCATCGGTCCACAGAATGTTGTCCCAAAAGTCTTGGGGATCATCAAGATGTGTTGTGGAGAAATTGAGACGAGCTTTGATGTTCTTTTTGCTCAGCAGTGGTTTTCTCCTTGGAACTCTGCCATGCAGGCCATTTTTGCCCAGTCTTTTCCTGATGGTGGAGGCATGAACGCTGATCTTAACTGAGGCAAGTGAGGCCTGCAGTTCCTTGGACGTTGTTGTGGGGTCTTTTGTGACCTCTTGGATGAGTCGTCGCTGCGCTCTTGGGGTAATTTTGGGCGGCCGGCCACTCCTGGGAAGGTTCACCATTGTTCCATGTCTTCGCCATTTGTGGATAATGGCTCTCACTGTGGTTCGCTGGATTCCCAAAGCTTTGGAAATGGCTTTATAACCCTTTCCAGACTGATAGATCTCAATTACTTTCTTTCTCAATTGTTCCTGAATTTCTTTGGGTCTCGGCATGATGTGTAGCTTTTAAGGATCTTCTGGTGGACCTTACTGTGTCAAGCAGCTCCTATTTAAGTGATGCCTTGATTGTGAACAGGTGTGGCAATAATCAGGCCTGGGTGTGGCTAGAGAAATTGAACTCAGGTGTGGACAACCACAGTTATAGTATGTTTTAACAAGGGGGGCAATCACTTTTTCACACAGGGCCATGATGGTTTGGATTTTTTTTCACCTTTAATAATAAACACCTTCATTTACAAATTGCATTTTGTGTTTACTTGTGTTGTCCTTGACTATTGTTTAAATTGGTTTGATGTTCTGAAACACTTAAGTGTGACAAACATGCAAAGGAACAGGAAATGAGGAAGGGGGCAAACACTTTTTCACACCACTGTACATCCTTAAGCTGTAAAATGTAAATGTACAGGAGCCTTGTAGCTATAAAGTTTTCTGTAATTGCTCTGGCACAAGCAAGAGTCTCACAGACACATATAAACCTCAGAACAATATTGAAAAAAATAAATTCTTTCATTACGTATGGTTTTGCACACACAAGGTTTAGCCTACCTTCAAGAAGAACATTATTAACCTATCCACTTGCTGCCAAATCGTGTACCTGGTACGTCATTTGCCTTCAAGTGGTTGTTCGGCATGTGCACTGACAAAAAATTTGTTCATTTTCGTGTTCATTTCATTCGTTTTTTAGATTTTTTTCGGAAATTCGGTAAGTTGTAAAATCAAAAAATCGGAAATTCGAAAATTAGGAATTCGGAAATTTCAGGAATTTTCACATTTAAACTTTTCGCACTTCTGAATTTCGAATTCCTGAATTTCCGGATTTACGAATTTCCGATTTTCTGAATTCCGAATTTTTGGATTTTCAGAACTCTGGATTTTCGGAATTCGTGAATCCACAGCTTTGAAAGTCCAAAAATGTGAAAATCTGAAAAAAAGAGAGAAAATCTGTTTAATTAATAACTAACTATTAAATTAACGAGTACGAATTTATCCGAAGTTACGAATTATCTGAAATAACGAATGCCACATCTAACCAAATGGAACATAATGATCTAATAATAATAATAATAAAACCTTTTTATTATTATTAATTATATATAATTCATTATTTCAGATAATTCGTAACTTCAGATAAATTCGTACTTGTTACGTTACACTAACAGACAAATTTGAAAGGGAATTCCAATACCTATAATTTAATAGTTATTTAGAACTGATTTTCTTACTTTTTTCGAATTTCTGAACTTACGAAAATTCAGAATTTTCCGAAAATCAGAAATTCGGAAATTGGAAATCTGAAATTCGGAAATTCGAAAATATGGAAATCCGAAATTCGGAAATTTGAAAATTCGGAAATCCGAAATTCCGAAATCGGTAATTCGGACATCCGAAAATTCGAAATTTTGAAATTCGCAGATCCGAAAATTGGAAATTCGTAATTTCGCAAATTTTGAAATTCGGAAATTCAGAAATTCGGAATTATCGAATTTAAAGTGGAAGTAAACCCTCCTATCGTTTTCAGTCAAGGAAGCTGCCATCTTGGCCTCTAATAATTCTTCAACTGCCATATTGCTGCACATGTGATCAGTTATGACATCAGCCATTGGATGGTTTGAAAGTTTGGTTGAGAGCACAACCAATGTGAAAGTTAGCATTTACGGCATGCCGGGAATGTAACAGTTTTTTTGAAACTGGGTTTACTCCCGCTTTCAAAAACGAATTTGGAACTAAACGAATTGCACATGTCTAGTGGTTGTACTAGGATGATGCCTACAGCATGTGGGCGGCTCTCTTGTAATAGCAACCGGGGTGGCTAACTAGCCACTTGGTTGCTATTACAAGCAGCGGGAGGGGGCGTCCACCCCTTTCCACCTCCCGCCGACTTTTGCAGGTCTCTCTGGCTCTCCCGTTCTACCAGCCGGCATTAAAGACAAAAATAGAACATTCCATAGCTCAACTCACCAACCAGTCTGCTGACCAACTGAATTAACCTATCCAACAGGGGTTTAGTTAGTACGCATTTTGCACACATGCATGCGTAAGCTGCAAGGCCTCTTCACGGCTCCCTGTGTATGCTTGCAGTCCTAACGCTACTGAATTTATGAGCGTCTCCACAGTGGGAGAACATGCATTCTACTGGATAGATGAGGGGCAGGTGGGCCTGGAGGTAGCCCAATCCCCCTTACTCAGCATACACACGATACCCTAAAGAGGCCGTGAAGGAAAGACCCTTACCACGCTGTACCAGGTCCTTTTACGCTCCGATTCTCCTAGGATGAACACCCACTGGGACAAGTGGTGGGCGGACATCCCTAGTCTGGACAGGCAGGATTGGGAGGAGTGCTTTGAGGACGGGTCCCGGCTGCTGATCTCCTCTGGGGACCGGCTAATCCACACAAAATTCCTACACCGCGTGTACTTCACGCCGCAGAGGCTGCACAGAATTTATCCCCATAGGTCCCCGGAATGCCCCAGGTGTCATTACCCCGAAGGTTCTTTCCTACACATGTTCTGGGAATGCCCCCGTATTGCAAGGTTCTGGAGAGATGTTTTTGATTGTATTAATATTAGATTGCAACTGGAAGTGCCTATGACACCCGAGTTTGCCCTTCTGGGGATTCAGGAGGATGAGCAGCGACCACGGTACAGCAAGCTGTTGCTTTCCCTCCTGGCATTTTATGCCCGGAGGGAAATTCTTCGGCACTGGATATCGTCTTCGCCCCCTACGGTGGAATCGTGGGATGCAGCGGTTAATGCTGTCCTCCCCCTGTATAAGCTGACTTATCTGGTTAGAGGGTGCCCGCAGAAGTTTGACCGTGTATGGTTACCTTGGGTGGAACAGTTTTGAATTCTTATGGTATTGAAGGTGGGCCCCCCCTCCCCTCTTTCCCCTCCCCCTCCTTTCCCTTTCCTTCCCTTCCCCCCCCCCCCCCCTCCTTCCTCCGTGCTTCTATTTATTTTAGGGGCATATATGTGCCCGACTGTGAGCCCGCTTGATCAAGAACATTTTCCTTTAATGAATCTTTGCTTCATGGGCTCTCTAGTTCTGCTGTATTACCTGTGGATAACCTTTGTTCTGTACCAGTCTGTTGTGATGTCTGCATATGGCTTGTTCTGTACTGTCTTCTCAATAAAACCAACCGTGTTGTTAAAAAAAAAAAAAAAGAGGCCGTGAAGCTTACGCATGCAAATGCGTGCTAACTAAATCCCTGTTTTTAAAGCAGACTGTTGGACAGGTTAATTCGATTGGTCAGCAGACTGGTCGGTGAGTTATGGACTCTTCTGTTTTTCGTCTTTCATGCATTTGCCCTTCCATATGCTCCTTGCTGTGAAGGCCGGTTATAGGTGGGGGCAGGGGGCCATTTGTTTGTTACTACCAGCCGGCATGTCCGCCGTTGGGCCAGAGACCCATACAAAGCCAGAAGCGGCTTTGATCGGTTCTCCGCTATGGTAACCCGGGAAAGTGATGACATCACTTCCGGTTTACCTGGATGTCATCGGCGCCATTATTAAAAAAAAAAATCTAAAGTATTCAAAAACACGGATCCAGGTGTTTTAAATGCTTTTAGGGCCAGAGGAGGGATTAAAGGTCTTATTGACCCCCAGATCCCTCCATAAAGAGTACCTGTCACATGCCTATCACTGTCACAAAGGACACTAACATTCCCTATGACAGCAATAAAAGTGATAAAAAAAGAAAAGAAATTGGAAGCAACAGTGTAAAAAAAAAAATATATATATATATAAAAAGTAATTAATCATTAAAAAATAAAAAATAAATTTAAAGTGCCCCGGTGCTAGTGCGCAAAGGTGAACCCTTACGTCTGCCCCGCGCGCATGCAAACAGCGATCGTCCTACACATGTGAGGTATCGCCGCGAATGTCAGATCACGGGCAGGGGGGTCCAGGAAAGGCAGGATACGTGGAAGATAAAAAAAAAGGGGGGGGGTGGAGGGAGGGGAATAACGGAGGGGGGATAAGAGGGGAAGGAGGGACCCCAGGTATTTTCCTATAAGTTCACAATGGGCAGCGGGCTGGCACTAGACCTGCAGATATAAAGAGGTAACCTGTAAAGGCTTTTAAAGAGCCGCCTATGGATAGTAAAGTTTGCATAGTTTGTCGCCGCCGCGTGAGCGTGTGCAATTCTACAGCATGACATGTTTGGTATCTATTTATTCGGCGTCACATCATCCTTTATATTTTGCAAAAAAAATGGGTCATGTATTGTGTTTTTTTTTTGCATTAAAATGATAAAAAAAAAGTGTATTCTTTCCCCCAAAAACTGCGCAAAATAAAAAAAAACATGACATAAAAAAATGGAAAAAGCCACCAATTTATTCTCTAGGGCAGGGGTGTCCAAACTTTTTTCAAAGAGGGCCAGATTTGATGAAGTGAACCGACCATTTTTTGCCTGACGTTCTTTGAACCCTTAAATTTCGGTCTAAGTGCGTTCATCCGAGCACTTATACAGGGCCCAATAAGAATTCTCTTATCTTTGTGGCTGTGCGTGGTGAACAGATGGGCTCGGAGATTCGTGGTATTTGGATATACCGTATTTATCAGCGTATAACACGCACCTTCACTTAGAAAGGACGTTTCAGGAAAAAAACTTGAAGTTGAAGTAAAGAACTGTGAAGCAAAATAAGGGTCAGTGCCAATTAATGCAGCCTAATCAGTGCCCATCTGCAGTTTCACCATTGCCATGAATGCAGCTTCTGAATGCAGCCTCACCAATGCCATGAATGCAACCTCTGAATGCAGCCTCACCAATGCCATGAATGCAGCCTCACCAATGCCATGAATGCAGCCTCACCATTTCCATGAATGAAGCCTTACCACACAGTGGCGGCACAGTGGTGTAGTTGGGTAGCACTCTCACCTAGCACTAAGAAGGGTCGCTGGTTCAAATCCCAACCACGACACTACCTGCCTGGAGTTTGCATGTTCTCCCTGTGCCTGCGTGGGTTTCCTCCGGGGACTCCGGTTTCCTCCCACACTCCAAAGACATGCAGGTAGGTTAATTGGCTTCTGTATAAAATTGGCCCTAGTATATGAATGGGGACCTTGGATTGTGGGCTCCTTGAGGGTAGGGACTGATGTGAGTGTGCAGTGTACAGGGATAGGGACTATTGTAGACACTCACTCAGGTTGAACTGGATGGACTGGTGTCTTTATTCAACCTTACTAACTATGTATCTATGTAACTATGAATGAAGCCTCACCATTGCCATGAATGAAGCCTCACCGTTGCCATGAATGAAGCCCCACCATTACCATGAATGCAGCCTCACCATTGCCATGAATGAAGCCTTACCATTGCCATGAATGAAGCCTCACCATTGCCATGAATGAAGCCTCACCATTGCCATGAATGAAATCTCACCATTGCCATGAATGAAGCCTCACCATTGCCATGAATGAAGCCTCACCATTGCCATGAATGAAGCCTCACCATTACCATGAATGAAGCCTCACCATTGCCATGAATGAAGCCTCACCATTGCCATGAATGAAGCCTCAACATTGCCATGAATGCAGCCTCACCATTGCCATGAATGAAGCCTTACCACTGCCATGAATGCAGCCTCACCATTTCCATGAATGCAGCCTCACCATTTCCATGAATGCAGCCTCACCATTGCCTAAATGCAGCCTCTGAATGCAGCCTCACCATTGCCATTAGTGCAGCCTAATCCATGCCCATCTGCAGCCTTGGAGGGGACAGGGAGGGGATGGGACAAGCGCCAACAGATTACATGCAGGAGAATCTCCTGTTTACACTGCAGCCTCTGTAATACAAAGTCCCGCCTCCTATGATAGACAGAACAGTCGTCCAATGCCAGCCCAGGAGAAGGGACTTCCTATTACAGATGGCGCAGCGTAAACAGTAGATTCTCCTGTATGTAATCTGATGGCACTCGTCCCGCTCCCTTCCTGTCCCCTCCGAGGCAGTGCCGATAAATACAGTATATGTCCAAATTACCAGGGGGGCCGCATTAAACCAGAACGCGGGCCGCAATTGGCCCACGGGCTGGACTTTGGACATGCCTGCTCTAGGGCCTCGGCTAAAAAAAAAAGTATATAATGTTTGCGTGTTTAAATTAATTTCCTAGCAAAATAAAACTGTTTTTTACACGCCCGGTGCATCCGGAAAGTATTCACAGCGCTTCACTTTTCCATGTTTTGTTATGTTATGCCGCGTACACACACTATCAAACAATCCGGTGGAAAAGTCCGGTGGACTCAAGTCCGCCAGACAATCCCCCCGTGTGTAGCCTCTGGCGGACTTTTTTTACCCAAAAGTACGGCAGACTTAGAAAGTAGTTTTGCACTCCAATCTTTCCGTCAGACTCGCATTTCGGCGGACAATCCGGCCGTGTGTGCGCCAGTCCGCCGTACTTTTGAAATGAATGGACTTTTCCCGCCCAGAGGAAAGTCCGCTCATTTTGAGCGCGTCTCCAGGTAGCCGGGGCCAGCGAAGGAGGCGTCGCTGGCCCCGTCACCTGGTATGGACTTAAAAGGGAACCCCAACGCCGAAAAAATCGGTGTGGGGGTCCCCCCCCAGGTCCACATCAGACCCTTGTCCGAGCACGCTACCCGTCCGGCCAGGAAAGGGGGGACGAGTGAGCGCCCCCCCCCCTCCTGAGCCGTACCAGGCCGTGTGCCCTCAACATGGGGGGTGCCTTGTCCCCATGTTGATGAGGACAAGGGCCTCTTCCCAACAACTCTGGCCGTTGGTTGTCGGGGTCTGCGGGCGGGGGGCCTATCGGAATCCGGGAGCCCCCTCTAATAATAAGGAGGCCGTCTTCGGGGGTCTTCTCGCCGGACTCCTCCGGCGGCGAAGAAGAAAGCCGGGCTCCTCCGCTAGCAAAAGAGCTAGCAGAAGATAGCGGAGGAGCCCGGCTTTCTTCTTCGCCGCCGCCCTCTTCTTCCGACTTCGGGGGTCTTGTCCCCCTCTTCGGGGGTCTTGTCCCCTTCTTCGTTTCTTCGGTCGCCGCTGTCGCCGTTTTCTGTTCTTCTCTTCATCTCTTCAGATGTTGCCTCGTCGCTCTCTCTGCTCACAATGACGGGGACGCGGCGCGCGGTGACTTATATAGGGACATCACCGGATGATTCCCCGCCCAGTATGATGTCACAGTCACAGGCTCCTCCCATGTCCATAATTATCGCAGGCTCCTCCCATGTACATAAGTATCACAGGCTCCTCCCATGTTCATAAGTAACACAGGCTCCTCCCATGTACATAAATATCACAGACTCCTCCCATGTACATAAGTATCGCAGGCTCCTCCCATGTCCATAAGTATCGCAGGCTCCTTCCACGTACATAAGTATCACAGGATCCTCCCACGTTCATAAGTATCACAGGCTCCTCCCATGTACATAAGTATCACAGGCTCCTCCCATGTCCATAAGTATCGCAGGCTCCTCCCATGTCCATAAGTATCACAGGCTCCTCCCAAGTACATAAGTATCACAGGATCCTTCCACGTTCATAAGTATCACAGGCTCCTCCTATGTACATAAGTATCACAGACTCCTCCCATGTACATAAGTATTGCAGGCTCCTCCCATGTACATAAGTATCACAGGCTCCTCCCATGTACATAAGTATCACAGGCTCCTCCCATGTACATAAGTATCACAGACTCCTCCCATGTACAGAAGTATCACAGGCTCCTCCCATGTACATAAGTATCACAGGCTCCTCCCATGTACATAAGTATCACAGCCTTTGCTTAATACTTTGGTGAAGCTCCTTTGGCACCAATTACAGCCTCCAGTCTTGGTGAGTATGATGCTACAAGCTTGGCACACCTATTTTTGGGCAGTTTCTCTTCTTTGCAGGACCTCTCAAGCTCCATCAGGTTGGATGGGGGTCATTGGTGCACAGCCATTTTCAGATTTCTCCAGAGATGTCCATTTGGGTTCAGGTCTGGGCTCTGGCTGAACCACTCAAGGACATTCACAGATTTGTCCCATAGCTCCACTCCTTTGTTATCTTGGATGTGTGCTTAGGGTTTTTGTCCTGTTGCAAGATGAACCTTCGCCCCAGTCTGAGGTCCAGAGCGCTCTGGAGCAGGTTTTCATCAAGGATGTCTCTATACATTGCAGCATTCATCTTTCCATCAATCCTGACTAGTCTCCCAGTTCCTGCCACTGATAAACATCTCCACAGCATGATGCTACCACCCACATGCTTCACTGTAGGGATGGTATTGTCCAGGTGTTGAGCGGTGCCTGGTTTCCTCCAGACACAACGCTTGACATTCAGGCCAAACAGTTCAATCTTTGTTTTCATCAGACCAGAGAATTTTGTTTCTCATGGTCTGAGAGTCCTTCAGGTGCCTTTTGGAAAACTCCAGGCGGGGCTGTCATGTGCCTTTTACTGGGGAGTGGCTTCCGTCTGACCACTCTACCAAAGGGGCCTGATTGGTGGAGGGCTGCAGAGATGGTTGTTCTTCTGGAAGGTTCTCCTCTCTCCACAGAGAAATGATGGAGCTCTGTCAGAGTGACCATCGGGTTCTTGGTCACCTCCCTGACTAAGGCCCTTCTCCCCCGATCGCTCAGTCCTGGTGGTTCCGACTGTCTTCCAGTTACGGATGATGGAGGCCACTGTGCTCATTGGGACCTTCAATGCTGCAGAATTTTTTCTGTACCCTTCCCCAGATCTGTGCCTCCATACAATCCTGTCTCGGAGGTCTACAGACAAGTCCTTGGACTTCATGGCTTGGTTTGTGCTCCGACATGCACTGTTCACTGTTGGACCTTTATATAGACAGGTGTGTGCCTTTCCAAATCATGTCCAATCAACTGAATTGACCACAGGGGGACTCCAATCAAGTTGTAGAAACATCTCAAGGATGATCGGTGGAAACAGGATGGACCTGAGCTCAATGTTGAGCGTCATGGCCAAGGCTGTGAAGTATATGTACATGGGAGTTTTTAGTTTTTTTTTGTGTTTTTAATAAATTTGCAAAGATTTCAAACAAAATTCTTTCACGTTGTCATTATGAGGGATTATTTGTAGAATTTTGAGTAAAATAATGAATTTAATCCATTTTGGAATAAGGCTGTAACATAACAAAATGTGGAAAAAGTGAAGCGCTGTGAATACTTCCTGGGTGCTCTGCAAACAAAAAAGTGCCAGAAAATGCCTGGTCTTAAAGTGGTTAAAATAATCAGGGACTGCTTAGCTACCTGTACCGGCTGAGACAATAAAGATTTTAGTCAAAGGTGTGTAAAGTACAATATTGTGTATATAGTGCCGGAGACTGTAAGGCAGAGTGCGAGGGTCAGGAGTACTTAGAGTGCTGCAGTCAGTGTTGAGTTTAGGAATACATATTGCAGAGTGCAGAGGTCAATGATCAATAATGCACAGAATGCAGGAGGCCAGTGTGTTTAGTGCATAGTAGAGGAATTGCAAAATTAAAAAAGTGAAGGAGTCGGGGGGGGGGGGGGGGGCTGTAGGGGTCAGCAGCAGTGGTGTCACTAGGGGGTGGCTTTTGGAGTCTCTGCAGGGGTCCCCAAGGGGAAGGGAGGTTCTTTTTGGACCCTGATGCAAGGGGGAGGCTCTCTGGATCTCTGGGGACCCTAATGTAAGGGGGGGCTCTCTGGGGACCCTGATGTAAGGAGGGGCTCTCTGGGGACCCTGATGTAAGGAGGGGCTCTCTGGGGACTCTGATTTTAAGGGGGAAGCTCTCTGGGGACCCTGATGTAAGGAGGGGGCTCTCTGGGGACCCCGATGTAAGGAGGGGCTCTCTGGGGACCCTGATTTTAAGGGGGAGGCTCTCTGGGGACCCCGATGTAAGGGGGGCTCTCTGGGAACCCTGATGTATGAGAGAGGCTCTCTGGGGACCCTTATGTAAGGAGGAGGCTCTCTGGGGACCCTGATGTAAGGGGGGGCTCTCTGGGGCCCTGATGTGAGGAGGGGCTCTCTGGGGACCCTGATGTAAGGAGGGGCTCTCTGGGGACCCTGATGTAAGGAGGGGCTCTCTGGGGACCCTGATGTAAGGAGGGGCTGTCTGGGCACCCTGATGTAAGGAGGGAGGGCTCATTGGGGACCCTGATGTAAGGAGGGAGGGCTCTCTGGGGACCCTGATGTAAGGGGGAGGCTCTTTGGGGACCCTTATGTAAGGGGGAGGATCTCTGGGGACCCTGATGTAAGGGGGAGGATCTCTGGGGACCCTGATGTAGGGGGGCTCTCTGGGGACCCTGATGTAGGGGGGCTCTCTGGGGACCATGATGTAAGGGGGGGAGCTCTCTGGGGACCCTGATGTAAGGGGGGGAGCTCTCTGGGGATCCTGATGTAAGGGGGGGCTCTCTGGGGATCCTGATGTAAGGGGGGCTCTCTGGGGGCCCTGATGTAAGGGGGGGGCTCTCTGGGGACCCTGATGTAAGGGGGGGCTCTCTGGGGACCCTGATGTAAGGGGGACTCTCTGGGGACCCTGATGTAAGTGGGGGGCTCTCTGGAGATATATACACACACACATATATTACTGTATATACATGTGTATGCCCACCCAAGCATATGACTTTCTTAACTACGCTGCTATGAGCTCTAGCCCCAGATTTTTCGTAGACCTAGCAATGCCCCTGTCTCCAACCAAACATATAGCCATTAAAGTCTATGGAACCAAAAACCAGAAAAAAAAAAGAAGTCCCTGGCCCTTTCCATAAAATGCCCAGATGGGAACCACATCCATAGGAAAGCATTTTACATGGACTGTAGGTGTGCTCCTGCAAAACTGAAAATGCACAAAAAAAAAAAAATGCATAGGTGTGAACCAGGACTTAAGGACATGAAGTATGTCCCACCCTTCGCCACCAGGCCATTTTTTTGGCGATACGGCACTGCATTACTTTAACGGACAATTGCGCGGTCGTGCGACGCTGCACCCAAATAGAGCTGACGTCCTTTAATTCCCACAAATAGAGATTTCTTTTGGTGGTAATTGATCACCACCTGCGGTTTTTATTTTTTGCGCTATAAACAAAAAAAGAGCGTCAATTTAGAAAAAAAAACAAAAAAACAAAAACAATATCTTTTTTCTTTTCTGCTAAAAAATTTTTTTTTTAAATTAAGAAATTTTAAAAATCAAATTTCTTCATCAATTTAGGACAATATTTATTCTGCTACATTTGGATCTATAAGACCATCGCATTCCTCCCCCCCTTTTTTGGATGAAAGATTGTATTGGTTCTACTAATATATATACTTTTTATTCAGTCTATAGGATTATTCAATGAAAAATTGAACTGCTTCCCGACCAGCGCACGCTGATGTACGTCGGCAGAATGGCACCGCTGTGCAAATGGGCGTACCTGTACATCCTTTTGAATTTGCCGCCGTGCCATCGCGTACGCGCCGCCGGCCGGGAGCTCTGTGAGTAGGATCGCAGATCCTGCGGACTCGATGTCCGCAGGGGTTACCCGCGATCGTGTCACGGGGAGGAAGAACGGGGAGGTGCTAATGTAAACAAGCATCTCCCTGTTCTGCCTGGTGACAGTGTCACTGATCTCTGCTCCCTGTGATCGGGAGCTCTGATCAGTGATGTGTCACAGCTAGCCCATCCCCCCTACAGTTAGAACACATCCCTAGGACACACTTAACCCCCCTACAGCACCACCTAGTGATAACCCCTTCACTGCCAGTCACATTTACACAGTAATCAATGCAATTTTAATCGCACTGATCGCTGTCTAAATGTGACTGGTCCCAAAATTGCACCAAAATTGTCCGACGCGTCCGCCATAATGTCGCAGTCATGATAAAAATCGCTGATCGCCGCCATTACTAGTAATAAAAAAATATTCATAAAAATGCCATAAATCTATCCCCTATTTTGTAGGCGCTGTAACTTTTGCGCAAACCAATTAATAATTACTTATTGTGATTTTTTTTTTTAACCAAAAATATGTGGAAGAATACGTATCGGCCTAAACTGAGGAAAAAAAATGTTTTTTTTATATATTTTTGGGGGATATTTATTATAGCAAAAAGCAAAAAAAATATATATTTTTTTTCAAAATGACCGTTCTTTTTTTGTTTATATCGCAAAAAAATAAAACAAATGCAGAGGTGATCAAATACCACCAAAAGAGAGCTCTATATGTGGGGAAAAAAGGACGTCAATTTTATTTGGGAGCCACGTCGCACGACCGCGCCAATTGTCAGTTAAAGCGACGCAGTGCCGAATCGCAAAAAGTACTCTGGTCAGGAAGGGGGGGTAAAATCTTCTGAGGCTGAAGATGTTAAAAGAAATAAAAGTTTGTTGTGGGGACAGAGGAAAGCTGACGTACATTGCCTGATAGCAGAGGTGCAAACACACGTGAGATCAGTGATGTGGGGGGATGGGGTCATGTATGGGAGAATTCTCTCTAGTGAATAGACGGGTCACATGCGGTGTATGAGGTGTGTTATGTACACAGATAAGGGGACTATTTTAAACATCCTGGTCACAGGCTATAGAAAGCTGGATGAAGAGCTAACAGAGCCCAACAATGGTGGATGGATGATAAATGGTGGATGACGCTCCCCGGAACACGCCACCAGTGTCAGCACTCCGCTCTCTCCTCTGCAGAGTCACACTCCATACCGCAGTGCATTGTGGGAGATCAACTGTATTCAGAGAGATCATTCTACAATCAAATACCGATCAATTGTTTGCCAACTCCTACACTCACCAGACACTTTATTAGGCCCCCCCTTGTTAGTAGCGGGTTGGACCCCCTTTATTAGGCCCCCCTTGCTAGTAGCGGGTTGGACCCCCTTTATTAGGCCCCCCTTGCTAGTAGCGGGTTGGACCCCCTTTATTAGGCCCCCCTTGCTAGTAGCGGGTTGGACCCCCTTTATTAGGTCCACCTTGCTAGTAGCGGGTTGGACCCCCTTTATTAGGTCCACCTTGCTAGTAGCGGGTTGGACTCCCTTTATTAGGTCCACCTTGCTAGTAGCATGTTGGACCCCCTTTATTAGGTCAACCTTGCTAGTAGTGGGTTGGACCCCCTTTATTAGGTCCAGCTTGCTACCAGCAGGTTGGGCTCCCTTTATTAGGTCCACCTTGCTAGTAGTGGGTTGGACTCCCTTTATTAGGTCCACCTTGCTAGTAGCGGGTTGGACCCCCCTTTATTAGGTCCAGCTTGCTAGTAGCGGGTTGGACCCCCTTTATTAGGTCCAGCTTGCTAGCAGCAGGTTGGGCTCCCTTTATTAGGTCCACCTTGCTAGTAGTGGGTTGGACTCCCTTTATTAGGTCCACCTTGCTAGTAGCGGGTTGGACCCCCCTTTATTAGGTCCACCTTGCTAGTAGCGGGTTGGACCCCCTTTATTAGGTCCAGCTTGCTAGCAGCAGGTTGGGCTCCCTTTATTAGGTCCACCTTGCTAGTAGTGGGTTGGACTCCCTTTATTAGGTCCACCTTACTAGTAGCGGGTTGGACCCCCTTTATTAGGTCCAGCTTGCTAGCAGCAGGTTGGGCTCCCTTTATTAGGTCCACCTTGCTAGTAGCGGGTTGGACCCCCTTTATTAGGCCCCCCCTTGCTAGTAGCGGGTTGGACCCCCTTTATTAGGTCCAGCTTGCTAGTAGCAGGTTGGACTCCCTTTATTAGGTCCACCTTGCTTGTAGCGGGTTGGAACCCCTTTATTAGGTCCACCTTGCTAGTAGTGGGTTGGACCCCCTTTATTAGGTCCAGCTTGCTAGCAGCAGGTTGGGCTCCCTTTATTAGGTCCACCTTGTTAGTAGTGGGTTGGACTCCCTTTATTAGGTCCACCTTGCTAGTAGCGGGTTGGACCCCCTTTATTAGGTCCAGCTTGCTAGCAGCAGGTTGGGCTCCCTTTATTAGGTCCACCTTGCTAGTAGCGGGTTAGACCCCCTTTATTAGGCCCCCCCTTGCTAGTAGCGGGTTGGACCCCCTTTATTAGGTCCAGCTTGCTAGTAGCAGGTTGGACCCCCTTTATTAGGTCCACCTTGCTAGTAGCGGGTTGGACCCCCTTTATTAGGCCCCCCTTGCTAGTAGCAGGTTGACTCCCTTTATTAGGTCCAGCTTGCTACCAGCAGGTTGGACTCCCTTTATTAGGTCCACCTTCCTAGTAGCGGGTTGGACCCCCTTTATTAGGTCCACCTTGCTAGTAGCAGGTTGGACTCCCTTTATTAGGTCCACCTTGCTAGTAGCGGGTTGGACCCCCTTTATTAGGCCTCCCCTTGCTAGTAGCAGTTTGGACCCCCTTTATTAGGTCCACCTTGCTAGTAGCAGGTTGGACTCCCTTTATTAGGTCCACCTTGCTAGTAGCGGGTTGGACCCCCTTTATTAGGCCTCCCCTTGCTAGTAGCGGGTTGGACCCCCTTTATTAGGCCTCCCCTTGCTAGTAGTGAGTTGGACCCCCTTTATTAGGTCCACCTTGCTAGTAGTGAGTTGGACACCCTTTATTAGGCCTCCCCATGCTAGTAGCGGGTTGGACCCCCTTTATTAGGGCCCCCTTACTAGTAGCTGGTTGGACCCCCTTTATTAGGTCCAGCTTGCTAGCAGCAGGTTGGACCCCCTTTATTAGGTCCAGCTTGCTAGTAGCGGGTTGGACCCCTTTTATTAGGCCTCCCCTTGCTAGTAGCAGGTTGGACCCCTTTTATTAGGCCTCCCCTTGCTAGTAGCGGGTTGGACCCCTTTTATTAGGCCTCCCCTTGCTAGTAGCGGGTTGGACCCCCTTTTTATTAGGCCTCCCCTTGCTAGTAGCGGGTTGGACCCCCTTTATTAGGTCCACCTTGCTAGTAGCGGGTTGGACCCCCTTTATTAGGTCCAGCTTGCTAGTAGCAGGTTGGACCCCCTTTATTAGGCCTCCCCTTGCTAGTCGCGGGATGGACCCCCTTTATTAGGTCCCCCTTGCTAGTCCCGATTTGGACCCCCTTTTGCCTTCATTCTTGGTGGAATAGATACAACAAGGTGTTGGAAACGTTCCTCAGAGATTTCCCTCCATAGTGACATGATAACATCACACAGTTGCTGCAGATTTGTCAGCTGCACATCCATGATGCCGAATCTCCCATTCCACCACATCCCAAAGGTGCTCTATTGGATGAGATGTGGTGATGGTGGAGGCCATTGGAGGACAGGGACCTCATTGTCCGGTGGTGAGATGATTGGAGCTTTGTGACATGGAGTATTATCCTGCTGGGAGGAGCCATCAGAAGATGGGGAGACTGTAGTCATAAAGGGATGGACATGGTCAGAAACAATACTCAGGGAGGCCGTGGTGATTAAACCGATTGCCGCCCGCCCACCGTCATATGATGTCATCTCAGAACGGCCTCCTGAATCTATCCATGGCTGCCGCTGCCACCCCTATTTTCGAATGCCTGAATTACAGTGGGGGGCGGTTGTTTTTGAAGGCTCTAATAGGTGTCAAAAAAGGTGACGTGGTTCACCCAGGTGTGTTAGAGCAAACGCTGAACCGCCTCTCCGCCAATCAGGTGCTTGGATCTGTTACCTATCACCTGATTGGCTGAAACAACAGGCGCTTTGATTGGATGCCTGACGGGAGGAGATGCATGGAGGACACCGCACACCACCGTCAGCCGCTGCCTCACTGAGACAGGGTAAATGCAGGGAAGATGCCGAGCGGGCGGGGGGGGGGGGGGGGGGGGGTCACAGTGGCAGCATTGGATGGGCATAATGGCTGAATTTGATGGCACAGTGGCTGCGTTTTATGGGCACAGTGGCAGCGTTTGATGGCACACTGGTTGCAATTGATGGGTACAGTGGCTGCATTTGATGGCACAGTGGTGGCAATTGATGGGCACAGTGGCTGCGTTTGATGGCACAGTGGTGGCAATTGATGGGCACAGTGGCTGCGTTTGATAGCACAGTGGCTGCGTTTTATGGGCACAGTGGCTGCAATTGATGGGTACAGTGGCTGCGTTTGATGGCACAGTGGTGGAAATTGATGGATACAGTGGCAGCGTTTGTGGCACAGCGGCTGCAATTCATGGGCACAATGGCTTGCGTTTGATGGCACAGTGGCTGCGTTTGATGGGCACAATGGCAGCGTTTGTGGCACAGTGGCTGCAATTGATGGGCACAGTGGCTGCGTTTTATGGGCACAGTGGCTGCGTTTTATGGGCACAGTGGCTGCAATTGATGGGCACAGTGGCTGCGTTTTATGGGCACAGTGGCTGCAATTGATGGGCACAGTGGCTATGTTTGATGGGCACAGAATTTTTCAGTTTGTTTGCGCCCCTCCAAAAATTTTGAGCACCAGCCACCACTGGCCATACCAGTCCCATGAAATGCAGCCTGACCGGTGCCTGGCGAGGACGTCATCCCATCCGCCGGTCACAGATAGCCGCGGCCGTGCTCCATTTGGCTGCTCGGGCTGCGCTGTCTTCTATGTATGACAGGCTCAGCCGGGAGATCGCCCCGCACTCGCAGGAGATGGCCGGCCCGGTATTCTAACATGGTGGCTACGGGGGAAGGGTTGAGGCCTTTGGGGTGAAAAAAAGTGCGTCTTATGGAGAAAAAAAATAAGGTAAGTATGACAAGACAGTTGCCACCAAAATAGGTGCCCCCCATGGAAGATTTCCACTCATCACCTGTTCCGCTTGTTTTATTGATCAGAATTTAGTATTTGATCCTGACGTATCATCACAGCAGGAAATGGTATTATCACGTAGCTGGTAGCAGAGCCTGATATGATGAGGAAGGCCTCTCTTACACCCCTGACTCGGGTGGGGGGGGGGGCCCTGGTAGTGTGCCCAGGAGGCACAGGAGCACAGAGTTCCTGTAGGACTTGCTGACAGCAGGGCGGGTGTCCACGCTGGGCAGGAGAAGTCCTCCAATGACTTCAGCAGGCATAGTTGCCAATAGTCCCGAATTTCCCGGGATAGCCACGAATTTTGGAGCCTCGTCCCGATTTAAAAGTTTCCCGTATTATTTGTCACAAAATTTTTCCGCTTGTCCCGGGCATCGGAAACTTTTGGGCAATGAAGTGTTAATATCACCGCTTTAGAACAGCTTCGTATCCTCCCCCCCTATCCCAGAGTATCCCCCCCCCCCCCGCCTCATTTTGTCCTCCTTGTCTTCTGTTGGACAAAGAGGACGCATGCTCTTTCTCTTTTCATTGATTTGCCAAGTATGGCAAGTGGGGGGCGTGGCTAGTTAAGTTACCACGCCGGCCCGCCCAGACCAGAGCGCAGTCCGCGTGGATGGGAGGAAGAGGCGTGTTCGGAGGAGGTACGCCTCCTGTTGGCACTGCTTCCCCAGTCTGAGAGGGACCGAGGAGGACGACCACTTCACTTCAGAACCGCAACAGTCCCAGCTGGGGAGCCAGAGAGGCCGGACCGCGGACACTCGGTCGCCGGCGCCACGTGGAGGGAGGGAGTAAACTTACTAGGCACCAACGGTAAGTGCTCCTGTGAAAACAATTCTCCCTCCCTCCCTTTTGGGGGATGGGAGTTGCAGCGGTTGGTGTGCTCTCTTAGGGGACAATTTTTATATATATACACACACACATACACACACATTTTTTTTTTTTTGGGGGGGTGCAAGGAGTTCAGTTTTTGGGTGCTGGGGGGTGTAATAGGAAGAAAAAGTGAGCATGGCCTTGATGTGTGTGGGTTTTTATTTTTTTGGTTCTGTTTTTTTGAGGGGGTAGATAGGAAGTGGCAGTGGGGTGACCCCCCCCCCCCCTTATGGGGACAAATAGCTGATGGTGGCCCTGTTAGATTTTTGTGCATTTAAAAAAAAATAAAAAATCCACCCAATGCCACTTCCTATTACTGCCCCCCACCCCCTAATTATTATTATTATTATTTTTTTGAATACACAAAAATCTAGGGGGTGGGGGGGGGGGGGGGGCGGTAATAGGAAGTGGCAGTGGGAGGATTTTATTTTTTTCAAATACATAAAAATCTAACAGGGCCACCATCAGCTATTTGTCCCCATAAGGGGGGGGGGGGGGGGTCACCCCACTGATACTTCATATCTCCCCCCTTAAAGAAAAACAAAACCAAAAAAAAAAAAAACACACATCAAGGCCGTGTTCAATTTTGCTTCCTATCATACCCCCCGTACCCAAAAACTGAACTTTTTGCGCACCCCCACCCAAAAAAAAAAAAATAAAATAAATATATATATATATATATATATATATATATATATATATATATACACACACACACAAAAAATTTTTATGGGGGGGGGCGCAAGTTCAGTTTTTGGGTGTGGGGTGTGTGATAGGAAGCGAAAGTGAGCACGACCTTGATGTGTGTGTGTTTTTTTTTTTTTGGGGGGGGGATAGGAAGTATCAGTGGGATGACCCCCCCCCCCTTATGGGGACAAATAGCTGCTGGTGGAACTGTTAGATTTTTGTGTATTTGAAAAAAATAAAATCCTTCCACTGCCGCTTCCTATTACCGCCCCCCCACCCCCTAGATTTTTGTTTATTAAAATTAGGGGAGGGGGGGGCAGTAATAGGAAGTGGCAGTGGTTTGACAAATAGCTGATGGTGGCCCTGTTAGATTTTTGTGCGTTTAAAAAAAAAAAAATCCACCCAATGCCACTTCCTATTACTGCCCCCCACCCCCTAATTATTATTATTTTATTTTTTTTGAATACACAAAAATCTAGGGGGTGGGGGGGGGGGGCGGTAATAGGAAGTGGCAGTGGGAGGATTTTATTTTTTTCAAATACATAAAAATCTAACAGGGCCACCATCAGCTATTTGTCCCCATAAGGGGGGGGGGGGGGGGTCACCCCACTGATACTTCATATCTCCCCCCTTAAAGAAAAACAAAACCAAAAAAAAAAAAAAACACACATCAAGGCCGTGTTCAATTTTGCTTCCCATCATACCCCCCGTACCCAAAAACTGAACTTTTTGCGCACCCCCACCCAAAAAAATAAATAAATAATAATAAAAAAAAAAAAAAAAATATATATATATATATATATATATATATATATATATATATATATATATATATACACACATAAAAAAAATTTTATGGGGGGGGGGGGCGCAAGTTCAGTTTTTGGGTGTGGGGTGTGTGATAGGAAGCGAAAGTGAGCACGACCTTGATGTGTGTGTGTTTTTTTTTTTTTTGGGGGGGGGATAGGAAGTATCAGTGGGATGACCCCCCCCCCCTTATGGGGACAAATAGCTGCTGGTGGGACTGTTAGATTTTTGTGTATTTGAAAAAAATAAAATCCTTCCACTGCCGCTTCCTATTACCGCCCCCCACCCCCTAGATTTTTGTTTATTAAAATTAGGGGAGGGGGGGGCAGTAATAGGAAGTGGCAGTGGTTTGACAAATAGCTGATGGTGGCCCTGTTAGATTTTTGTGTGTTTATGGGGAAAAAAGAGGGGGGGGGGGTGGGGCCTGCTCTATTTATTTTTATGGGGGGAGGGCCTGTGGTGTGTGTGTTTTTTTTTTCCCTTCCCATTTGGGGGGGGGGGGGTGGTTGACAGGAAGCCTCAGTGGGTGGACAATATGGGGACACATGGCTGATGCGGGGCCTATCTCTTTAACTGCTTGCAGCCCGCCCACTGTCAAATGACGGCGGGGGGGCGGTGCAGTTCTTGTTCATATGACGTCGGCCCTGAACGGCCGCTCTTGTGCAATTCGGCACTGCGTCGCTTTAACTGACAATTGCGCGGTCGTGCGACGTGGCTCCCAAACAAAATTGGCGTCCTTTTTTCCCACAAATAGATCTTTCTTTTGGTGGTATTTGATCACCTCTACGGTTTTTATTTTTTGCGCTATAAACAAAAAAAGAGCGACAATTTTGAAAAAAACGCATTATTTTTCACTTTTTGCTCTAATATCCCCGAAAAATATATAAAAAAACAATTTATTTCCTCAGTTTTAGGCCGATACGTATTCTTCTACATATTTTTGGTAAAAAAAAAAAAAATCGCAATAAGCGATTATTGATTGGTTTGGCAAAAGTTATAGCTTCTACAAAATAGGGATAGTTTTATGGCATTTTTATTAATAATTTTTTTTTTTTTTACTAGTAATGGCGGCGATCTGCGATTTTTATTGTGACTGCGACATTATGGCGGACACATCGGCCATTTTTTACACATTTTTGGGACCATTGTCATTTATACAGCGATCAGTGCTATAAAAATGCAGTGATTCCTGTGTAAATGACACTGGCAGTGAAGGGGTTAACCACCAGGTGGCAGTGTAGGGGTTAAGTGTGTCCTAGGGGCGTGTTACTAACTGTGGGGGGGGGGGGGGCGTGGCTGTGTTTTACACTTCACTGATCTCTGACACTGTCGCTAGGAAAAACGGGGAGATGCTTGTTTATTTCCGCATCTCCCCGTTCTTCCTCCCCGTGAGAGGATCGCGGGTATCCTCGCGGCGATCGAGTCCACGGGACCCGCGATCGGACTCACGGAGGTCCCGACCGGGACGTACCTGAATGCCCATTTGCTTGTCCGTGCCGTTCTGCTGACGCACATCGGCGTGCGCTTTTCCAGGAAATCAAGTATTTCTCACAGAAAAGTATTGCAGTAACACGTTTTGCTATTCGCACGTTTATTCCCTTTGTGTGTATTGGAACAAAACAAAAAAAGGGAGGGAAAAAGCAAATTGGACATAATGTCACACAAAACTCCAAAAATGGGCTGGTCAAAATTCTTGGCACCCTTAACGTAATATTTGGTTGCACACCCTTTGGGAAAAAAAATAACTGAAATCAGTCGCTTCCTATAACCATCAATAATCTTCTAAGCCCTTGTACAGACGGACGGACATTCCGACAACCAAATCCGTCGCATGTTGTCCGACGGATTTTGTCCGACGGATTTTGTCCGAAACTGTTGCATACACACGGTCGGACAAAGTTGTCGGAAAATCCGATCGTTCAGAACGTGATGACGTTATTTCGTTACGACGGGACTACGTTCAGGTTAGTAGCCAATAGCTTCGGTGTAGGAATTTGATCTGAGCATGCGTGGCACTTTGTCCGATCGGAATTCTCTACACATGATCGGACAAAGTCCGATCGGATCATGTTGTCGGAAAATATTACCGACAAGCTCGAAAACTTGGTCCGTCGGATACTCCGACGGAAACAATCCGATGGAGCCCACACACAGTCGGATTATCCGACAAAACGGTCCGATCGGACACATTCCGTCTGAATCTCCGACCGTGTGTGAATGAATGAATGAATGAAATACTTGTATAGCGCACAACGCGAACTGAATCGCCTCTAGGCGCTGTGGCGAGCTTTGATCATCTGCTAAAAGAGGAAGGTCTTGAGTTTTTTCCTAAAAGCCAGGTGATTTTCTTCCAGGCGGATGTTGATTGGTAGAGCATTCCATAGCCGAGGCCCTTGGACAGCGAATCTCCGATCCCCCTTGGATTTATACCGGGCTTTGGGCACGAGGAGGAGGTTTTTGTTGGCTGATGGAAGACTGCGGTTTGGTGTGTAATGATTTATTTTCTCCATTAGGTATTGCGGAGCTTCTCTATGCACGCATTTGTGGGTGAGGCAAAGGGTCTTAAACGTGATCCGATTTTTTACGGTTAGCCAATGTAAGCTCCTCAGCGAAGGAGAGATGGATTCCCAGGGTTTTTTTCCTGTTATCAGCCTTGCCGCCGTGTTTTGGATCAGTTGTAATCGCGCAAGTTGATATTGTGGTAATCCCATGTAAAGCGAGTTTGCGTAGTCCAGTCGTGAATTAATGATTGTTCCAACTACCACTGCTTTGTCATTCTTTGGGATAAAAGGGATGAGTCTGCGAAGCATGCGCAGCAGATGGTGAGATCCACTGACTACAGATCCTATTTGCGCATCCATTGACATTTGTGCGTCTAAAATAACCCCGAGACTCTTCGCTTTGGTCTTTGGGGAGATAGTCTGCCCAAAGACGGTTGGTGGAGACCAGGAGGTTTTGGTTGCGGGCTTATGATTTGGGTGTAAGATAAGAAGCTCTGTCTTTGATTGGTTCAGCTGGAGGGAGTTAGTGGTCATCCAGTCCTCTATTGATTTGAGGCAGTTTTCAAGTTGTTGTTGGTGATCTTTTTTTCCATTGATCCGGAAATAAAGTTGCGTGTCGTCAGCGTAAGAGTGGAAGCAGAGATCTGAGCATCTGATGATTTGGAGGAGTGGGCGAATGTAAATGTTGAAGAGAACGGGTGACAATGGAGAGCCTTGAGGGACTCCGCAGGTGACTGCCCGAGTTTCGGAGAGGAATTTTCCTAGTTTCACTGTCTGTGACCGATTTCCTAGGAAGGACGCGAACCATTGGAGATCTATGTACAAGGGCTTACACCTCTCACCCGGAATTTTGGACCGCACTTCCTTTACAAACTGCTCCGGGTCTCTCTTATTGGAAGGGCGCCTTTCTCCCCCAACAGCAATTTTAAGATCTCTCCACAGGTGTTCAATGGGATTTAGATCTGGACTCATTGCTGATCACTTTAGAACTCTCCAGCGCTTTGTTGCCATCCATTTCTGGGTGCTTTGTGACGCATGTTTGGGGTCATTGTCCTGCTGGAAGACCCAAGATCTCGGACGCAAACCCAGCTTTCTGACACCGGGCTCTACAGCGCAACCCGAAATCCTTTGGTGATCCTCAGATTTCATGATGCCTTCCACACATTCAAGGCTCCCAGTGCCAGAGGCAGCAAAACAACCCCAAAACATCATTGAACCTCCACCATATCTCACTGTAGGTACCGCATTCTTTTCTTTGTAGGCCTCATTCCGTTTTTGGTAAACAGTGGAATGATGTGCTTTACCAAAAAGCTCTACGTTGGTCTCATCTCTCCACAAGACGTTTTCCCAGAAGGATTTTGGCTTACTAAAAGTACATTTTGGCAAACTGTAGTCTTTCTTTTTTATGTCTCTGTGTCAGCAGTGGGGTCCTCCAGGGTCCTCCCGGGTCCTCCTGGGTCCTCTCGGACCTTAGTGTTTCATTTCATTTAAATGTCGGCAGATAGTTTCACGCTGACACTGATGCTCCCTGAGCCTGCAGGACAGCTTGAATTCCTTTGGAACTTGTTTGGGGGCTGCTTATCCCCCATCCGGACTATCTAATCAGACCAGCCCATGTGGCACCAAAAACCATGCCACCTGTTAAGTCACTTAAATCCCCTTTCTTCCCAATTTTAATGCTCGGTTCGAACTTCAAGTTGTCTTTACCACATCTAGATGCCTAACTGCATGGAGTTGCCGCCATGCGATTGGCTGATTTAGCAATTTGTGTACTAATAGAGTGACCAGTGAGTGTATATCGGGAAGACCATCATAAGGGCACTAATATATAGTAAAATGGTGACAAAGGCTATAAAAAAAAAAGGATATCATTTTTTTTAAAGAACATTTTTTTTTCTCTACTACAGTCCACTGTGGTAAATCTAATAGCTTTATTTTATCCTTTAAATACAGTAAGATACTGAGAATCTGAAAATGAGTTGGACCAAAACAAACCTATACAATTTCTTACAAAAAAAAAAAAAAAATGTATGCAGAAAAGGAAGGAAGGACTCGTTTCAATGCAAAACATGTCAGTTTTAAAAAAAAAAAATCAACTTCTGTTACTCAAAATAGCAGAGAAACGCATCCTTTTTTTGAAAAAAACAATGCAGTAGAACCAGAACCTGTACAACCCATTGCAGTGTATTGTGTGGATTCTGATAGCAATGATTCTGATTGATTGCAATGAGTCTGATTGCAATGAGTCTGATTGATAGCAATGAGTCTGATTGATAGCAATGAGTCTGATTGATAGCAATGATTCTGATAGCAATGATTCTGATTGATAGCAATGATTCTGATTGCAATGATTCTGATTGATAGCAATGATTCTGATTGCAATGATTCTGATTGCAATGATTCTGATTGATTGCAATGATTCTGATTGCAATGATTCTGATTGCAATGATTCTGATTGATAGCAATGATTCTGATTGCAATGATTCTGATTGCAATGATTCTGATTGGTAGCAATGATTCTGATTGATAGCAATGATTCTGATTGCAATGATTCTGATTGCAATGATTCTGATTGATTGCAATGATTCTGATTGCAATGATTATGATTGCAATGATTCTGATTGCAATGATTCTGATTGCAATGATTCTGATTGATTGCAATGATTCTGATTGCAATGATTCTGATAGCAATGATTCTGATAGCAATGATTCTGATTGATAGCAATGATTCTGATAGCAATGATTCTGATTGCAATGATTCTGATTGATAGCAATGATTCTGATTGCAATGATTCTGATTGATTGCAATGATTCTGATTGCAATGATTCTGATAGCAATGATGTTCCTAACGGACAGCTGAGTGAACAGCGAACGCCCAGCATGGCCCCCCGCTGTTCATTGTTTACCTATGGCTCTAATCACATGCTTCCAAAAAACACCCCCCGCCGCTGTAATTCTGATAGCAATGATTCTGATAGCAATGATTCTGATAGCAATGATTCTGATTGCAATGATTCTGATTGCAATGATTCTGATAGCAATGATTCTGATTGCAATGATTCTGATTGCAATGATTCTGATAGCAATGATTCTGATTGCAATGATTCTGATTGCAATGATTCTGATTGCAATGATTCTGATAGCAATGATTCTGATTGATAGCAATGATTCTGATTGATAGCAATGATTCTGATTGATTGCAATCAGAATCATTGCAATCAGAATCATTGCAATCAATGATTCTGATTGCCATGACGAAGCACAATCCTGTGACGGATCATTCGGTGTCAGTAATCTAGTCGATGTGCACATTACAATGAGTTCAGAAAATAGCGAGGGTGACAATGGAAGTGTTTTGCAACAACGGGATCAGCTAGCGCCACAAATTGTGATGTAGCGCTGGCTCCTGAAGAGCATGCGCTATGTGTTTTTTTTTTTTTTTATTTAATATTCCTGAAACTGCAGTTTGGTTATGGGTTCAATTACCCTAAATTGTGGTCTTCTTGGTGCCAGTCTGGCTGGATTGCACTGTGTTCTTCAGGGCTATAGGTGGCGCTGTCATCTCTGGCAGGTGTGAGAACGCAGTTCAGCTGGGTGCATTGAGTGCTATCTTTCTCCGAATCAGCTTGGTGGGCGGGTCGTCCTGCTGTGCATTCTGGGAGAGGGCACTTAAGGTACTGACATCACGTGCTTCGGGGGTTCCGGCCCAGAAGTGCTTTCTGTCTGTTTGGCCCTGGTCCTCCTGACCAGCCCCCAGGGCTCTCATGGCCTGGGGTGCGGATCCATCCAATTCCGAGTCTCGGGGCTGGCTAGCCCGGGGCAAAGTAACTGGAAGGAGGATTCGGAGGTGGTCCGGTGCCGTCTGATCTGAGGCCCAGCAACTGAAAGAGCAACCAGGGGAGGACTCTTCGGGAGAAGGGCACGTGGAAGGCTGGCTTCTCAGAAAGACCCTCAGCGAATCTGCACTTGTATGGTATCGCCGGACCGGCTGCATGATACTGGTACTTTACGAGGGTTCTCTAAGTTATCTACATCCTTCAGTTATTCAAGTGTTCTACAACAAGTCTGTGGCAGAGACTTCGCTTTATCTGAGCATTCTATCGGCTGCTAGGCCTAGTGAGAGAAGGTCTATCCGATAAGGTTGAGGATCCAGTTGTAAATGGCTATTCTCTGGATGTCTAAAGTGAGAGACTTACTATTTGAGTTGATCATCAAAAACCTTATTGAACAGAGGATATCTGATGGGAGATGGAGTATGCCATGGACCATGTTGATTAGATCAAAGAAGATCCTTGAGTCACAAAAAAAGAGCCACAGATAGAAGCCTGACTGTTTATCCAGTATGGTGGATCCAGATCCAAGCTACCATCATCCCAAACAAATAAGTATATGGTGATATCACAAAAATCCCCTGGGAGAGAGTGAACAACTCTTCCCATCAAAACTTTATTGAACAAGGGATATTCATCAAAACCTCTCTCCCTCTCTGTTCAATAAAGTTTTGATGGGAAGAGTTGTTCACTCTCTCCCAGGGGATTTTCGTGATATCACCATATACTTATTTGTTTGGGATATGAGGGGTTCCCACCATCCCTGTGCTGAGTTCCTGGGTCTGTACATCTGCTGTGCCCATTATGAGGGGTTCCCACCATCCCTGTGCTGAGTTCCCGGGTCTGTACACCCGCTGTGCCCATTATGAGGGGCTCTCACCATCCCTGTGCTGAGTTTCCAGGTCTGTACACCCGCTGTGCCCATTATGAGGGGTTCCCACCATCCCTGTGCTGAGTTTCCAGGTCTGTACAACCGCTGTGCCCATTATGAGGGGTTCCCACCATCCCTGTGCTGAGTTTCCAGGTCTGTACACCTGCTGTGCCCATTACGAGGGGTTATCACCATCCCTGTGCTGAGTTCCTGGGTCTGTACACCCGCTGTGCCGATTATGAGGGGTTCCCACCATCCCTGTGCTGAGTTTCCAGGTCTGTTCACCTGCTGTGCCCATTATGAGGGGTTCCCACCATCCCTGTGCTGAGATGACTTCCTCTGATTGGTGAACAAAACACCAGTCATGTTTCTCTTTATTTGGATCCAAAATTCCGAAATTCGTTAACGAAATAGAAATTCCCCATAGGGTTCCCACCATCCCTGTGCTGAAATCCTGGGGTTTTAACTGTTAGGTTCGTTAACTTTTCGGAACAATTACGAATTTTCTTTATGAATTTGGATCCGAAATTCGAAAACGAAATTTTGTATTTCGTACGGAATTCATGTGCATAAAAATTCATATTTTGGATTCGAACGAATGTACACATTTCCGGAAATTCATACAAATTTTCGTTTCGTCTGAAACTAATTGTCTATTGTCTATTGTCGAATACAGAAGATGGCTGGTTTGCTATTGCTACCGATGGAAGTAGTACACAGAGGATAAAATGGAAGTGGAAGAACTTATAATTGACACTTGTAGTCAGGGCCGCTGATAGAAATCATGGGGCCCCATACAGCCTACCTGACGGGGCCCCCTTCAGCTCCACCCCTGGCCCCGCCCCTGGTCCCTCCTTTAGCCCCACCCCTGGCCCCTCCATAATGCCATTGGCAGCATGGGTGGCACTGTCTGCAGCACATTATGGCATTGGCCGCACAGATGCCACTGTCTGAAGCACATTACGAGATCAGCGTCATGGGTGGCACTGTCTCTGCAGGCAGCACATGCGTTATGGCCCATAAAACATGTGCTACCTGCAGACAGTGCCACCCATGCTGCTAATGCCATACTGTGCTGCAGACAGTGCCACCCATAACGTCAATGCCATAAAGCATGTGCTACCTGCAGACAGTGCCACCCATGCCATTAATTCCATAATGTATAGATGCTTCTGCAGTAGTAGTAGTAGATCTTGAAGCCCCCCCCCCCCCCCCCAAGCAAGCACACACCTTTGTCATTGTTAGCTGGGCCCAAAGAGTCACTTCTTCCCTAATCCTGGCCTATCAGCGGCCCTGCTTGTAGTCAGAGTCTTCACTTGGAAATACGATAACCCTAACTACCAAGACCTGCGATGTGCCTTGGTCTATCTGGTCAGTATGCCTAAAAGAGGGCAAAAAGAGACACGAAGTAGGTGTGATGTGAAAGCTACAAAGAAGGGCCAGCAACAACCGTTAGACCAGAAAATGCGAATGCCAGGATGAATACAGAAAAGGAGGGATACGTAAGTAGCTGCTAAAATGGAGGATCTTCAGCGCCCCATGGACCTGATGAAAAGAAGGGACCCCCTCTGCGGGACAAATGAAAGTTGCCTCCGAACCAGATGAATATACAGAAAAGGGGTTTAGGATTCAAGCCTGGTTTGGCAAGTAACCTGGAAATGTGAACTAACTGTTTATAGTGAGAGGATGTAGAAAGAGCAGACCCAAGGAATGTTGCAGTGAAGGACAACTACTTTAAAGTTGTTGTAAACCCTTACAAATCACTTTGACCTACAGGTAAGCCTAGATTAAGGCTTACCTGTAGGTCCAAGAAATATCTCCTAAACCTATATGGTTTAGGAGATACAGTGGTGTGAAAAAGTGTTTGCCCCCTTCCTCATTTCCTGTTCCTTTGCATGTTTGTCACACTTAAGTGTTTCGGGACATCAAACCAATTTAAACAATAGTCAAGGACAACACAAGTAAACACAAAATGCAATTTGTAAATGAAGGTGTTTATTATTAAAGGTGAAAAAAAATCCAAACCATCATGGCCCTGTGTGAAAAAGTGATTGCCCCCTAAACCTAATAACTGGTTGGGCCACCCTTAGCAGCAACAACTGCAACCAAGCGTTTGCGATAACGTGCAATGAGGCTTTTACAGCGTCCTGGAGGAATTTTGGCCCACTCATCTTTGCAGAATTGTCCTAATTCAGTTACATTAGAGGGTTTTCGAGCATGAACGGCCTTTTTAAGGTCATACCACAACATCTCAATAGGATTCAGGTCAGGACTTTGGCTAGGCCACTCCAAAGTCTTCATTTTGTTTTTCTTCAGCCATTCGGTGGTGGACTTGCTGGTGTGTTTAGGATCATTGTCCTGCTGCAGAACCCAAGTTCGTTTCAGCTTGAGTACACGAACAGATGGTCGGACATTCTCCTTCAGGATCTCTTGGTAGACAGCAGAATTCATAGTTCCTTTTATCACGGCAAGTCTTCCAGGTCCTGAAGCAGCAAAACAGCTCCAGACCATCACACTACCACCACCATATTTTACTGTTGGTATAATGTTCTTTTTATGAAATGCAGTGTTACTTCTACTCCAGATATACTTGGACACACACCTTCCAAAGAGTTCCACTTTTGTCTCATCGGTCCACAGAATGTTGTCCCAAAAGTCTTGGGGATCATCAAGATGTGTTGTGGAGAAATTGAGACGAGCTTTGATGTTCTTTTTGCTCAGCAGTGGTTTTCTCCTTGGAACTCTGCCATGCAGGCCATTTTTGCCCAGTCTTTTCCTGATGGTGGAGGCATGAACGCTGACCTTAACTGAGGCAAGTGAGGCCTGCAGTTCCTTGGACGTTGTTGTGGGGTCTTTTGTGACCTCTTGGATGAGTCGTCGCTGCGCTCTTGGGGTAATTTTGGGCGGCCGGCCACTCCTGGGAAGGTTCACCACTGTTCCATGTCTTCGCCATTTGTGGATAATGGCTCTCACTGTGGTTCGCTGGATTCCCAAAGCTTTGGAAATGGCTTTATAACCCTTTCCAGACTGATAGATCTCAATTACTTTCTTTCTCAATTGTTCCTGAATTTCTTTGGGTCTCGGCATGATGTGTAGCTTTTAAGGATCTTCTGGTGGACCTTACTGTGTCAAGCAGCTCCTATTTAAGTGATGCCTTGATTGTGAACAGGTGTGGCAATAATCAGGCCTGGGTGTGGCTAGAGAAATTGAACTCAGGTGTGGACAACCACAGTTATAGTATGTTTTAACAAGGGGGGCAATCACTTTTTCACACAGGGCCATGATGGTTTGGATTTTTTTTCACCTTTAATAATAAACACCTTCATTTACAAATTGCATTTTGTGTTTACTTGTGTTGTCCTTGACTATTGTTTAAATTGGTTTGATGTTCCGAAACACTTAAGTGTGACAAACATGCAAAGGAACAGGAAATGAGGAAGGGGGCAAACACTTTTTCACACCACTGTATTTGCCCGAAAACAGGCACCGCTGTCTACGGCGGATGCGCCGTAGACAGCGGCGCGCAGGCGCACTGAGCGCGGCATTCTCAACGACGGAGCTGCCGCGCGTTTCGGCTCCCTTGCGCATGCGCGGGAGTGACGTCATCGCGGCTTCGCCGAATGACAGCTGCGAGACCCCACCAAGAAGATGGATGCGGCGGACTACAGGGGACAGCGGCGACTTCGCTGGCTCCTGTGTCAGGTAAGTGACACATAATGGACTACTATGCGATGCGATGCGATGCGATGCATAGTAGTCCATTATGCTTTGCCTTTGCAGGGAATGAAAGAGGAAGTAAACTCATCAGGGTTTACTTCCTCTTTAATCCGATACCATGACTGTGGTACAGAAATAACCGCAAACCCCTGACTTACCCATCTATACAAATGAAGGGGAAGTTGTAAGCGTGGTAATAGAGAACTGCGCCAAGGGATGGAGATAGGAAGTCTGAAACACCATGAAAACCTGGCCGGTAACTGGTAGCCGTGCCAAAGAACATCCCCGACTTCCCTCCCCTGGCGGCTTAGAGAGGGTGAGCTGCAAAAATGGACAGACGGACAGGAGTTTGTAGGTCCTGAAATGCAGGGAGGCACGAAAACAGAGGCTAAAAGCCATAGGTGAAGGGCTGGGCATGACTAATGTCAGGGGAAAGGAAGGAAGGGGTTAAGTGGTAAAGGAAGAGAGAGAGGGGGTGGAGCTACGAGGAGAAGGAAGAGGGGTGGAGCGCAATAAAAGGAGAGGGAGGAGCTGTAAAAATCAAGCATGGGACAGAGCAGGAAGAAGTTGCCCACCCACCCGCCCAACTGGGTTGTAGGTTTAAGATGTATTTATGTGATGTGTTGTTTTTCTTGTTGTTGGTCTGTGTTTATTTCTCTTCCAGGGGTCGATGATGCGGGTCATCATAGCAGCTGTAACGGCGGGTCTTTTGGTCTTTGATGGGGCAGGAAAACTGATGTGATGGAAGTGTGGGGGGGGGGATGGCTCTTAGGTGGTATGTGCCCCCCTTTTTGGTGTATCCCAGCGGAAGGGTAGGCTGGAATACGGGGTTGGTGGCACTGCGGGAAAGGGGGTTGACTCCGGGCTGATAAAAACGGCCGGAGGCCTGGTATGGTAAAGTTGTTGGTCCTGCAGTGTACTGGTGGAGAGTGTTAAGTAAAGGTGGAAAACCCGAGGTACTGTCAAAGACCAAAATGACTGGGAGGAAAAATTGCTGTTGCTGAATAGTGTTGTACTGTATATATAGTTAATAAAGTTATTTAAGTTTGGTTTGAAGATTTGTTAATGAAGGCTGCTACGGCCATTTACACTCCAAACTCAGGTGTGGTCTATTTATTGGGAAAGGGGGGCCAAAGGGAAAAAGGGGGGTATAAGGGGAGTGAGTTATACCCCGAATGCATTGGTCATGGTTACCTGATAGATACTTCATGGAATTGGCAGATGAGGCCAAATTGGCGATGCAAAAGCAGCAAACTAGAGACATGAACCTATGAAACCTCCCTGCCCTTGTAAGAAGCCCTCGGAATAATCTGGATAAGAACCGTTGGCCAGATCGATTACCCGAGACCAAGCTTGCCCCCCAGTTCTGTGTGCCACTGTAAAGAAATTCCAACATCACCTGCAGGCTTACTGAGAAGAGCAGGAGCCACAACTAACACCTCTGCGCAAGCTGAGCGGGCTAAGATCCCCTCCATCCTGACTAACAATTGACTTATGGATGTGAGAGCACATAAAGTACCGCATGAATCTGGGTCGAAGAATCATGCGCTGTGTTGGCAGATGGAAGAGGTTGGGACGACGTTGGGATAGCCACCTAAAAGTACTGCGCCCCCCCCCCAGCAGAGGCTGGGAAAGGGGTACACCCAGGGCTGTCTTTAATATAGATTGGGCCCAGGGCAAAAATGTTCTTGCCCCCCCCCCCCCATGCAATTTCCCTCTCCACCTGCTCTGAGACATACAATAGAAGCTAGACCTAAAATCAGTTTTCTGTATCAGATCAGGCAGCAATTGCGATTGGTTGCCAGCAGTTACAGCATATCATTACTGCTCACTGACTGGTTGCTAGAGGTTACAGCACACATTACGGCTCACTGATTAGTTGCTAGAGGTTACAGCACACGTTACGGCTCACTGATTAGTTGCTAGAGGTTACAGCACACATTACGGCTCACTGATTAGTTGCTAGAGGTTACAGCACACGTTACGGCTCACTGATTAGTTGCTAGAGGTTACAGCACACATTAAGGCTCACTGATTAGTTGCTAGAGGTTACAGCACATGTTACGGCTCACTGATTAGTTGCTAGAGGTTACAGCACACATTACGGCTCACTGATTAGTTGCTAGAGGTTACAGCACACGTTACGGCTCACTGATTAGTTGCTAGAGGTTACAGCACACATTACGGCTCACTGATTAGTTGCTAGAGGTTACAGCACACGTTACGGCTCACTGATTAGTTGTTAGAGGTTACAGCACACATTACGGCTCACTGATTAGTTGCTAGAGGTTACAGCACACGTTACGGCTCACTGATTAGTTGCTAGAGGTTACAGCACACATTACGGCTCACTGATTAGTTGCTAGAGGTTACAGCACACGTTACGGCTCACTGATTAGTTGCTAGAGGTTACAGCACATCACCTCCTCACAGCAGGGGAGCATGATATACATAGGAATGCCACCTTTATTTACATATCAATGCCGCCAGCCGTAGCTATTTACTTAGTATTGTCGCCGATATTTACATATGAATGCTGGTTATTTACATGTAAACACAGGGTCTGCAGGTGAGTCACTTGCACACAACAATAGGGCAGAGCTGGGCAGCATTAGCAGCACTTCACACAGATATTAGGACACAGCACAGGAATAAAACTTCAAGGGACAAGGGAGTTTAAACCTGGATAGTTGGCAAGTATGAGGCAGCTGTTTTGAGACAGGGCCCAGGGCAGCTGCCCCTTTTGCCCTACCTTAAAGACGGCCCTGGGTACACCAGTGATAAACTAAGCTATGAACTGGTATGGACCCACCCCCTTAATGATGGGGTGCTATCATGCACTGGAACCCCTATGCGGCGGGGGAGGAATGAATGACAAGGCAGCTTCGGAAATGCACGACGTACCCTGAACTAAAGGAAACACACGCAAGAGAAATGAGATCAGACAACCAACACACAAAACAACACCACCCCCTATGTACCTGACAAGTATGAGGATGTGGGTGCAGAAATGACAAGACCAACAGCGCGTGAATGTGAACCTAATGATGACACAACCCTAGTGTATGTGACGAGCGAGCCCGAGCAACCTGCCGCACCAAGACAGGTAATTAAAACCAAACACTCAGGGCTGAGATACCCACAGACCGTGGTGGGTAGTAGTAAAGGTGTAATGGTGAACGTGCACGTATGATGTATGGTATACGGGGCGAGAAGATTGAGGGACGACAATCAATTAAAAACGAAACCTCAGCCCAATCAATATTACAGACGGCCCTGACTGGATGGATGGGGTACAGGCAGGGCCGGCGATAGACTATTTTGTGCCCTCGGCAAGACCAGCTACTTGCCTGTGCTGGTATACCTTCTCACCTCCTTGCCAATGTTAGCTCGGTGTGGAGACTGGGGATTGGGGAGCTGGCAGGGAGTGATGTTGATGCCAGGATACTTCTTCTTCATGGATTGGATGAAGTTTGCAGAAGAAGGTTCATCTCCAGCTAACGTCATCCAATTCTGCAACTGTATATGGAACATCAGCACTTACACAGCTTTAGGCCAGGGCCCCTTATATCAGACTTTACCCCTTTTATTAGTGCCCCCCAGTAGCATCAGGAGTGGGGGGGGCTGGAGCCCCAAAAAGCCTTGGGTCTCAGGCATGCACCATTTTATTGTTAGCCCCGAGCGCCGCCGCCGAGCGGCCACGGATCTGAGCCCCCTTACATCATGGTCCCCAGATCCCTCTTACATCAGGGTCCCCAGAGCCCCCTTACATCAGGGTCCCCAGAGCCCTCTTACATCAGGGTCCCCAGAGCCCTCTTACATCAGGGTCCCTAGAACCCCCTTACATCAGGGTCCCCAGAGACCCCTTACATCAGGGTCCCTAGAGCCCTCTTACATCAGGGTCCCCAGAGCCCTCTTACATCAGGGTCGCCAGAGCCCTCTTACATCAGGGTCCCCAGAGCCCCCTTACATCAGGGTTCCCAGAGCCCCCTTACATCAGGGTCTCCAGAGCCTCCTTACATCAGGGTCCCCAGAGCCCCTTTACATCATGGTCTCCAGAGCCCCCTTACATCCGGGTCCCCAGAGCCCTCTTACATCAGGGTCCCCAGAGCCCTCTTACATCAGGGTCGCCAGAGCCCCCTTACATCAGGGTCTCCACAGCCCCCTTACATCAGGGTCCCCAGAGCCCCTTTACATCAGGGTCCCCAGAGCCCCTTTACATCATGGTCTCCAGAGCCCTCTTACATCAGGGTCCCCAGAGCTCTCTTACATCAGGGTCCCCAGAGCCCCCTTACATCATGGTCCCCAGAGCCCCCTTACATGAGGGTCCCCAGAGCCCTCTTACATCAGGGTCCCCAGATCCCTCTTACATCAGGGTCCCCAGATCCCTCTTACATCAGGGTCCCCAGAGCCCCCTTACATCAGGGTCCCCTGATCCCTCTTACATCAGGGTCCCCAGAGCCCCCTTGCATCAGGGTCCCCAGAGCCTCCTTACATCAGGGTCCCTAGAGCCCACTTACATCAGGGTCCCTAGAACCCTCTTACATCAGGGTCCCTAGAGCCCTCTTACATCATGGTCCCCAGAGCCCCCTTACATGAGGGTCCCCAGAGCCCTCTTAAATCAGGGTCCCCAGAGCCCTCTTACATCAGGGTCCCCAGAGCCTCCTTACATCAGGGTCCCCAGAGCCCACTTACATCAGGGTCCCCAGATCCCTCTTACATCAGGGTCCCCAGAGCCCACTTACATCAGGGTCCCCAGATCCCTCTTACATCAGGGTCCCCAGAGCCCCCTTACATCAGGGTCCCCAGAGCCCCCTTACATCAGGGTCCCCAGAGCCCTCTTACATCAGGGTCCCTAGAACCCTCTTACATCAGGGTCCCCAGAGCCCCCTTACATCAGGGTCCCTAGAGCCCCCTTATATTAGGGTCCCCAGATCCCTCTTACATCAGGGTCCCCAGAGCCCCCTTAAATCAGGGTCCCTAGAGCCCTCTTACATCAGGGTCCCCAGAGCCCTCTTACATCAGGGTCGCCAAAGCCCTCTTACATCAGGATTTCCAGAGCCCCCTTACATCAGGGTTCCCAGAGCCCCCTTACATCAGGGTCTCCAGAGCCTCCTTACATCAGGGTCCCCAGAGCCCCTTTACATCATGGTCTCAAGAGCCCCCTTACATCAGGGTCCCTAGAGCCCTCTTACATCAGGGTCCCCAGAGCCCTCTTACATCAGGGTCCCCAGAGCCCTCTTACATCAGGGTCCCCAGAGCCCCCTTACATCAGGGTCTCCACAGCCCCCTTACATCAGGGTCTCCAGAGCCTCTTTACATCAGGGTCCCCAGAGCCCCTTTACATCATGGTCTCCAGAGCCCTCTTACATCAGGGTCCCCAGAGCTCTCTTACATCAGGGTCCCCAGAGCCCCCTTACATCATGGTCCCCAGAGCCCCCTTACATGAGGGTCCCCAGAGCCCTCTTACATCAGGGTCCCCAGAGCCCTCTTACATCAGGGTCCCCAGATCCCTCTTACATCAGGGTCCCCAGATCCCTCTTACATCAGGGTCCCCAGAGCCCCCTTACATCAGGGTCCCCTGATCCCTCTTACATCAGGGTCCCCAGAGCCCCCTTGCATCAGGGTCCCCAGAGCCTCCTTACATCAGGGTCCCTAGAGCCCACTTACATCAGGGTCCCTAGAGCCCTCTTACATCAGGGTCCCCAGAGCCCCCTTACATCAGGGTCCCCAGAGCCCTCTTACATCAGGGTCCCCAGAGCCCTCTTACATCAGGGTCGCCAGAGCCCCCTTACATCAGGGTCTCCACAGCCCCCTTACATCAGGGTCCCCAGAGCCCCTTTACATCAGGGTCCCCAGAGCCCCTTTACATCATGGTCTCCAGAGCCCTCTTACATCAGGGTCCCCAGAGCTCTCTTACATCAGGGTCCCCAGAGCCCCCTTACATCATGGTCCCCAGAGCCCCCTTACATGAGGGTCCCCAGAGCCCTCTTACATCAGGGTCCCCAGATCCCTCTTACATCAGGGTCCCCAGATCCCTCTTACATCAGGGTCCCCAGAGCCCCCTTACATCAGGGTCCCCTGATCCCTCTTACATCAGGGTCCCCAGAGCCCCCTTGCATCAGGGTCCCCAGAGCCTCCTTACATCAGGGTCCCTAGAGCCCACTTACATCAGGGTCCCTAGAACCCTCTTACATCAGGGTCCCTAGAGCCCTCTTACATCATGGTCCCCAGAGCCCCCTTACATGAGGGTCCCCAGAGCCCTCTTAAATCAGGGTCCCCAGAGCCCTCTTACATCAGGGTCCCCAGATCCCTCTTACATCAGGGTCCCCAGAGCCCACTTACATCAGGGTCCCCAGATCCCTCTTACATCAGGGTCCCCAGAGCCCCCTTACATCAGGGTCCCCAGATCCCTCTTACATCAGGGTCCCCAGAGCCCCCTTACATCAGGGTCCCCAGAGCCCCCTTACATCAGGGTCCCCAGAGCCCTCTTACATCAGGGTCCCTAGAACCCTCTTACATCAGGGTCCCCAGAGCCCCCTTACATCAGGGTCCCTAGAGCCCCCTTATATTAGGGTCCCCAGATCCCTCTTACATCAGGGTCCCCAGAGCCCCCTTAAATCAGGGTCCCTAGAGCCCTCTTACATCAGGGTCCCCAGAGCCCTCTTACATCAGGGTCGCCAAAGCCCTCTTACATCAGGATTTCCAGAGCCCCCTTACATCAGGGTTCCCAGAGCCCCCTTACATCAGGGTCTCCAGAGCCTCCTTACATCAGGGTCCCCAGAGCCCCTTTACATCATGGTCTCAAGAGCCCCCTTACATCAGGGTCCCTAGAGCCCTCTTACATCAGGGTCCCCAGAGCCCTCTTACATCAGGGTCCCCAGAGCCCTCTTACATCAGGGTCCCCAGAGCCCCCTTACATCAGGGTCTCCACAGCCCCCTTACATCAGGGTCTCCAGAGCCTCTTTACATCAGGGTCCCCAGAGCCCCTTTACATCATGGTCTCCAGAGCCCTCTTACATCAGGGTCCCCAGAGCTCTCTTACATCAGGGTCCCCAGAGCCCCCTTACATCATGGTCCCCAGAGCCCCCTTACATGAGGGTCCCCAGAGCCCTCTTACATCAGGGTCCCCAGAGCCCTCTTACATCAGGGTCCCCAGATCCCTCTTACATCAGGGTCCCCAGATCCCTCTTACATCAGGGTCCCCAGAGCCCCCTTACATCAGGGTCCCCTGATCCCTCTTACATCAGGGTCCCCAGAGCCCCCTTGCATCAGGGTCCCCAGAGCCTCCTTACATCAGGGTCCCTAGAGCCCACTTACATCAGGGTCCCTAGAGCCCTCTTACATCAGGGTCCCCAGAGCCCCCTTACATCAGGGTCCCCAGAGCCCTCTCACATCAGGGTCCCCAGAGCCCTCTTACATCAGGGTCGCCAGAGCCCCCTTACATCAGGGTCTCCACAGCCCCCTTACATCAGGGTCCCCAGAGCCCCTTTACATCAGGGTCCCCAGAGCCCCTTTACATCATGGTCTCCAGAGCCCTCTTACATCAGGGTCCCCAGAGCTCTCTTACATCAGGGTCCCCAGAGCCCCCTTACATCATGGTCCCCAGAGCCCCCTTACATGAGGGTCCCCAGAGCCCTCTTACATCAGGGTCCCCAGATCCCTCTTACATCAGGGTCCCCAGATCCCTCTTACATCAGGGTCCCCAGAGCCCCCTTACATCAGGGTCCCCTGATCCCTCTTACATCAGGGTCCCCAGAGCCCCCTTGCATCAGGGTCCCCAGAGCCTCCTTACATCAGGGTCCCTAGAGCCCACTTACATCAGGGTCCCTAGAACCCTCTTACATCAGGGTCCCTAGAGCCCTCTTACATCATGGTCCCCAGAGCCCCCTTACATGAGGGTCCCCAGAGCCCTCTTAAATCAGGGTCCCCAGAGCCCTCTTACATCAGGGTCCCCAGATCCCTCTTACATCAGGGTCCCCAGAGCCCACTTACATCAGGGTCCCCAGATCCCTCTTACATCAGGGTCCCCAGAGCCCCCTTACATCAGGGTCCCCAGAGCCCCCTTACATCAGGGTCCCCAGAGCCCTCTTACATCAGGGTCCCTAGAACCCTCTTACATCAGGGTCCCCAGAGCCCCCTTACATCAGGGTCCCTAGAGCCCCCTTATATTAGGGTCCCCAGATCCCTCTTACATCAGGGTCCCCAGAGCCCCCTTAAATCAGGGTCCCTAGAGCCCTCTTACATCAGGGTCCCCAGAGCCCTCTTACATCAGGGTCGCCAAAGCCCTCTTACATCAGGATTTCCAGAGCCCCCTTACATCAGGGTTCCCAGAGCCCCCTTACATCAGGGTCTCCAGAGCCTCCTTACATCAGGGTCCCCAGAGCCCCTTTACATCATGGTCTCAAGAGCCCCCTTACATCAGGGTCCCTAAAGCCCTCTTACATCAGGGTCCCCAGAGCCCTCTTACATCAGGGTCCCCAGAGCCCTCTTACATCAGGGTCCCCAGAGCCCCCTTACATCAGGGTCTCCACAGCCCCCTTACATCAGGGTCTCCAGAGCCTCCTTACATCAGGGTCCCCAGAGCCCCTTTACATCATGGTCTCCAGAGCCCTCTTACATCAGGGTCCCCAGAGCTCTCTTACATCAGGGTCCCCAGAGCCCCCTTACATCATGGTCCCCAGAGCCCCCTTACATGAGGGTCCCCAGAGCCCTCTTACATCAGGGTCCCCAGAGCCCTCTTACATCAGGGTCCCCAGATCCCTCTTACATCAGGGTCCCCAGATCCCTCTTACATCAGGGTCCCCAGAGCCCCCTTACATCAGGGTCCCCTGATCCCTCTTACATCAGGGTCCCCAGAGCCCCCTTGCATCAGGGTCCCCAGAGCCTCCTTACATCAGGGTCCCTAGAGCCCACTTACATCAGGGTCCCTAGAGCCCTCTTACATCAGGGTCCCCAGAGCCCCCTTACATCAGGGTCCCTAGAGCCCCCTTATATGAGGGTCCCCAGATCCCTCTTACATCATGGTCCCCAGAGCCCCCTTACATCAGGGTCCCCAGAGCCCCCTTACATCAGGGTCCCCAGAGCCCTCTTAAATCAGGGTCCCTAGAACCCTCTTACATCAGGGTCCCTAGAACCCTCTTACATCAGGGTCCCTAGAGCCCTCTTACATCAGGGTCCCCAGAGCCCCCTTACATCATGGTCCCCAGAGCCCTCTTACATCAGGGTCCCCAGAGCACCGTGGGCAGTGGCTGCGGTGGTGGATGCTGTCGGCCGCTGTACATTCAGGGACAGCTCTGATTGCTGCACAGCCAGTGCTCTTGCTGAGTGCCATGGCTGTGGCGGCAAGGACAATGACAACAAAAGAGATACAGGTGCTGCCTGTTTGTTTTGGGGAACCCATTCGGGGACACCCTGTTCATCCGGAACTGAGATAGTGGCTCAGTCGAGCCGATATTTTGTTTGTTTTATGCTATGGACTTGCTGTACAAGTCTTGATTTCTAGATATATGTAGATGATTGGTAAATCTGTTCATCGATTCTTGATTTTAGGTACCCCTGCCGGACAGCACAGCTACAGTGGTGTGAAAAAGTGTTTGCCCCCTTCCTCATTTCCTGTTCCTTTGCATGTTTGTCACACTTAAGTGTTTCGGAACATCAAACCAATTTAAACAATAGTCAAGGACAACACAAGTAAACACAAAATGCAATTTGTAAATGAAGGTGTTTATTATTAAAGGTGAAAAAAAATCCAAACCATCATGGCCCTGTGTGAAAAAGTGATTGCCCCCCTTGTTAAAACATACTATAACTGTGGTTGTCCACACCTGAGTTCAATTTCTCTAGCCACACCCAGGCCTGATTATTGCCACACCTGTTCACAATCAAGGCATCACTTAAATAGGAGCTGCTTGACACAGTAAGGTCCACCAGAAGATCCTTAAAAGCTACACATCATGCCGAGACCCAAAGAAATTCAGGAACAATTGAGAAAGAAAGTAATTGAGATCTATCAGTCTGGAAAGGGTTATAAAGCCATTTCCAAAGCTTTGGGAATCCAGCGAACCACAGTGAGAGCCATTATCCACAAATGGCGAAGACATGGAACAGTGGTGAACCTTCCCAGGAGTGGCCGGCCACCCAAAATTACCCCAAGAGCGCAGCGACGACTCATCCAAGAGGTCACAAAAGACCCCACAACAACGTCCAAGGAACTGCAGGCCTCACTTGCCTCAGTTAAGGTCAGCGTTCATGCCTCCACCATCAGGAAAAGACTGGGAAAAAATGGCCTGCATGGCAGAGTTCCAAGGAGAAAACCACTGCTGAGCAAAAAGAACATCAAAGCTCATCTCAATTTCTCCACAACACATCTTGATGATCCCCAAGACTTTTGGGACAACATTCTGTGGACCGATGAGACAAAAGTGGAACTCTTTGGAAGGTGTGTGTCCAAGTATATCTGGCGTAGAAGGAACACTGCATTTCATAAAAAGAACATTATACCAACAGTAAAATATGGTGGTGGTAGTGTGATGGTCTGGGGCTGTTTTGCTGCTTCAGGACCTGGAAGACTTGCCGTGATAAAAGGAACTATGAATTCTGCTGTCTACCAAGAGATCCTGAAGGAGAATGTCCGACCATCTGTTCGTGTACTCAAGCTGAAACGAACTTGGGTTCTGCAGCAGGACAATGATCCTAAACACACCAGCAAGTCCACCACCGAATGGCTGAAGAAAAACAAAATGAAGACTTTGGAGTGGCCTAGCCAAAGTCCTGACCTGAATCCTATTGAGATGTTGTGGTATGACCTTAAAAAGGCCGTTCATGCTCGAAAACCCTCTAATGTAACTGAATTAGGACAATTCTGCAAAGATGAGTGGGCCAAAATTCCTCCAGGACGCTGTAAAAGCCTCATTGCACGTTATCGCAAACGCTTGGTTGCAGTTGTTGCTTCTAAGGGTGGCCCAACCAGTTATTAGGTTTAGGGGGCAATCACTTTTTCACACAGGGCCATGATGGTTTGGATTTTTTTTCACCTTTAATAATAAACACCTTCATTTACAAATTGCATTTTGTGTTTACTTGTGTTGTCCTTGACTATTGTTTAAATTGGTTTGATGTTCCGAAACACTTAAGTGTGACAAACATGCAAAGGAACAGGAAATGAGGAAGGGGGCAAACACTTTTTCACACCACTGTATATTGTGGACCTCTATTATAGCAGAAGCCCAGAACAAACCTCTAGTCTGCTGTATACCTTAATGTAGTGCTGTAGATGGTAATAGCATCATATTGAATAGCTGAAGTCTAGACATGTGCAGAATGACATTTTTTTTTTTTTTCATTTTTATTCGTTATTTATATAAATTTATATAGGTACTCATATAGTTACATTTGTTTCAACTCATTTAATTTGTTTTTGGAAATTGTTTTATTTATTTGCATTCAAGTTTTGAATTGTTTTGAATTCTAATTCCATTCCAAATCCATTAAAACTCAAATTTATTCTATTCAAAAGTCTAATTTTGGAAGATGGTTATATTCTTTCTATTCCATTCTATTGTTTTTTTTTCTATTCTATTCTTTTCTTTTCTATTCAAAATTAGAATTTTGGAAGATAGTTATATTGTTATATTCTTTCTATTCTATTCTATTATTTTTTTTAAATTATATTCTTTTCTATTATTTCATTTTCAAGTTTATTCTTTTCTATTCTATTTGAAATGTGAATTCTGGAAGATGGTTATATTCTGTTTTATTCTATTCTATCGTTTTTTTCTTTTCTATTCTTTTACTTTCTATTTTAATCTATTCTTTTCTATTCTATTTGAAATTTGAATTTTAGTAGAATGTTATATTCTTTCTTTTTTCTATTCTATTCTTTTTTCCAATATTAGAATTATTTTCTATTTGAAATTCAATTTTCAGAAGATGTTATATTCTAGTTCATTCTATTCTATTCTTTTTTTCCTATTTGAATTCCAATTTATTCTATTTGAAATTCGATTTTCAGAAGATGGTTATATTCTTTCTATTGCATTCTTTTTTTTTTTATTCTATTCTAGCCTTTTATTTTATATTCTATTTTTTTCCATTGTTTTATTTTATATAATGTTCTGTTTTACTCTATAATATTCTATTATTTTATATTCTATTATATTTTTTTCTATTCTATTCCATTCTTTTATATTCTATTCAAAATTCGAATTTCAGTAGAAGGTTATAGTCTTTCTATTTTATTCTATTCTATTCGTTTTTGCCGTTCTACTCTTTTTTTCCCCCTATCTGTAGTCCAATGTATTCTATTTGAAATTCGATTTTCAGAAGATGGTTATATTCAATTTTTTTTTTTATTCTATACTATCCCTTAATTTTTTTATTCAATTTTTTTTCCATTGTTTTATTTTATATAATATTCTGTTTTACTCTATTATATTCTATTCTATTATTTTCTATTCTATTCTATTGTTTTATATTTTTTTCCTTTAATGTCTATTTTATTCTCTTCTGAAATTTGAATTTGATTAGAAAAGTATTCGACTTCAATTCAAAAACAATTCAAATTAGATTTGAAAACTATTCGAATTAGAATGTTGTCCAAAAAATTTAGTTTTTTCGTTATTTTGGATCCGTTTAAATTCGTTATTATTGTAATTCAGAAACTTCACATACATCAGAATCTTCGAATAACAAGAAAGTGTCAGAATGTCGCCCCAGACAAGGACTGCTTGCGTGTAGCAGGACGCCTGCCCTCCCCCCCAGTCACTGTATACAATGTATACTGTATGTACATCCATACATGACCTGACATTGATTAGACCTGTCATGGTTGGTCTTCTCCTCCCCGATGGGCTGGGCGAGGTGTAATTATCAGAGTTCAGTCGGAAAGAAAACACAAGAATGTAGAATAACCAGTTTTTCTTAATAAATTCCCTTCCATGCTATTTTTTCCTGCACCGGACGGGTGTCATTGTGTACAATCTGCACAAAAGGGTGCTCAGGGTTCGCAATCTCATGGTGGCAGCCATGATGGATCGGCCATGTATCTTCTTACAGGATAATACACCGCTGAGAACAGAGAATTATGGGAATGTAGTTATGATAATAATCATGTTCACAGTAACGATTATTTACCCTCCAGAAGAATTGCAGGAAAATCTGTGAAATGATCGTCATACAAGTTATAGGGGTAATGGGGGTGGTGGGTGGTGTGGATGGTAGTGATGGTGCAGGAGGTGATGGGAGTGATGGTGCAGGAGGTAATGAAGGTGGTGCAGGAGGTGATGGGAGTGAGATGGTGAAGGAGGTGATGGGAGTGATGGTGCAGGAGGTGATGGAGTGATGGTGAAGAAGGTGATGGGATTGATGGTGTAGGAGGTGAAGGGAGTGATGGTGCAGGAGGTGATGGGAGTGATGGTGCAGGAGGTGATGGGAGTGATGGTGCAGGAGGTGAAGGGAGTGATGGTGAAGGAGGTGATGGAGTGATGGTGAAGGAGGTGATGGAGTGATGGTAAAGGAGGTGATGGAGTGATGGTGCAGGAGGTGATGGGAGTGAGATGGTGAAGGAGGTGATGGAGTGATGGTGCAGGAGGTGATGGAGTGATGGTGCAGGAGGTGATGGGAGTGATGGTGAAGGAGGTGATGGAGTGATGGTGCAGGAGGTGATGGAGTGATGGTGCAGGAGGTGATGGAGTGATGGTGAAGGAGGTGATGGGAGTGATGGTGAAGGAGGTGATGGGAGTGATGGTGAAGGAGGTGATGGGAGTGATGGTGAAGGAGGTGATGGGAGTGATGGTGCAGGAGGTGATGGGAGTGATGGTGAAGGAGGTGATGGAGTGATGGTGCAGGAGGTGATGGGAGTGATGGTGCAGGAGGTGAAGGAAGTGATGGTGCAGGAGGTGATGGAGTGATGGTGCAGGAGGTGATGGAGTGATGGTGCAGGAGGTGATGGGAGTGATGGTGCAGGAGGTGATGGAGTGATGGTGCAGGAGGTGATGGGAGTGATGGTGCAGGAGGTGATGGGAGTGATGGTGCAGGAGGTGATGGGAGTGATGGTGAAGGAGGTGATGGGAGTGATGGTGAAGGAGGTGATGGGAGTGATGGTGAAGGAGGTGATGGGAGTGATGGTGAAGGAGGTGATGGGAGTGATGGTGCAGGAGGTGATGGGAGTGATGGTGAAGGAGGTGATGGAGTGATGGTGCAGGAGGTGATGGGAGTGATGGTGCAGGAGGTGAAGGAAGTGATGGTGCAGGAGGTGATGGAGTGATGGTGCAGGAGGTGATGGAGTGATGGTGCAGGAGGTGATGGGAGTGATGGTGCAGGAGGTGATGGAGTGATGGTGCAGGAGGTGATGGGAGTGATGGTGCAGGAGGTGATGGAGTGATGGTGCAGGAGGTGATGGGAGTGATGGTGCAGGAGGTGAAGGGAGTAATGGTGAAGGAGGTGATGGGAGTGATGGTGCAGGAGGTGAAGGGAGTGATGGTGTAGGAGGTGATGGGAGTGATGGTGTAGGAGGTGATGGGAGTGATGGTGCAGGAGGTGATGGGAGTGATGGTGCAGGAGGTGAAGGAAGTGATGGTGCAGGAGGTGATGGAGTGATGGTGCAGGAGGTGATGGAGTGATGGTGCAGGAGGTGATGGGAGTGATGGTGCAGGAGGTGATGGAGTGATGGTGCAGGAGGTGATGGAGTGATGGTGCAGGAGGTGATGGGAGTGATGGTGCAGGAGGTGATGGAGTGATGGTGCAGGAGGTGATGGGAGTGATGGTGCAGGAGGTGAAGGGAGTAATGGTGAAGGAGGTGATGGGAGTGATGGTGCAGGAGGTGAAGGGAGTGATGGTGTAGGAGGTGATGGGAGTGATGGTGTAGGAGGTGATGGGAGTGATGGTGCAGGAGGTGATGTGAGTGATGGTGAAGGAGGTGATGGGAGTGATGGTGCAGGAGGTGATGTGAGTGATGGTGAAGGAGGTGATGGGAGTGATGGTGCAGGAGGTGATGGGAGTGATGGTGCAGGAGGTGATGTGAGTGATGGTGAAGGAGGTGATGGGAGTGATGGTGCAGGAGGCGAAGGGAGTGATGGTGTAGGAGGTGATGGGAGTGATGGTGTAGGAGGTGATGGGAGTGATGGTGCAGGAGGTGATGTGAGTGATGGTGAAGGAGGTGATGGAGTGATGGTGCAGGAGGTGATGGGAGTGATGGTGCAGGAGGTGATGGGAGTGATGGTGCAGGAGGTGATGGAGTGATGGTGCAGGAGGAAGTGATGGTGCAGGAGGTGATGGGAGTGATGGTGAAGGAGGTGATGGGAGTGATGGTGCAGGAGGTGATGTGAGTGATGGTGCAGGAGGTGATGGGAGTGATGGTGCAGGAGGTGATGGGAGTGATGGTGCAGGAGGTGATGGGAGTGATGGTGCAGGAGGTGATGGAGTGATGGTGCAGGAGGTGATGGGAGTGATGGTGCAGGAGGTGATGGAGTGATGGTGCAGGAGGTGATGGAGTGATGGTGCAGGAGGTGATGGGAGTGATGGTGCAGGAGGTGAAGGGAGTGATGGTGCAGGAGGTGATGGAGTGATGGTGCAGGAGGTGATGGAGTGATGGTGCAGGAGGTGATGGGAGTGATGGTGCAGGAGGTGATGGGAGTGATGGTGCAGGAGGTGAAGGGAGTGATGGTGCAGGAGGTGATGGAGTGATGGTGCAGGAGGTGATGGAGTGATGGTGCAGGAGGTGAAGGAAGTGATGGTGCAGGAGGTGAAGGGAGTGATGGTGCAGGAGGTGATGGGATGAAATTTTGTAATAAATAAATACACCCCTAATTGTCAGATTTGGTCTTGGTGTGGGGTTCAGAGGACTCCTTTGCCAGCCCACCAGGGTCAGAGGCTACAAGTTCCCTACCCTGAGAAGGGCTCATGCACTGCTGGAGAAGTGAGCACCTTCTGGATGAGTATTTGCATTCTGTCCTGTCCTTGGACAATCAAGATTTGCCTTAACACATTACATGACCCCATGGTGTTAGGATTAGGGTTACCCATGGGGCTATAAATATTGGGGTGTGATCCTGACATCATTAGAACTGAGGAAGCCACTTGGAAAGATCATGAAACATCTTCAGCGATACTGACCATGCCCAGCTGGATGTGGCTAACTTCTACCAGCTGCATACACATAGGGTGTCAGATGTCGGGCTGCCTGTGACCTCCCCAATAAATAAGAAATATAAAACTGCGCTCCTTCTTTTCCATCTCCTCTTCCAGTTACCGATCACGTCCTCCAAACTGAAATGGACATCCAGGGTCTTTGCATTGCTAAACCAACCTGTGAGAATTGACTCCATACATGTTGTATGTGTCAGTGACCCCTCCCCTCCCCCACACACAGAATAGTTGTAGAAATACAAAGAAAGGAATGGAAAGCCCACAAATCTCCAGGTCTGAGAATGGAGATCCCCGAGTCATGAAAGAGAGAGAAAAATATGAATATGAGATTGAAGTGCCACACCTGGAATTAATCGTTCCGGCTGTCTCACGGTGGGGATGGTGTGTTCGGGGGATGGGCGGTGTTAGTTTTCCCCACACATAGAGTTTTGCTTTTAGGCCAAAAAGTTCAATTTTTTTCTCCTCTGACCAGATCACCTTCTTCCACATGTTTGCTGCCCCCTCCCCCACATGGCTTCTCACAAACTACAAACAGGACTTCTTATGACTTTCTTTCTCCAATGTCTTTCTTCTTGTCCCTCTTCCATAAAGGGCAGATTTGTGGAGAGACGACTAATAGTTGTCCTGTGGACAGATTCTCCCCCCTGAGCTGTGGATCTCTGCAGCTCCTCCAGAGTTACCATGGACCTCTTGGCTCTTCTCTGATGAATGCTCTCCTTGCCCGGCCCGGTCAGTTTAGGTGGACGGCCATGTCTTGGTAGGTTTGCAGTTGTGTCATACTCTTTCCATTTTTCAATGATGGACTGAACAGAGCTCCGTGAGATGGTCAAAGCTTGGGAGATTCGTTTATAACCAAACCCTGCTTTATACTTCTCCACAACCTTATCCCCGACCTGTCTGGTGTGTTCCTTGGCCTTCGTGATGCTGTTTGTTCACTAAGGTTCTCTAACAAGAGGGAGGACTTCACAGAACAGCTGTATTTATACTGAGATTAAATGACACACAGGTGGGCTCTATTTACTAATTAGGTGACTTCTGAAGGCAATTGGTTCCACTAGATATTAGTTAGGGGTATCAGAGTAAAGGGGGCTGAATACAAATACCCCTCCCCCACACTTTTCACATATTTATTTGCAAAGAATTTTGAATATCATTTATAATTTTTCCTTCCACTTCACAATTATATGTGACACTTTGTGTTGGTCTATCACATAAAATCCCAATAAAATACATTTACGTTTTTGGCTGTAACATGACAAAATGTGGAAAATTTCACGGGGTATGAATACTTCTTCAAGGCACTGTATTCATCCTTTATTTTTATAATCTTATGTTGTTTGTAGCCCTGATGAAGGTGGTATTCTCCCCCCCCCCCCCCCCCCCCGAAACACGTTGCTCTTTGATAATGTCTCCTATCTTATTTTGGGATACAACTGGATGAATAATTCCAGGTGTGGCACTTCAATCTAAAGCCCCCATACACACTATCAGATTTTCTACAGATTTTTTCCTTCAGATTTACCAAAACCATATAATATGAGGTCAAACCTTCGGAGTTTCAATTTGTATGCAATCAGGCCGGCCCTTCTACTATATGGTTTTGGTAAATCTGAAGGAAAAAATGAGCAAAAAATCTGATAGTGTGTATGGGGCTTCAGATGAATTTTTAATTTCAGCAATTTCCAGACTAATGCAATCATGGGTTCAATGCTGAACACATTTTACTTTGAAATTCTTTTCTAATGCCGCGTACACACAAGCAGATTTTTAGCTTTCAGCTTTAGCTTGAGCGGAATTCCATCGTAAAAACCATCCAAGTTTTTTCCCGATGGAATTCCGCTCAAGCTTGGCTTGCATACACACGGGTCACACAAAAGTTTTCTGAATTTTCGACTGTCAAGAACGCGGTTGACGTACAACACCACGACGAGCCGAGAAAATGAAGTTCAATGCTTCCGAGCGTGTGCTGAATTGTCTCCGAGCATGCGCAGGAATTTTGCGCACCAGAATTTGTACAGACGATCGCATTTTCGGATAGGAACGTTTTCCAACCGAAAAATTGAGAACCTGCTCTCAATCTTTTTCTGGCGGGAATCCCCCCCCCCCCCCCCCATGCAATTTCCCTCTCCACCTGCTCTGAGACATACAATAGCAGCTAGACCTAAAATCTGTTTTCTGCATCAGATCAGGCAGCAATTGCGATTGGTTGCTAGCAGTGTCAGCGTATCATTACTTCTTACTGACTAGTTGCTAGAGGTTACAGCACACGTTACGGTTCACTGATTAGTTGCTAGAGGTTACAGCACACGTTACGGCTCACTGATTAGTTGCTAGAGGTTACAGCACACGTTACGGCTCACTGATTAGTTGCTAGAGGTTACAGCACACGTTACGGTTCACTGATTAGTTGCTAGAGGTTACAGCACACGTTACGGCTCACTGATTAGTTGCTAGAGGTTACAGCACACGTTACGGCTCACTGATTAGTTGCTAGAGGTTACAGCACACGTTACGGCTCACTGATTAGTTGCTAGAGGTTACAGCACACGTTACGGCTCACTGATTAGTTGCTAGAGGTTACAGCACACGTTACGGCTCACTGATTAGTTGCTAGAGGTTACAGCACACGTTACGGCTCACTGATTAGTTGCTAGAGGTTACAGCACACATTACGGCTCACTGATTAGTTTCCAGAGGTTACAGCACACGTTACGGCTCACTGATTAGTTGCTAGAGGTTACAGCACATGTTACGCCTCACTGATTAGTTGCTAGAGGTTACAGCACACGTTACGGCTCACTGATTAGTTGCTAGAGGTTACAGCACATCACCTCCTCACAGCAGGGGAGCATGATATACATAGGAATGCCACCTTTAGTTACATATCAATGTCGCCAGCCGCAGCTATTTACTTAGTATTGTCGCCGCTATTTACATATGAATGCCGGTTATTTACATGTAAACACAGGGTCTGCAGGTGAGTCACTTGCACACAACAATAGGGCAGAGCTGGGCAGCATTAGTAGCAGCACTTCATACAGATATTAGGACACAGCACAGGAATAAAACTTCAAGGGACAAGGGAATTTAAACCTGGATAGTTGGCAAGTATGAGGCAGCTGTTTTGGGCCCCACAACAATGACATGGCCCAGGGCAGCTGCCCCTTTTGCCCTGCCTTAAAGACGGCCCTGAAAAGTCCTATGGAGCGTACACACAGTCGCATTTTCTGACCAAAAGCTCTCATCGGTCTTTTGCTGGCCGAATTTCCGATCGTGTGTACGCAGCATTATGCCGGGTACACACAATCGGAATTCCGGGCAGAAAAAGTCAGTTGAGAGCTTTTCATCGGAAAATGCGACCGTGTGTACGCTCCATCGGAATTTAGCTGTCCGAATTTCCACCAGCCAAAAATTGATAGGATGTTCTCAATTTTCCAGACGGAAAAACTTTCTATCGGAAATTCCGATCGTGCGTACGCAATTCCGACACGCCAAAAATCACGCATGCTCAGATTCAACTACGAAACAGAAGCTATTGGCTACTGGCTATTGAACTTCCTTTTTCTAGTTCCGTCGTACGTGTTGTACGTCACCGCGTTATCAACGATCGGAATTTGATGTGACCGTGTGTAGGCAAGACAGCTTGAGCCGAATTCCGTCGGGAAAACCATCAGAGCTTTTTTTCCGATGAGAATTCCGATCGTGTGTACGCGGCATTAGAGTTTTCATTTGAATTTCCCCACTATTAGTGGGCTGCAGCAACGGACGATTTTCGTGCCGCCATAGAATTTAAGTGATCGGTCATGTTGGGAAAAAAAACAAAAAACTATTTTCCAATCAATGATGGGAGAATGATGTGAGAAATATAAATCGAAAAAAAAAAAAGAAATATGCATGAGTGCAAGAAAAGAAAATTCCCGGAAAGAAAAGAAGATTCCTGGCCACAAAAACGCTTTTCTCTAACATTATCGGGTAAAATTGAAGGCTTAATTGGTCAAATTTCGAAAAATCAATGGTGGCGTCATCGAGGTCACAAAATGCACTAAAATTTCTGATTTTGAAAAGAAAACTAGTTTGAAGTTGGACCCGTGTATGGCCTGCAGAGGACCTGGAAATGTGTGGTTCTTTCTGTTTTATTTTTATACTTTTGTATTGCTACAGCCAATCAAGTTTTTTATTCTTATTTTTTTTTATTAATTTATACCCGATTGGTCGCCTTCTAATGTGGCGCCATCAATCTCAGCATGGGGTGAATTTATAAAAAAATAAAAATTACAGAGCTGATTGTTTTCTAAAACCACACACACACACATTCCTTTAGTGTGAATGGGGGCAAAATTGAATGATTAGGCTCATTTTTCTCCAGGTCTAATGTTTTTAAAGCGGTTCTGCACCTTTAAAAAAAAAAAATATTAAAAGCCAGCAGCTACAAATATTGCAGCTGCTGACTTTTAATAAATGGACACTCACCTGTCCCGGGGGTCCAGCGATGTCGGCGGCAGATGATGAGCGATCGCTCGTCTCTCTGCTGCCCCCGCCGCCATCCTCTGTCAGGGAATCGGGAAGTGAAGCATTACAGCTTCACTGCCTGGTTCCCTACTGCGCATGCGCGAGTCGTGCTGCGCGTCTCTGCTGGTCCCCGCTGTGTCCTGGGAACTGTGTGTTTCCCAGAACACAACGGGGGGGGGGCGGGGCATCTGCGGCGGTCTGTCCCGGAAGTGGGTGCAGATACCTGGATTATCCAGGTAACTGCACCCCCCCTCCCCCCTGAAAGTTGCCGATTGTGGCACCGGAGGGGGGGAGGGATCACATGAACTTCCACTTTAGGGTGGAGAACCGCTTTAATTCATTTCATATAGAATAGAAGGAATCAGGAAAAAATGCTGCATTGTGGTCACTAAGTGAAGCTTGTTTCGCGTCCAGATGAAGCTACGCTACCTTGTTTAGCGAAACTCGTTGACGTCACAGCCATTCCGTCACGTGACGCCGCTTCCGTGATGCTCCAGGAAAGAGGGCGTGTGATGTATATAGGAAACTCCCGATAGCGATCGGCTCCTTGCCGAATGTCCACCTATTTCTTCCCCTCTCCTTTCTTCTTTTTCTTCCTTCCTTTTTCTTTATTTCCTTTTTCCTTTCCTCTCTTTTCGTCTTTCCTATTGTGTTATCTTTGCATTCATTCCTTTGCTGTTACTCCTCTAAATGAAAAGTCTATGTTAGGTTATGTGAGGCTGACCAGGATTAATGGATAAGCCGACAAGACCTCTTCTGCTTCAATTGCCAAATCTGAAGATCGCCACGTATCACTCTGACAAAAAAGACATCTATCCCTTTAACACACCATAGTGGGCAGCGTCCTCTCTAAAAAAAAATGTATATAAAGGGAGTGAGGCCCGCCAGCCAATGATCGTCCAAATGAAGCTACGTTTACCTTGCTTAGCGAAACGCGTTGACGTCACAGCCGTTTCGTGACGCCGCCTCCATGATGCTCCAGGAAAGAGGGCATGTGATGTATACAGGAGACTCCCGATAGTTCCGAACGTTCCACCTATTGGAAACCCCTGGACAACAATCCCACAAACACCAACAGGCACTAAAATGTAGGTGACAAGGCCACGCCTAAATCCCCAAACTGGGTCGCTGTCATAAACCAGATGTGACCAGAACTGTGTGACTGCGACAGAGTGAGTGAACCAGACATTAAATGGGTGAAAGTAAGTACATTTATTATTAAAGTAAATTCATATAAATGGGAACACACCATCAATAAAAAACAGAGTGAACAAACTGGACAACCAAACGGTGATAATAAACCAACCAGCAAATATAGCATACCAGAATCATAGTCAAGCCAGGCCAGGGTCATAAACAGGAGATCAGAAGATGGGGGCCAGGAGTAAACAGACAGGGAAACAAGATCGATGGAATCAGGCTGCAGGGCAAGGATCCAGGGATACAGGAACAGAAACAAACAGGTTTAAGATACAGGAATCAGGGTTCAGGATCAGGATGAGGGTTCAGGATCAGGATGAGGGTTCAGGATCAGGATGAGGGTTCAGGATCAGGGTTCAGGATCAGGGTTCAGGATCAGGCTCAGGCTAACAGAAAAACAGGCTGCAGGTCAGGGCACAAAGACAATACCAGGGCAAGATGTGTGTGCACTTGCCGGGTATTTATACTATAGCTGCTATCAAAGTCATGTGACGCCTGATTGCAGAAGGTAATACCTGCTCCACTGGTGGACGCCAGTACTGCGGCCCAAAGATGACATAATTTCAGCAGCGAAAAGTTCTGACAGCTCCAAACTGCCAGGAGACACCTGCTGGTGGATCTCAGTACTGCACGCCAAATGATCGATATTACCAGCAGAGGGAACCTTTCCCGACAGACGCTGAAGGATGGAGACATGCAGACATCCATGACATAGGATGATAAAGGTCCTCCATTACAGGCCGAGTTGGGTGTTCTGTTCTATATGAATTCATTACATGAAAGATGTATTTCCTCCTACTTTGTTACCTTGCCACACTGTGATGAATATAATTGTGCCGTTTATGTGGATACAGGACTGATGGTTGACTAAGTTAATTTACTACCTGGGCTTGTCAGCTTACAATCCAAAGACCTACTTCGGATAATTACCCATGTAGCACCGGCTCCTGAAGAGCATGCGCTATGTGTTTTTTCTATTTAAAATTCCTAAAGCCACAGTTGTGTTTTAGGGTCAATTATACCAAATTATGGTTTCAGTTCCAGTCTAGCTGGATTGTACTGGGTTCTGCTTGGCCACAGGTGTCGCTGTCACCACTGGCAAGTGTGAGAACGTAGTTCAGCTGGGCGTATTGAGTGCCATTCTTACTCGGAACCAGCCCAGTGGGAGTGTCATCTTGCTGTGCATTCTGGGAGAGGGTACTGACATCACGCGCTTCTGGGTTCCGGTCCAGAAGATCTTTCTGTCCGTTTGGTCCTGGACCTCCTCACCAGCCCTCATGGCCCTCATGGCCTGGGGTTTGCGGAAGCCATCCAATTCCGAGTCTTGGGGCTGGCTAGCCCAAGGCAAAGTAAGCGGGAGGAGGATTCAAAGGTGGTCCGGTGCCGTCTCATCTGTGGAGAGGCCCAACAACTGGTGAAGCAAACAGGGGAGGACTCTTCGGGAGAAGGCTACTGTTATGTACAGCCTTGAAATAAAAGACCTCTACGAAGTTGCATTCATCGATGTATATTTACTCAGAAAATCAATCTCCGTACAGAGGATCACGTCACTTCCTTTCCAAAGGGAAAGTGATGAAAGTGATGATATTACTCAATTTGTAACAGCGTTTTTATAAGAAAATTATAACATTACAGTCTATGTGTGGGAAAGAGTGAAAATAGAAAATACACAATACATTCCAGGATAATCTATTTCATATTTCACATGGTCATTTTCGCCATAACACAATAACAACTTTAAAAGGTCATTCTGACTTTTTGGTAAGTTATGTTATCAACAGGTATTTTCCATAAAAACATTTGAACATCATTTCTGGGAATAATCTCATGTGAAGCAAATAACAAGTAATAACAATAACAATAACAAGTGAATAACAAGATATGTGTTGCAATATTGAGAATACCCAAGAAGAATTAAAAAACATTATATAAAGAAATACATTCTTATATTGAAGGGGAACTCTGGGTTATATACAGATATGTGTTACATATGTCTTCATATCTTGACACTACGCATAAGGCTGGCTTCTCAGAAAAAGCCTGGAGGCTCAGTTGAAAGACACCAAGTGAATCTACACTCATACGGTATCGCTGGACCGGCTGCGAGATACTGGTACCGTATGATAGTTCTCTAAATTTACCTACATCCTACAGTTACATTCAAGTCTGTGGCAGAGACTTTGCTTTACCTAAACACTCTATCGGCTGCTGGGCCTGGTGAGAGGAGGTCTATCCGGTAGCTGTGAGAATCCAGTTGCGAGCAGTAAATCTCTGGATTTCTATAGTGAGAGACTTCCTATCTTTGGCAGTTCCGAGAGTACCTGAACTTCCTACCCAACCCTCTACCCTTCATTGACAGACTGTTCTGTCTACTTGTTGTCAAATAAATATCCCAAAAGTGGATCCAGTGTCAGTTTCTGCAGTTCTTTGGGCCATCTACCTCGGGAAACCCCTAGACGTACAGGAGGTCAAGAAGGTAACAGTAAGCCCAATTAAACCAGCCGCTCCTTCGGGGGTCAATGCTACACTCACAATTAAGGATGGATCTGATACCGATGTCGGGACTTATAGGAGATAAATCTCTTCATACAACTAGGATTTACTTCCGGGAGAAAAGATAATCCTCTTCTTTTTCCTTTCTGAACTCATTATAAGCTGGTCATGATCATTACCTAGATGGATCAATCAGGATTAAATCTCCAATCATCATGATATTTTGAGCAAGTTTAAGCTCCTTGTAATATTAGCCCCATCTATTACCCCCCCCCCCTTTTCCTTTCTCCATTGAGATCTTCCTTGGGGCTACACACAGCTGTGCTATCAGATAATGTCACAGCCATGTTAGGCTTTGCGGTTTTCCACTTAGGAGTCTCCTCAATGATGAATTAATTCATTTATTTGATCGCTTACCTGCGTGTTGTCACACGACGTCTGGACGTGTTCCTTTTAATTGTTTGTACTGTCTTGTGTCTATAGCCTCATACACACGATAGGACTTTGTACAAACTTTCCCTTGGATTTTTGTACAAAGGGCATCGGCCCTGAACTTGTATTGCATACACACAGCAGGACTTTTTCATCCAACTTTCACCAAATCATGTGGTTTTTCTGCTCTTTACCGCCACCTTTGGTCAACTTCTGTATTGTTGTCTGATCTTTTGCATTGGTTCTGAGCATGCCTGTTTGTACCTTGTACAAAAGTCCTATGGTTTTCTGTACACACGATCAGACTTTGCTCCATCGGACTTTTGTTGCCAGAAAGTTTGTCCTTTCGTACAGACAACAAAAGTCCGATGAAAACCAAAAAAGTTTGTCCGATGGTGCGTACACACGGTCGGATGTTGCTCCAAAACAGCTAATTTGCATATTTGTTGTCAAAAAGTCAGATCGTGTGTATGGGCCTTTAGTGTGTTTTTTGTGTGGTGATTATTTCACTCACAGAGTAAAGCCTCATACACACGATAGGACTTTGTACAAACTTTCCCTTGGATTTTTGTACAAAGGGCGTCGGCCCTGAACTTGTATTGCATACACACAGCAGGACTTTTTCAGCCAACTTTCACCAAATCATGTGGTTTTTCTGCTCTTTACCGCCACCTTTGGTCAACTTCTATATTGTTTTCTCATCTTTTGCATTGGTTCTGAGCATGCCTGTTTGTACTTTGTACAAAAGTCCTATGGTTTTCTGTACACACGATCAGACTTTGCTCCATCAGACTTTTGTTGCCAGAAAGTTTAGCCGTTCGCACAGCCAACAAAAGTCAGATGAAAACCGAAAAAGTTTGTCCGATGGAGCGTACACACGGGTCAGATGTTGCTCCAAAACAGCTAATTTGCATGTTTGTTGTCAAAAAGTCTGATCGTGAGTACGGGCCTTGAATGTATAACCAACATGACACACTTTAAAATGGAAAATGGCAACAAACTATGGCACTTAAAAAATCTCCAGAGGCGACTCTTTAAAATTTTGTACAGGTTACAGGTTTAGAGTTAAGGCCCATACACACGATCAGACTTTTTGACAACAAACATGCAAATTAGCTGTTTTGGAGCAACATCCGACCGTGTGTACGCACCATCGGACAAACTTTTTTGGTTTTCATAGGACTTTTGTTGGCTGTGCGAACAGACAAACTTTCTGGCAACAAAAGTCTGATGGAGCAAAGTCTGATCGTTTGTACAGAAAACCATAGGACTTTTGTACAAAGTACAAACACGCATGCTCAGAACCAATGCAAAAGATCAGACAACAATACAGAAGTTGACCAAAGGTGGCGGTAAAGAGCAGAAAAACCACGTGATTTGGTGAAAGTTGGCTGAAAAAGTCCTGCTGTGTGTATGCAATACAAGTTCAGGGCCGACGCCCTTTGTACAAAAATCCACAGGAAAATTTGTACAAAGTCCTATCGTGTGTATGAGGCTTCACAGAGGAGGCCTGACACTAGAATTATCGCTCTGACGTTTGCAGCGATACCTCGCGTGTGTGGTTTGAACACCTGTTCACATATGTGGGCGTGACCTATGTATGCGTTAACCACTGCACGCAAGCACTGGGGCGCTTTACATTTTTTAAATATTATTATTTATTTTATTGATTTTTTTTTTTTTTTTTTTTACACATTTCCTTTTAAAAAGTTTTTTTTTTTTATCACTTTTACTTCTATTACAAGGAATGCAAACACCCCTAGTGATAGAAATAAGAAGTAACAGGTCCTCTTTAGGGAGGGATCCGGTGTCAATAAGACTCCAAATCTCCCCTCTACAATGTAAAGCATTAGAAAAAAAAAAAGAACAAAAATCACTGATCTAGTGAGGGGGGTCTCCAAACTTTCTATACAAAGGGCTTCAGACTTTGGGGGGGGGGGGGGAGCGCACTGTGACCATTGGAAGTAGGGAAAATACCAGAATCAGTTGGAGTAAACAATGCCTCATCTTTAAATAATAATAAAAGTGATCCGCGCAGACTTCTAACACATTCATATTATAAAAAAAAAAATAATCCCAAATAGTGTGAAAAAGTAAACACAATAGCTGAAATCCAAGAGAAAAAAAAATGTGTATGCACCAAAAAAGTCCATCAAAGTTGATAGATGAGTGACAATAGTCATGAATGTCCATAATCCTGGTGAATCTTCTAAATGAACAGTTGTGTTGTGAAATTGATGTTAATCTTCGTGACTAAATAGTCACATAATGCTCCCAAATTACCTCCAAATGGAGAAAGACAAGCCTTGGATCGATATCCTGGGATGGGATCGCCTATATGTTGTCCGTACTCCCAATCGATGTCCGCGTAGATGGTAACTGACGTGTTTCACGATCCACTGAGGAAGCCCTCTCTCTGCTGACCGCTTGACTGGCCACAAAATCTCGTGGTTCCGTTATGAACGTTCAGAGCTCGCCATCAAAGGAAATAAAAGAAAACTGGCCTCCCGTAGTGTTATATGCAAAGATAATACAATTTATTTAAAATGCCAAGTTGCCTCTTACATTAAAAAAAAGTTAAAAACAAGCTTATCTGTATGTTGCCGTGTGTCAAACGCATTCCTTGCATCACTTCCAGTCTCTCAAACTTCCGGCCAATCCCCACGAACGTTGCATCGCAACACATGACTTCATCAGGGGGATAACCACTTCCCGTCTGGCCTATAGCAAAATGACGGCCGGGTGGTGGTTCAGTTATCCTGACTGGGCGTCATATGACATGCAGCAGCATAACTGCCGGCGAGCACACATTGGGGGCGTGAAGCGCGGTGATCGGTGGTGCGGCGTGTCAGTCTGGTACACCGCTACACCGATCTCGGTAAAGAGCTCTGACGGAGGCGCTTTACCACGTGATCAGCTGTGTCCAATCACGGCTGATCACAATGTAAATAGGAAGGGCCACTTATCGGCTTTTCCTCACTCGCGTCTGACAGAAGCAAGTAGAGGAGAGCTGATCAGGGGGCGGGGGGGGGTCTGTGCTGATTGTTTATCAGCGCAGCCCCCCTGCGGATGTCCACACTGGACCACCAGGGATGGCAATAAAGGGTGTCCACCAGGTATACCATCCTAGACCACCAGGGATATGCCAATGAGTGCCCATTAACAATGTCTGCCAATGCCAGTGCCATCAGTCATGCATATCAGTGCAATCTATCAGTGCCAGCCATCAGTGCTGCCTTTCAGTGCCCATCAGTGACACCCATAAGCACCCATCAGTGCAGCCTTTCAGTGCCATCTATCAGTGCCACCTATGAATGCCCATCAGTGCCCATCGCCTGCACGAGTGCCAGCATGGGGATTTGTGTGTGTAAACACACAAATCCCTGTGCTGTCAAAGGAGACGAGACATGTTGTTTGTTCCTACTAAGTAGGCAAAATGATATGGCTCCTCTCCTAGTCAATCCTATCCCCACACAGTTAGAACACGTTGAGGGAACACACATTTAACCCCTTGATTGCCGCCTAGTGTTAACCCCTTCCCTACTAGTTAGTTATTATTTAGAATTAAACTGATTTTTTCTGACTTTCGAATTTCCGAAATTTCAGAATTGCGAAAATCCAAAATTCGGAAGTCCGAAAAACAGAATTTCAGAAATCCGAAAATCCAAAATTCTAAAATTCGGAAATCTGAAAATTGGAAATTCGGAAATTCTAAAATCCAAAAATTCAAAATTCGGAAATTCGTAATTTTGGAAATTTCAGAAATTTGTAATTTCGGAAATTTGTAATTTCGGAAATTCGTAATTTTGGAAATTCGTAATTTCGGAAATTTTGAAAATCGGAAATTGAAAAATTCGGAAATTCAGAATTAATGAATTTGTCAAAATTCGTTAAAAAACGAATTTGGAACTAAACGAATTGCACATGTCTAGTGATCAAATACCACCAAAAGGAAGCTCTGTGGGGGGAAAAAAGGAAGCAAATTTTGACTGGGTACAAAATCGCACGACCGCGTAATTGTCAGTTAAAGCGACGCAGTGCTGAATCGCAAAAAAGTGCTCTGGTGAGGAAGGGGGTAAAATCTTCCGGGGCTGGTTAAGATGAATATGGATTATAGTATACAGTGCAAAAAAGTTGAAAAGATTGTAGCCAGGCAATTGGTCTGTCCTTAGGCTCGGTTCACACAGGGGCGACTCAGATCCGACTTCAGGTCGCCCCTAGTCGCCTCAGGTCGGACAACATTTAAAAATCAATGTAAGTGAATGAGAGCCGTCTTAATGCACACTACTGAAGTCACTCCGACTTCAAAAGAAGTTCCTGTGCTACTTCAATCCGACTTGTAGGCGACTTGTACCCATTGATTTCAATGGAGGTCGCCTCCAAGTCGGATCTCTGTCTATACGGAGGCGACTTTGACAGAATTATTAGCTCTGAAGGGGGAACTCCACGCCAAATTTATGAAAAAAAATTGGCGTGGGTTCCCCCTCCGAGAGCATACCAGGCCCTTAGGTCTGGTATGGATTCCAAGGGGAACCCCCTACGCTGAAAAAACGGCGTGGGGTCCCCCCAATCCACACCAGACCCTTATCCGAGCATGCTACCCGGCCGGCCAGGAAAGGGGGTGGGGACGAGGGGGCGCCCCCCCTCCTGAGCCGTACCAGACCACGTGCCCTCAACATGGGGGGTGCCTTGGGGGAGGGGGGGCGTGTGGCCCCCCCACCCCAAAGCACCTTGTCCCCATGTTGATGAGGACAAGGGCCTCTTCCCGACAACCCTGGCTGTGGGTTGTCGGGGTCTGCGGACGGGGGCTTATTAAAATCCGGGAGCCCCCTTTAATAAGGGGCCCCCAGATTCTGGCCCCCACCCTATGTGAATGAGTATGGGGTACAATGTACCCCTATCCATTCACCTGGGGGGGAAAAAGTGTTAATAAAAAACACAACACAGGGTTAAAATAGTTTATTGCACAGCTCCGGGGGTCTTCTGTCTTCGGGGGTCTTCTCGCTGGACTCCTCCGCTATCTTCTGCTAGCTCTTTTTATTGCGGAGGAGCCCGGCTTTCTTCCTCGCCGCCGGCCTCTTCTTCCGACTTCGGGGGTCTTGTCCCCCTCTTCGGTTCTTCTGCCTGGGCCACCGCTTCTTCTTATAGCTCTTTTACAGGCGGTGGCCCGGTCTTCTGTCATCGCCGCCGCCTTCCGTTCTTCTTCTTCTTCTTCTCCTGGAGATGTTGACTCGACGTTCTCTCCGGCCGCAATGCCAGGGACGAAGTCGGAAGAAGAGGCCGGCGGCGAGGAAGAAAGCCGGGCTCCTCCGCTAGTAAAAGAGCTAGCAGAAGATAGCGGAGGAGTCCGGCGAGAAGACCCCCGAAGACAGAAGACCCCCAAAGCTGTGCAATAAACTATTTTAACCTTGTATTGTGTTTTTTTACTTTTTTCACAGGTGAATGGGTAGGGGTACATTGTACCCCATACTCATTCACATAGGGTGGGGGACCGGTATCCGGGGGCCCCCTTATTGAAGGGGGCTCCCGGATTCCGATAAGCCCCCCGCCCGCAGACCCCAACAACCAACAGCCAGGGTTGTCGGGAAGAGGCCCTTGTCCTCATCAACATGGGGACAAGGTGCTTTGGGGTGGGGGGTCCACACGCCCCCCCTCCCCAAGGCACCCCCCCATGTTGAGGGCACGCGGGCTGGTACGGCTCAGGAGGGGGGGGCCGCCCGCTTGTCCCCACCCCCTTTCCTGGCCGGCCGGGTAGCGTGCTCGGATAAGGGTCTGGTGTGGATCGGGGGGGACCCCCACGCCGTTTTTTCGGCGTAGGGGGTTCCCCTTGGAATCCATACCAGACCTAAGGGCCTGGTATGCTCTCGGAGGGGGAACCCACGCTAATTTTTTTTCAGAAATTTGGCGTGGAGTTCCCCCTTCAGAGCTCATTCTCTGATTGGCCACGGCAAAAGTCGCCTGGCCTGGGGCGACTTAAAGTTGTGTTGTAAGTCGCCCAAGGTCGTGTCTAAGTCGTGTTCAAGTCGTCTCCAAGTTGCCTCACAAAGTCGTCCTGGAAGTCGTGTCGCCCCTGTGTGAACCGAGCCTTAAAGCAATAAGTGGAGACATACAGTAAAACATTCAGGAAAAGGAACAATAAATGTAAATATTGCACAGCTTTATTAAATCCAGTCTTGTTAACATTGTAAATCCATCAGCACCAACAAACACCCCGCAGAGTTACAGTCAGGATTTAAGGTATCAACACTGTTTGTAAAATATAATCTCAATATAAAACTGTATACCTGGATAGAAACAATAAATACATAATATAAAATCTCTGTAAATTTTTAGGACTAGCATATTGTACTGTATATACAAATGTGTTTTATAAAACTAAAAAAAAATATTCTGTAGTAAGATCTTTTATTATTTACATTATCAATATTAAAGCTATTTTGTTTATTTTTTTTTTATTTATAACATTGCATGGGTCCACATAGATCAACACAACAATCAGAACACAGGCAACAGCGTTACAGATGCAGGTATTTTGTCCGACGGATTTTGTCCGAAACTGTTGCATACACACGGTCGGACAAAGTTGTCGGAAAATCCGATCGTTCAGAACGTGATGACGTTATTTCATTACGACGGGACAACGTTCAGGCTAGTAGCCAATAGCTTTGGTGTAGGAATTTGATCTGAGCATGTGTGGCACTTTGTCCAATCAGAATTCTCTACAAATGATCGGACAAAGTCCGATCGGATCATGTTGTCGGAAAATTTTTATAGCCCTGCTCTAAGCCCTTGTACACACGGTCGGAGATTCCGACAACCAAATCCGTCGGAGTAATTCCCGACGGATTAATTCCGGAAGAGGTCCGGAAGCGATGTTGCATACACACGGTCGGACAAAGTTGTCGGAAAATCCGATCGTTCAGAACGTGATGCCGTTATTTCGTTACGACTGGACTGCGTTCAGGCTAGTAGCCAATAGCTTTGGTCTAGGAATTTGTTTTGAGCATGCGTGGCACTTTGTCCGTCAGAGTAGGCTACACATGATCGGAGTATGTCCGATCGGAGCATTTTGTTGGAAAATTTTACCGGCAAGTTGGAAAACTTGGTCCGTCGGATATTCCGATGGAAACAGTCCGATGCAGACCACACACAGTCGGAATATCCGACAAAACGGTCCGATGGGAAACATTCCGATGGAAAAGGTCAAAATTGTCGCTCTATTTTTGTTTATAGCACAAAAAATAAAAATCGCAGGGGTGATCAAATACCACCAAAAGAGAGCGCTATTTGTGGGAAAAAAAGGACGTCAATTTTGTTTGGGAGCCACGTCGCGCGACCGCGCCAATTGTCAGTTAAAGCGACGCAGTGCCGAATCGCAAAAAGTGGTCTGGTCTTTGACCAGCAAAATGGTCCGGGGCTGTAAGTGGTTAATATCCCAAAATGAAAGTGTTTATTCTTAATGTTAGGATAGTGGGTTGAATGTTGAGAACCTTTTTTGCCATTGGGCCATTTATACATCCACATATGGAGATATTCTCTTTTTTAATGAAGACTTTATTTTGCTGTTCACTGGTACAGTGAGGGAGGTTTAGGTCCCTTTAAGTCCATCTCACCATAACCTGTCTGGTTGTACCATCTCATTGTTCTCCAAGCAGTCCTCTATGGAGGACGTGGTTTCCATGAGCTGCCCTGATGATGGCAAACAAGCCTGAACAGCTGTATGCAGGTTGGAATAAATGGTTCTATATTATTAGACTGTATCCTTGCTATTAACCAGGTGTTCTGGAGGCAGAGTTGGTCCAGACCTAAAAATAAAACGATCTGCATGGTTTCGTCCACAATCCCGAAATGAAATAAGATTCTGAACATTTTCATAAATTCATCGCGTTTTTACCCTCTGAATCAGTTGCTTGCAGGGGCGGACTGACCATTGGGCCACTCGGGCACTTCCCGAGGGCCCTGTGCCACTAGGGGGCCCCATCAGGGTTGCCAGCCTCAGTAAAACCAGGGACAGTATGTAAAAATCTTTTCTTTTTTTTTTTTTTTTTTACATCCGTCTCTGAAATGTCCCTTACCGACATCCTTTTGGTATAAAAATCCCCGAGATTATAGCTGCCCCACTTCTCCAGTACCTTCTCAGCCAATAGAAACATGTCTGTGTATACTGTGTGTAGGTAGGTGTGTGTGTGTGTGTATGTATACTGTGTGGTCCCATAAACTCGTATTGCCTGGGGGCCCCATAATCTTCTATTGCCCGGGGGGCCCCATGAGTTGTCAGTCCACCCCTGGGTGTAACACACCCAAGGAGAGGTACAGGAACCACGACTTCCAATATAGACCAATCTGGTAGGGATCCTTCTACCTTCTCAGCCAATAGAAACACGTCTGTGTATACTGTGTGTGTGTGTGTGTGTATACTGTGTAGCCCCATAAACTTGGATTGCCTGGGGGCCCCATAATCTCCTATTGCCCGGGGGGCCCCATGAGTTGACAGTCCACCCCTGGTTGCTTGTTGGTCTTCTCTAGAATATCCTGTAAGGTAGGGAACCTCGGCACTCCAGCTGTTTTGAAACTACAAATCCCATCATGCCTCTGCCTCTAGGAGTCATGCCTGTGATCGTTAGGGTCTTGCAATGTCTCATGGGAGTTGTACTTTCAAAACAGCTGGAGAGCCGACGTTCCCTACCCCTAGCTCTTCCTTGCTTTCATCTCCCCAACCTCTGACAATCCTGAATAGCTCTCTCATCTGGTCCTGGGATGTTCCCTCACATCTCACACTGCTCATTGGTCAGACATTTTTTTGGAGTTTTCCTAAAACTTCCTTTACATTGGCCACGTTTTGGATCAGCCCTTCATAACGTAGGTTAACCATTGCAGTGCTGGAAGTTCAGAGACGGGAAGAGGACGGGGCATCCCCGCAGTGAAGATTTCTCCAGGATCCAGCTGCCTCCTTCACAACACGATACCCCCTTCATTACAGCTAAATTATGTGACTGAAGCTGTAGGGAATTTTTTCTTTCTTTTGGATTTAACCTTGTGTTCAAACCCAATTATTCAGAAGTTCTGTAGCCGTTCTTATCACAGGAATTTGAGATGCCTTTCATGGATTACATTTTCTTAACCTTCTCATTATTGACTTGTTGGTCTCCTCTAGAATACGGAGTAACTTGTCCTTATCCTCATTCCCCCAACCTCTAAGACATACGTAGAGCTCTCTCATCTTGTCCTCGGGGGTGGGTTTACTAGTCACAACACTACACTGCTGAGGGGTTAATAGTTCCAGAACTCTGAGATTATCTAGGACCGGATCTATTGGGTGCACTCCATTGATCAGTTCTATCCGATGTTCATCCACAAAGTGCTTTGGTGTTGGAGAAGAACCTGCAAGTATAAAAAATACATTGTGATGCCATGTATTGTCCGTTCTCCTGAACTGATTCTCTGCATTTTTCCCTGAGATATGTTTTGAAGTTATAGAAAATAAATACATAGATTAAATAAATAGAAAACCTCCATATACACAATCATATACTCATGGTTTATCGAAAGAGAACCATTATGGAGAATAAAAAAACTCCATTTGTTGTACAAAGCGCCATCGCGCTCCTGTGATGATGCACAGATACCGCGTCGTGTCACGTGACCACGGTGATCATGCGGAGCGCCGCGACGCTCCCGTGATGACGCGTGACGTCCCTACGCTCTGCATTGCGCATGCGCCGGGCAGCCCATCTGCTCCATGCGGACGCTGCTGCTCTGGGGTTCCCTGTGAGACAAATGCCGACATTCCTCACTAAGGTGAATGATATAATATTCTGCATATGCAATTAGAGTATTTTTTTCTTTATTTTCTGTTTTGTTTAACCACTAGAGATCCGCGCTATAGCCGAATGACGGCTACAGCACGGACCTGCTTTGCCGGGACGACGTCTATTGACGTCGTCCCGTGCCCGAGCGGCCTGCGCGCCCCCTGTGATCGGCGAGTCTATGAGAGTCTATGATCACGGATCGGAGCAAGGGGTCGATCCCGACCCCTTACCACGTGATCAGCTGTCTGCCAATGACAGCTGATCATGTGACAAAACAGAGCCAGTAATCGGCTATTTTTCCCGATGGCCGTGATCGGGACATCAGTCCCGATCACGGCCAGCTTATCAGTGCCCACCTGCCCCCTGCCAGTGCCACCTAACCAATAAAAAATTGCCCCCCCATCAGTGCCCACAGTGCCACCCATCAGTGCCCACAGTGCCACCCATCAGGGCCCAAAATCTGCCTCAACAACAGTGCTGCACCCCAGTGCCACATATCCGTGCCCATCAGTGTCATCTACCAGTGCCCATCAGTGCCGCCCATCAGTGCCCAGCAGTGCCACCTATCAGTGCCACCTATCAGTGCCCATCAGTCCCATCTATCAGTGGTACCTATCAGTGCCCCTTAGTGCCACCCATCCATGCCACCCATCCGTGACACCCATCAGTGCCATCTTATCTGTGCCCATCTTTGCCCATCAGTGCCGCCTTATCTGTGCCCATCAGTACTGCCTTATCTGTGCCTATCGGTGCCACCTTATCTGTGCCTATTAGTGCCACCTTAACTGTGCCTATCAGTGCCCACCAGTGCAGCCTATCAGTGCCCACCAGTGCCGCCTTATCAGCGCAATTCAATGAAGGAGAAAAATTACCTGTTTGCAAAATTTTATAACAAACTAAGAATTTTTTTTTTTATTTTGCATATTTTTTTGTTTGTTTAGCAAAAAATAAAACTCCGAGCTGTAATTAAATACCACCAAAAGAAATCTCTATTTGTGGGAAAAAAATGATAAAAATTTAATTTGGGTACAGTGTTGTATGACCGCGTAATTGTCATTCAAAGTGCATCAGCGCTGAAAGCTGAAAATTGGTCTGGGCAGGAGGGGGGATTTAAGTGCCCAGTAAGCAAGTGGTTAAAGTAGCGATCTGGAATTGTATTTCTTTTCCAGCCCTCCACCGATCGGTCAGATTAAACAACCGATATATTAAGTCATCGTCCTAGTATAGGCCATGCTTATATACATAGGCAGTCTTGTTCTCTAATCTATATAAAACTCATTGTTAAAGAAAAGTATTTATTTTTTCCCTTAGGACTGATATTCCCATGTTTCCCGCTACACGTGGACCTGCACGAGTCGGTTGCTGGCACCTATTTTGGGGATCCTTGTGAGGGATTTCTTAAACCTAGAGGATTGGGATACTTGGTGATTTTCTTTATTCTGGATATGTGTCCTCATACCTGTTCAGCGCCATCCCAACAATCTTTTTAATAAATATTAGATTCCATGAATATAGTACTGGTATGTGCGCGTATTTTCCCGGCTGCGATGCTTCCATGTTTGAAACAATGTCTGCCCTGTTATATTCCAAAAGTCTAGACTTTGTCTTCTCTATTTCAGAGTATCTCCAACTATCATCTCCTCCGTGCCCCTGAAGAAGAGATTTACCTTGAATCTCCCAAAACGCGTCGGGCCATAGGAGAAGTGCTTTTTTTTCTCATATTATATATGGATATCATGTACTATTTTGTGTATGGTGTTGTCTCTGACCGTCATACTATTTTATGAAATAATACATTTTATAACACAAAACTGTGTCTTCAAAAGTTTGCCCCTAAAAGTGGTTGTAAACCCTAATGCCGCGTACATATGATCGGACATTCCGGCCAGAAAAAGACCGATGAGAGGCTTTTCATCGGAAAATGCGACCGTGTGTACGCTCCATCGGAATTTAGCTGTCCGAATTCCCGCCAGCCAAAAATTGATAGCATGTTCTCAATTTTCCCGACGGAAAAACTTTCTATCGGTAATTCCGATCGTGTGTAACGCAATTCCGACACGCCAAAAATCACGCATGCTCAGATTCAACTACGAGACGGAAGCTATTGGCTACTCGCTATTGAACTTCCCTTTTCTATTCACGTCGTACGCGTTGTACGTCACCGTGTTCTAAATGATCGGAATTTGATGTGACCGTGTGTAGGCAGGACAGCTTGAGCCGAATTCCGTCGGAATTCCGTCGGGAAAACCATCAGAACTTTTTCCGACGAGAATTCCGATCATGTGTATCGCGGCATAAGCCCTTGTACACACGGTCGGACATTCCGACAACCAAATCCGTCAGATTTTTTCAGACGGATTTTGTCCGAAACTGTTGCATACACACGGTCGGACAAAGTTGTCGGGAAAATCCGATCGTTCAGAACGCGATGACGTTATTTCGTTATGACGGGACTACGTTCAGGCTAGTAGCTTATAGCTTTGATGTAAGAATTTGATCTGAGCATGCGTGGCACTTTGTCCGATCGGAATTCTCTACACATGATCGGACAAAGGTCCGATCGGATCATGTTGTCGAAATTTTTTATAGCCAAGCTGGAAAACTTGGTCCGTCGGATATTCCGACGGAAACAGTCCGATGGAGCCTACACACAGTCGGATTATCCGACAACACAGTCCGATAGGAAACATTCCGTCTGAATCTCCGACCGTGTGTACAAGGGCTAAAACTTTGTTGGTCGGATATTCCGATGGAAACAGTCCGATGGAGCCCACACATGGTCGGATTATCCAACAACACGGTCCGATCGGACATTTTTTCAATCGGAATGTCTGACCACGTGTACAAGGGCTTAGGCCGCGTACACACGCGGGGACTGTTCGCCCAACTTTGTCCGTCAAACAGTTTCGGCAAACAGTCCGCTCAAAATTAGCATGGACGGACATGGCCACACACGACGAACGAACAGTTTGCTGAAACCGTGCGCGATGACGTGAACGGCACGTACGACGGGACGAAAAATACGACGTCCTATACACTGCATTATAACTTTCGGCGTGTAAATCCTTTCTGAGCATGCGCGGAACTTAGTTTGATGAACAAGCCTACACACGAGGGGACTGTTCGCTGAAACAAAGTTTCAGCGGACAGTTTTTCGGAATTTCCGAAAAACCTTGTTCAGCAGACTGTCCGCTGAAACTGTCCGCTGAAAGCCCACACACGAGCGGACTGTCCGCCCAAACACTGTTCAGCGGACAAAGTTGGGCGAACAGTCCCCGCGTGTGTACGCGGCCTTAGAGGTATGGCCGACAAGGAATTTTGTGTACAAGGGCTTACAGACCACTTTAACCTACAGGTAAGCCTAGATTAAGGCTTACCTGTAGGTGGAAGAAATATCTCCTTAACCTTTACCGTCAAGGAGATATTTTCCTAAAAACGGGCACCAATGTCTATAGGCGCACTGAGCGTACAGTTAGTGAAGGTGATCGTGCCGTCACTGATGGCTCCCACGCGCATGCGCCGGAGTGACGTCATCGCTGATCCAGCCAGTCACAGTGCCGGAGCACCGATACCTGGAAGTCACGCCGGGTATCATCGCGGGGATGGAGGAGGTGAACGAGGGCTTCGATCAAAGGGAAGGAATTCATAATGAGCTAGTATGCTATACATACTAACCCACTATGCCTTTGTCCTGCAGGGTGTTTTTTTATTTTTATTTTTTAGAGAGGGTTTACGTCCCTTTTAAAGTCCCATTGTACCAGGGGTACTTATTCTCTTTAAATATACAATATACTCATGGTTGATCCAAAAAAATCCTAGTAAGGTATGATCCAATTTGCTCCATCGGGGGGGGAAAAATAAATTTCTTCCTGGTTCCCCAAGTGGCAAGAAGATATTCCCTGGATCAACTAACCAAATGGGGGTTGGTAACAGCCTCAGTTCACCTGCAATAAAAATATTATTTTTTCACTATTGCCGTGTATGTTTATCCTGTTGCCGACTGCCTCGCATATATATATATATATATACATATATATATATATATATATATATATATATATATATATGGCGGCTCCTACAGGCGAAATCACATACCTGTAAGGGATCTTTACTTCCGGGTTCGGGCACGCACTCCGCTGACGAAGGGCCCCCGCTGTGATTGGACTCTGCGGGAGCCAATCAGCGGGTCCGCATGGACCGGATGTCTGCTGGGACCCGCCAATTGCTCCCGACAGAGGCAGAACTGCGGTTTGCTGATGAAATCAAGGCAGATCGCTGTTCTGTGACAAGGAAAGATCCTGTGTTTCTGCTAAGCAGGAACACGGATCTCTATCTTCCCACAGTACAAGCACCTCCCACACACAGTTAGTTAGCACTCCCTAGGGACACATTTAACCCTTTGATCGTCCCTAGATGTTAAACCCTTCCCTGCCGGTGTCCTTAGTACAGTGACGGTGCATATTTTTTAGCACTGATCACCGTATTGATGTCACTGGTTCCCAAAAGTGTCACGTAGTGTCCAATTTGTCAGCCACCATGTCGCAGTCCCGCTATAAGTCGCCAATTGCCGCCATTACTAGTAAAAAAAAAAAATGTTTGTAGACGCTATAACTTTTGCGCAAACCAATCAATAAACTCTTATTGGGATTTTGTAGCAGAATACATATTGGCCTAAATTAATGAAGACGTTAGATTTAAATTTTTTTTTTAAAGTTTTAAGTTTTAATTGGATGTGTTTTATAGCAGAAAGTAAAATGTCTTGGTCTTTTTTTGTTTATAGCGCAAAAAAACAAACCAACAAAAAATAAAAACTGCAGAGGTGATCAAATACCACCAAAAGAAAGCTCTATAGGACGTCAATTTTATTTGATTACAGCGTCACATTTGGCTAAAGTAACTGTTAGACCCCTTTCACACCGAGGGGCGTTTTTCAGGCGCTATAGCGTTAGAAATAGCGCCTGCAATCCGCCCTCAAACTGCTGCTCCATTCATTCCAGTGTGAAAGCCCCCGAGGGCTTTCACACCGGAGCAGTGCGCTGGCAGGACGTCAGGAAAAGTCCTGCCAGCGGCTTCTTTGGAGCGGTGAAGGAGCGGTGTGTATACCGCTCCTCCGCATTGAAATCAATGAGGCAGCGCTGCATTACCGCCGGCAAAACGTCGCTATTGCGGGTGGTTTTAACCCTTTCTCGGGCCGCTAGCGGGGGGGGTAAAAGCGCCCCGCTAGCGGCCGAAATGCGTTGAAAATCCGAACGCTAAAACGCAGCTAAAAATAGCTGCGTTTTACTGCCGACGCTATGGGCGCGGCAGTGTGAAAGGGGTCTGAGTGAACGGAAGGAATACGAATGATCAGAAGTACCAAATGCAGATCATAACGAATGATCCGATGAACGAAAACAAAGCTAAATGAATTTTTTTTGGTCGTGCACACGTCTAATGCGATCTCATTGTTTTGACCTGAATGAAGAAAGTGCAGGTCTTCTGTACAGGGGATATGGTTTTCCCGTTTCACCGGAATGTTGAAGCTACAAAGAGATGATCTCACTGAGAGAGAAGCTTCTCAGGATGAGAATGATGGAAAAAAGCAGCTGGAGAGGTAGGTTGGACCTTTTATTCATTTCATTTTTAATTTGGAGACTGAAGCCTTGTATACACGATCGGACTTTGTACAAAATTTCCCGTGGATTTCTGTACAAAGGGCGTGGGCCGTGAACTTGTATTGCACACACACGGCAGGACTTTTTCAGCCAACTTTCACAAACCTCCCAACTTTTTGAGATGGGAATGAGGGACACCTATCAGCAAAAGTAGGCAGACATAGGACCCACCCCCCCCTTGCCACGCCCCCTTAAAGGAGAATTATACACAAAAACAAGATTAGTTAAACCCCAAAGTCCTTTTTTTTTTTTTTTACCACTTCTATCCCTTTATATTGGCTTTTGGAATTTAGCAATTTAGAAATCAGATGAAAGGTTTAGGACTGAAAAACACTTTTTGATAGATACAAAATGCATTTTATAAACAACTATATGGATCAGACCAAAATGAGGGACAAATGAGGAGGAATGAGGGACAGAGTGACAGTCCCTCTAAATCAGGGACAGTCCCTCTAAATCAGGGACAGTCCCTCGAAATCAGGGACAGTTGGGAACTATGCTTTCACCAAATCACGTGGTTTTTCTGCTCTTTACCGCCACCTTTGGTCAACTCCTGTATTGTCGTCTGATCTTTTGCATTGGTTCTGAGCATGGCGTGTTTGTAAAGTCCGATGGTTTTCTGTACACACGATCGGACTTTTGCTCCATCGGACTTACGTTGTCGAAAAAAGTTTGTCCGTTCGCACAGCCAACAAAAGTCAGATGAAAACCGAAAAAGTTTGTCCGATGGAGTGCACACGCGGTCGGATGTTGCCTTAAAACAGCTAATTTGCATGTTTGTTGTCAAAAAGTCAGATCGTGTCTACAGGGCCTTAGGGCCAGAGCTAAGTTCGGGGGTGTGGGGGGGGGGGGGATGGTGAAAAGAAACAAAACAACACACAATCATTTTCTGTATGCAAATAATATAATGGATACATTTTGTAGTAACAGTTACAACATACCTGCAGTGCTGACAGACGCACAGGCTCTTAATTGCATTTCTCTCAATTCCCCTAAAAAAAAAAAAAAAAAAAAAAAAAAGAAATAAAAAGGAAAAAAAAAGAAAAAGCAGACATATACTCATTAGTAAAATTGCTTAAAGTGGTGTTGCCACCAAAAAAATTAAAAAGTGCTTAAAATTCTTAAAAAAATAAAAATATAATTGGAATTAAATATTAAAAAATATTTTTTTACTCACCTCTAAATGCCTGTTGCTAGGGGGTCCCTCGTAGTCTGCCTTCTTCATTGCCCGGGCTGATGACATCACTTCCCCTCGCGCCGCACAGTCGCCTGGGACCTGTCACGTGTCCCAGATGACTGTGCGGCGTATCACGGCACCCTGCGCCGCTCGTGCATGCGCAGTGGGTGCCCGGCTGTGAAGCCGCAGCCGGGTGCCCACAGTACGAATGACGGCGCCCCGAGCGGAGCAGGGAACAAGGGGGGGGGGGCGCTTAGTTCCACTGCATCGCCGGACCCTGGGACAGGTAAGTGTCTGATTATTAAAAGTCAGCAGCTGCAGTATTTATAGCTGCTGACTTAAAATTTTTTTTTTTTTTTTTAGGGGGCATCCCCCACTTTAAGCTAGTTTCTGTGGAGGGCTGCGAGCGAAATCCAGGCTGTAATGCCGCGTACACGCGAGCGGAATGTCCGACAGAAAAAGTCAGACGGAATCTTTTCATCGGATATTCCGATCGTGTGTGGGGCCTCATCTGCCTTTTTTTTTTTTTTAGAAAATTCTGACGGACCGAGAAATAGAACATGTTCTAAATATTTCCAGAAGGAACCAATTCTCCTATCGGGAAAACCGCTCGTCTGTACGCTGTTCCGATGGACCAAAAAACGACGCATGCTCCGAAGCAAGCACTATACGGAAGCTATTGGCCATTGAACGTCCTTTTTTCTAGTCCCGTCGTACGCGCTGTACGTCACCGCCTTCTAGACGGCCGGGCTTTGGTGTGATCGTGTGTACGCAAGGCGAGTTTCAGTGGAACTCCCTTCAGAACTCCGTCGGAAAAACCTTCAGAGTTTATTCCGACAGGGGGAAAAAAGGTCGCGTGTGTACGCAGCACGGGGAGGCATCTGCTGCTGCCGCCGTCTTGAGGCCGCACACCTGGAGCCATGGTCAAGCTCAGTGGTGAGTATGGGGGGACCCACAACCCCTCCTACCCTGTGCCTTTATAACTAATACTGTGCTATATTGCCAAACATATATATATTTTTTTCATCCTAGGTCCATTGTTACACACATCCACCCCTGAAGAGCGAGCTGGATCTTGCGGAACTAGTCGGGTATTATGATGCCCGTGTACTATGACTACTACATTTATGTACCAATACTCCTTGTTTGTGTATCTTTTTTAATTGGCAACTGTTGGTGTTATTTATGCATCTAAACAATTGTATTTGAATAAACCATATACTATAATTGAATACTGTTTATGTTTACTGGCGGAAACGGTACCCGCTTCATTTAAAGTCCCAGGGGCGAATCCTTCATTTTTTTTTTATGTGTACGCGGCATAAGGGGTCAAGAAGGTTATTTTTACTGAGGTAGGAGCTAAGACGGTTGTAGACTAAGCCCTTGTACACACGGTCGGAGATTCCGTCAGAATGTGTCTGATCGGAGCGTTTTGTCGGATATTCCAACTGTGTGTGGTATGCATTTAACTGTTTCCGTCGGAATATCCGACGGACCAAATTTTCCAACTTGCCGGAAATATTTTCCGACAAACTGCTCCAATCGGACATACTCCGATCATGTGTAGAGAATTCCGATCAGACAAAGTGCCACGCATGCTCAGATCAAATTCCTACATCAAAGCTATTGGCTACTAGCCTGAATGTAGTCCCGTCGTAACGAAATTACGTCATCACATTCTGAACGATCGGATTTTCCAACAACTTTGTCCGACCGTGTGTATGCAACAGTTTCGGACAAAATCCCACGGATTTGGTTGTCGGAATCTCCGACCGTGTGTACAAGGGCTAATGCCGCATACACACAACCGGACTTTCCGGCAGACTAGGTCCAATGGTCTTCCCGACGGACTTTCGGCGGACCACAAGAACGGACTGAGTCCATTCGTAAGTCCGTTCGTTTTTAACATGATGACATAAACAGTTACGTCAAGTTCAATAGTCAGTAGCCAATAGCTGCCCTTTGCGACGTATTTGGTCCGTCAGACCAGCACACAGACGAATGATTTTCGCGAATTTTAGTCGGTCGGAATTGAAGATGTTCTAAGTCCATCTGATTTTTTTTTTCAAGAACCGATCGGACTAGCCCACACATGATCAGATTGTCCGACGGACTAATCCCTTCGGACCTAGTCTGCCGGAAAGTCCGGTCGTGTGTACGCGGCATCAGCGTTCTAGAAGTTCAGAGGTGAATGGGAGCAACGAGATGGGTCTTAAGTTGTTCAGGTTGGTGGGGTCCAGTGAAGGCTTTTTAAGTATGGGGGTGATCTGCGCATGTTTTAGAGGGGAGGGGGGGAGGGGAAGGTGCTACTAGAGGGGAAGAGATTGAAGATGAGAAGATGATTTGTTGTGTATAAACACAACAAAAAAAATGAAGAAATTAAGAGAGAAATGTGGGACTACAAATCTCAGCACACACAAATGACATACATGTCTTGAAAACAAAGCAATAACGTTTTTTTACCTTCTGTGATGCCACCTTCCCACAGGGAATCATCACTTTCCTTTACTGACATGAATAGGGCAAGTTCCTTTGCATTTCTACCCACAATAACTTCAACAAAAGGTAAATCTTCCGTTTCGCAATAAATTTTAAGCCGTAGATGCTATAAAAAGATGGAAGAAAAATCTGCTGTCATTTTAAAAACCACATCTATTTTGGACCAATCCAGGACTGAGGGGATGCAAAATATTATCTATAATGACAACTGCCTAGAAAATGTGGCGTTATATATTATTATACTTGTGCAATTCGTTCCGAATTATTATTTTCTTTAGTAAATTCGCAAATTTGAATATTCTAAAATTTGAAAATTTGTTCATTCAAAAATTCGTAATTTCTCAAATTTCCAAATTCGGACATTCGAAAATTTAGTAAATTCTAAATTTCGGAAATTTGGTGTTGCCCTATTTATTACACTTGTGCAATTTGTTTCATTCCGAATTAGTTTAACGTATCTCATTGTAAAATATTATTATTAAATATTATCTAATAATAACTATTACTAACAATTAACCACTTCAGCCCCGGACCATTTTGCTGGTCAAAGACCAGACCACTTTTTGCGATTCGGCACTGCGTCGTTTTAACTGACAATTGCGCGGTCGTGCGACGTAGCTCCAAAACAAAATTTACGTCCTTTTTTCCCCACAAATAGAGCATTCTTTTGGTGGTATTTGATCACCCCTGCGGTTTTTATTTTTTGCGCTATAAACAAAAATAGAGCGACAATTTTGAAAAAAACTCATTATTTTTTACTTTTTGTTATAATAAATATCCCCCAAAAATATATAAAAAAACATTTTTTTCCCTCAGTTTACGTATTCTTCTACATATTTTTGGTAAAAAAAAAATCGCAATAAGCGATTATTGATTGGTTTGTGCCAAAGTTATAGCGTTTACAAAATAGGGGATAGTTTTATGGCATTTTTATTAATAATTTTTTACTAGTAATGGCGGAGATCAGTGATTTTTTTATTGTGACTGCGACATTATGGCGGACATATCTGACATTTTTGACCCATTTTTGGGACCATTGTCATTTATACAGCAATCACTGCTATATAAATGCAGTGATTCCTGTGTAAATGACACTGGCAGTGAAGGGGTTAACCAGTGGGTGGCAGTGTAGGGGTTAAGTGTTCCTAGGGGTGTGTTACTAACTGTTGGGGGGCTGGGCTTTAATTTAGTGAACACTGATCTCTGCTCCAATCACATGGAGCAGAGATCAGCGTCACTTGTTGCTAGGCAGAACGGGGAGATGCTGTTTACAACGGCATTTCCTCGTTCAGCCTTCCCCGTGAGACGTTTGCGGGTATGCCCGTGGCGATCGAGTCCGCGGGACCCGCGACCGGACTCATGGGGGTCCCGACCAGCGTGCTCGCGATGGCAGGGCGGAAAATTTAAAGGGACGCACAGGTACGCCCATTTGCCTGCCCGTGCCATTCTGCCGATGTACATCGGCGTGCGCTGGTCGGGAACCGGTTAAATTATAGGTATTGGAATTTCCTTTCAAATTTGGCTGTTAGCCAATGTATCAATTGCAAATTTATCCAAAGTTACGAATTATCCAAAAATAACAAAAGCTAAACAAATGAAATGTAAAAAATAATAATAAATAACAATAATAATAATAAAAACTTTTTATTATTATTAATTCATTCCATTTGTTTGGATGCGGCATTCATTATTTCGGATAATTCGTAACTGTGGATAAATTCATATTCGTTACGTTCACTAACAGCCAAATTTGAAAGGAAATTCCAATACCTATAATTTAACAGTTAGTTAGTTATTTAAAAATTTCGAATTTCTTAACTTCCTAACTTTTGGATTTTCAAATTTCAGAATTTTCTCATTTCCAAACGTCCGAATTTTTAAATTTCTGGATTTTCAAATTTACGAATTTCGATCATAACGAATGACCCGAAAAACGAAAAAACAAACAAATGAAACAAAAACTAACTTGTTACCATGCAAGTACAATTGTAATATTAATGTGATACCTACGTAATCATGCGTATAAAAACCTTCAATTGCATCATAATAAAGCAGAACAGTTATTTGGAAAGATGCGGAGTGTAAGCCCATGTTTTGCTCATCCATGCTGAGCACACATAAAAATGTACTTATGATATCACTGGAGTTTCACATTTTAGCGAGTCAGTTAATTTATAATTATTTATTAATCAGACTGCTAACAAAACTAATTGAGTCCATAAGGTAAATTGTGTGAATATGAACAAACCCCCCAGATAATGATCTCTGTGATTTGATTTTTTTTCTTGATTTGGGGACGTAAGAGATATGTACCCAAGATCACTGAAAATGATAAGGAGTATAAGGCCGCGTACACACGCGGGGACTGTTCGCCCAACTTTGTCCGCTGAACAGTGTTTCGGCGGACAGTCCGCTCGTGTGTGGGCTTTCAGCGGACAGTTTCAGCGAACAGTTTGCTGAACAAGGTTTTTCGGAATTTCCGAAAAACTGTCCGCTGAAACTTGGTTTCAGCGAACAGTCCGCCCGTGTGTAGGCTTGTTCGTCAAACTAAGTTCCGCGCATGCTCAGAAAGGATTTACACGCCGAAGGTTGTAATGCAGTGTATAGGACGTCGTATTTTCCGTCCCGTCGTACGTACCGTTCACGTCATCGCGCACGGTTTCAGCAAACTGTTCGTCCGTCGTGTGTGGCCATGTCCGTCCATGCTAATTTTGAGCGGACTGTTTGCTGAAACTGTTTGACGGACAAAGTTGGGCGAACAGTCCCCGCGTGTGTACGCGGCCTAAATGAATAAATGAGATCTTTCTCATTACATTTCCTAATTAGCTGATGAATTTCTGCAAGTCCGGTATGTTTATAACTTTATTCGTTTCTGTGACATTATTTGATTTCAATGATATACTTTCAGAGCAAAGTGGATTTTGCTCAATCACTCCAATAATTTCTTATCCCCAGAAGGAACACAGTGATAAAAACAACAATATTCAGAAAAAAAAAAAACTATTTAAAAAATAATCTATATATATATATATATAGAGAGAGAGAGAGAGAGAATATTTATATACTGTATGTATCTAAAGGCGATTCAGTTTGCATTGTGCGCTATATAAGTATTTCATTCATTCATTCATTCATTCATCTGAAGACCTATTTTAAGCCTTATCCACTCCATCCAAAATGTCATTTTCTTTGCGTAGATCATTTTTTTAAAACTTAATTTATAGAACAAAATTTTGTTAAAATTCAAAAAGCATTTGGATAAAAAACGTGATCACCACTAAAAGCTTCAATGTAGCCAATTAGATTTCTATCAATTAAAAAAATAAAAATAAAAAATAAATATATATATATATATATATATATATATATATATATATATAGATAGATATATATGTATGTGTGTGTATATATATATATAATAATATAATATATATATATATATATATATATATATATATATATATATATATATATATATATATATTTATATATTTTTTTTTTTTCTTAATTTTTATAAATGCGATGTTAAAATTTTTTTTAAAAATCACAAACGTATTTAATTAAACTGTCTATAAGTACAGTTTGTAGTTTTTACCCTGGGGGTTATCTTTCCATCGGGTTGAACTTTGACCGAATAATCTGTTCTAGTATACAATCTGCTGTTCATTATGTGAGGTTTTTCCATGTCCTTGAAGCCGTTGGTTTGTTTCTGCACATGAAGTTTCTGAGGAAGTGAAATGACAGTTGGTAACAGGTAAAATGCCACACCCCAATCAATATCTAAACAAAAAAAAAAGGGGGGGGGGGGCTATAGGGATTTTTGAGGTACAACACTTCGATTTGAAAATACATATCTTCTTTTATTATATTGTTTTTGTCACATAAAAGAATGTATACAATGTTTGAAAAATGAGTGACTATACACTTATGTGGCAAAAGCTATATATAATAAAAAATATAATAAAAGAAGAGCAGATATGTATTTTTAAAATTGAAGTGTGTACCTCATAAATCCCTATAGCCCCCCCCCCCCCCCCTCCATTGTAAGCAATGTAGATCCACTGTCAATCACAATGAATGACAATCCTGACAACCCAACAACACAAAAACGGTGAGCTGCACATGAAGTTGTTCTCCTGACGGATTCTAACTGCAACTGACAAATTCCTGATGGTTGCTGAATATCAGCAAACCATTTTGGTAAATCACATCAGACAGCATCCCCAACCCTGAGGATGAATAATTGGTTCCTAGAAGGTGGGTGGTTGACAGTGTAATGGAAATTTGTAGGTTCTGTATATAATTGTATTCTATTTTGTATGTATTGCACAATGCCCTCACTGTGCACACGGCACTAATAATGTTTTCATTACATGTTTGCATTCTTTCGATTAGAATTAGCCTGCTTATGTTACGCCCCTTGTTACCATGCAAGTACAATTGTAATATGAATGTGATACCTACGTAATCATGTGTATAAAAACCTTCAATTGCGTCATAATAAAGCAGAACAGTTATTTTGGAAAGATGCGGAGTGTATCTTTTGTGTTTGTTCCCTACTAGAGTAGTTATTGTTAATTTGGAATCACTATAATGCCGTGTACACACGACCGGACTTTCCGGCAGACTAGGACCGAAGGGATTAGTCCGTCGGGATTAGTATGACGGACAATCCGATCGTGTGTGGGCTAGTCCGACTGACCTAGAAATAGAGCGTTTCAAATCTATCCAACAGACTCAAATCCGAAGGACTAAAATCGGGAAAACCGTTGGTCGGTGTGCTGGTCCGACGGACCAAATACGACGCAAGGGAAGCTATTGGCTACTGGCTAATGAACTTCTTTGTTTAGTCCCGTTTACGTCATCACATTCAAAACGAACGGACGGTGTGTGGCCAAGTCCGTTAGTTCAGAAAGTCCATCGGGAGGACCAACGGACCAAGTCTGCCGGAAAGTCCAGTTGTGTGTACGCGGCATAAAATGTCCAGGTCAACAGTATCCGAGCAGCCACAAGATCTGAGCAGGAAGCTATCACATTTTAGTGGCAGTAGTAATACCTCTACTAAATGAATGACTTCCTGCAATAGGCGGTTGCTTTATAGGGCAGGAGCAATTGGGTAGCATGGGTGGGGCCACAGGGGCAACTGCCCCGGTTGCAAAAAGTAATTACGTCCACAGGTTAGAGGGTGCAATAGAAAGTAAATGCCGCTCTCGAAGCCTCCGCACCTTAACAAGTGCCCCCGCCCTACTGTGAAATCTCAGGTGCAGGCTCTGCACAATAGTGTAGGAAAAGAAGTCCTGGACTGCCGCACTCCATAGAAAGGCATTTTTATTGTAGAATTTAAAAATGCAAAAAAAAATAAAAATCACAACTGGCAAGGACAAACAGGGATGAATAGCTAAGCCCCTGTACACACGGTCGGAGATTTCGACAACCAAATCCGTCGGATCTTGCCCGTCGGATCTTGCCCGTCGGATTTTGCCCGTCGGATCTTGTCCGTCGGATTTTGCCCGCCGGATCTTGTCTGAAACTGTTGCATACACACGGTCGGACTAAGTTGTTGAAAAATCCGATCATTCAGAACGTGATGACGTAATTTTGTTATGATGGGACTACATTCAGTCTAGTAGCCAATAGCTTTGATGTAGGAATTTGATCTGAGCATGCATGGCACTTGGTCCGATCAAAATTCTCTACACATGATCGGAGTATGTTCGATCGAGTCAGTTGGTCGGGAAATATTTCCAACAAGTTGGAAAATTGGGTCCGACGGATATTCCAATGGAATCAGTTCGATGGAGACCACACACAGTTGGATTATCCGACAACACAGTCCAATAGGACACATTCCGACGGATTCTCCGACCGTGTGTACAAGGGCTAAGACGTTTGACATAGTTTTAGCTACGAGAAAGCATCTAACGATGCAAAACTTGCTTGACCTTGGGAGGCGACAACCAATGCTACTGATGGGAAGCTGTCAAAGCCGACAACCAATCATAGGCAGTGGAGGCATTCCCGGCCTCACAGCACACCCCTTGCATATGTATGGCTTCTGGGTGGGGAATGCCTCCACTGCTGATGATTTGTTGTCAGCTTTGACATCTTTCAGGCCAGATAGCTTGGGCGGGTTCGGGGTTGTACCTGAGCTCATCCCTACCTAAGCACTACACCACTGGGCAGGAGAACAGACCATCTTTGTTTGCCCATTGGGCAAGCTGTAAACAACCAGGGTTTGAACCCTGAACTTGAACCTCATCCCTAGTGAGCACAGCAATATAAAGACACCAATAGCTTTTTTTTTCTATTTGTGTTTATTTTGAGATTGAAAAAAGTAGTGATTTCTATGGCCTTTTTTTTAATTACCTTCCAAGTGGCTCCCATTACATCTGACCTCTCTCCACCAGTTGGCATTCACCCCCCTTTCACAGCACAGTCAACGTCACAATTCAAAAATGCATTTATTCTCCAAATAACAAATCAATATTGAAAACCCACATTAACCCTCTTGTCCCCAAACACCTTTCCTCAATAACCTCCAAAAACTATTTTGCACATCCAGTAAACCCCGCCCCGTTCTGGATGGGGCTCCCGTTTGCTAGTATGAATAAAATGAGACCATTGTGAGCACCTCATAGTGTTAAATTAACTGTCCCATGCTTTGTGTTTATCTCTTCTGCTGGACAGTTTGGTCTGTTAACCACTTGCTTACTGGGCACTTAAACCCCCCTCCTGCCCAGACCAATTTTCAGCTTTCAGCGCTGATGCATTTTGAATGACAATTGCGCGGGCATACAACACTGTACCCAAATGAAATTTTTATAATTTTCTTCCCACAAATAGAGCTTTCTTTTGGTGGTATTTAATTACAGCTCGGAGTTTTATTTTTTGCTAAACAAACAAAAAAAGATGCAAAATAAAAAAAATAAAACATTTTTTTTCTTAGTTTGTTATACAATTTTGCAAACAGGTCATTTTTCTCCTTCATTGAAATGCCCTGATGAGGCGGCACTGGTGGGCACTGATAGGCTGCACTGGTGGGCACTGATAGGCACAGTTAAGGCGGCACTAATAGGCACAGATAAGGCGACACTGATGGGCAAAGATGGGCACAGATAAGATGGCACTGATGGGTGGCACGGATGGGTGGCACTAAGGGGCACTGATAGGTACCACTGATAGATGGGACTGATGGGCACTGATAGGTGGCACTGATAGGTAGCTCTGATAGGTGGCACTGCTGGGCACTGATGGGCGGCACTGATGGGCACTGGTAGATGACACTGATGGGCACGGATATGTGGCACTGGGGTGCAGCACTGTTGTTGAGGCAGATTTTGGGCACTGATATGAGGCACTGTGGGCACTGATGGGTGGCACTGTGGGCACTGATGGGTGGCACTGATGGGGGGCACTTTTTTATTAGTTAGGTGGCACTGGCAGGGGGCAGGTGGGCACTGATAAGCTGGCCGTGATCCGGACTGATGTCCTGATCACGGCCGCCGGTGATCGGCTTTTTTTTCCCGATTACCGGCTCTGTTGTGTCACATGATCAGCTGTCATTGGCTGACAGCTGATCACGTGGTAAGGGGTCGGGATCGACCCCTTGCTCCGATCCGTTATCAGGTGAGTCTCATGGACTCGCTGATCACAGAGCGCGCCGCGCGCGCTCCTCAGGGGGCGCGCAGGCCACTCGTGCACGGGACAACGTCAATAGACGTAGTCCCGGCAAAGCAGGTCCGCGATGTAGCCGTCATTCGGCTATAGCGCGGATCCCTAGTGGTTAAAGGAAGTTAAAAAAATAGCAATTCTACTGGCAGGATCAAGATAGCCTCCTACAGAAAACATTTTACATATCTTCCTGTTGTTAACAAAACTAAAACCTTTCTAGTCACAGAATTTACCAGGGACGTTTTAAAAATTATGGGCATTTAAAAAAAATAACAAGAATCTCTGAAAATTGCATTTTTTATAATGCCAAAACTTTCTTTTTAGTTTAGCACATAGTAGGGAACAGTTAAGACCCCTGTTTATTTTTCTTTAGTGTCCCCCTCACTTCCTCTTTAAGAGCCTCGGCAAGACAGAGGAGTTCCTTCCAATGCAAAGAGGCTATCCACTCTTGGATAGTTGCCAGCAGAGCAGGTATTCTAGGATAAGATTTCACTTGTTCCTGGGAGATCTAAAAAAAAGTTGGCTTCCCACCACTTCCTGTGCCAAAGACCCTGGCCATCACAACAGAGTGAATCTCCCAAGAGTATTCAATGACAGAGATTCTAACCAGTCTGGGTCTGGACTCGAACCTGGGACCTCGACTGTGTCTGCCAACCACTCTTCTCACTGGGCTACTGGATAGTTCCCTGGACATATCCTTCAAAGATCCTGTGTTGAACCTTATTTGTCTTGAACCTTGAACTCTTTTGCCTCGTACACACGATCGGATTGTTGGCCAACAAAACCGTGGAATTTTGTCTGAAGGGCGTTGGCTCAAACTTGTCTTGCATACACACGGCCACACAATTGTTGGCCAACAATTATGAACGTAGTGCCGTACTATGCTGTTTTTCAGCTCTTTAGCGCCACCCTTTGGGCTCCTTCTGCTAATTTCTTGTTAGTAGAAGTTTGGTGAGTTTTGATTCGCACTTTTCATTTCGCACTTTTCAGTCAGTTTCTGAACGGCAGTTCGTCAACCAGCCATGTTGCGGAATCAGAGGAGATAACACATTATTTATTATTGGCCTTGGAGTTATTGCTTTGACATTATATTTTGGTTGAATAATGATTTGATTTGGTATATTTTCTATATTTTGGATGAATAGAATGCACTTTTTGGTTAACCACTTAAGGACCGCCTCATGCCGATGTACGTCGGCAGAATGGCACGGCTGGGCACAATCACGTAGATGTACGTGATTCTTTAAGTGCCCAGCTGTGGGTCTGGAGCGCGCCGCCGCCAGCACGCTCCCAACCCGGTCCTGAGCTCTGTGACCATGGCTGCGGGGCCAGCGGACCCGATCGCTGCTGGTGTCCCGCGATCGGGTCACAGAGCTGAAGAACTAGGAGAGGTCTGTGTAAACAAACCTCTCCCCCGTGCTTCCCTGTGTGGCTGTCACCGATCGTCTGTTCCCTGTTATAGGGAAGGACAATCAGTGACGTCACATGCAAGGCCACGTCCCCCTACGATTAAAAAAACACATAACGTTATACATAACACTACACTGCCCCCTAGTGGTTAACTCCTTCACTGCCAGTGTCATTTACACAGGAATCAGTGCATTTAAATAGCATTGATTTCTGTATATCTGACATTGGTCCCAAAAATGCGTCAAAAATGTCCGATGTGTCCGCCATAATGTTGCAGTCACAATAAAAATCGCAGATCGCCGCCATTACTAGTAAAAAAAAAAAATATTAACAAAAATGCTATAAAACTATCCCCTATTTTGTAAACGCTATAACTTTTGCGCAAACCAATCAATAATCGCTTATTGCGATTTTTTTTACCAAAAATATGTAGAACAATACGTATCGGCCTAAACTGAGGGAAAAAAAATAATTTTTATATATTTTTTGGGGATATTTATTATAGCAAAATGTAAAAAATATTGAATTTTTTTCAAGATTGACGCTCTATTTTTTGTTTATAGCGCAAAAAATAGAAACCGCAGAGGTGATCAAATACCACCAAAAGAAAGTTCTATTTGTGGGAAAAAAAGGACGCCAATTTTGTTTGGGAGCCACGTCGCACGCAGTGCCGAATTGCAAAAAGGTGCCTGGTCCTTTGGCTGCAAATTGGGTTCGGGGCTGAAGTGGTTAAGTTCTATTGGCAGATAGCATGTCTAAGTTTATTTGTTTTCTTTTTTTTTTTTTTATTGTGTAGAATAACACTTGGCCATGTGTTTTACTTCAAATGACAGTCTGGGAGTAGGCAGTTACATTTTAAAAAAATACAATGTAAAATTAACAAAGGACACCAACATAGTTTTATCTTTGATCCTAAAAATTGTGGGATAATGGTGTTGTGGTAACTTGTTCCCCCCCCCCCCAAAAAAAAAGCATAATAATATTATTGTCAGGTCACCTAGAGCCCAGGTGACAGGTGCACACCGTAGGGTTGGGGATGCACCGCAAGGCTGTGGACCCTACGGCTGACGGCTGCAGACGGGGGACAGATCCCACTGGGGTAAGAGCGTAAGATTCCCCGGGGCGCGGAGTCTAAGAGCCAGCTGGTGTTCACCAGAGCTTCGAGTGGTGAAGATGGTCTTGGCTGCAACTGGCTCCAGGTCGCGACCCCCAGGGTCCCCCAGCTCACACCCACAGTAGGTAACAGGAGGATAGGGATGGTGAGGGACAAAGCCAAGGTCGGGGCCACAAGCAGAACAGAATAGTCGGGTACACGCCAATAGGTCAGGGTCACAGGCAAGCAGGGATGGTCAGAACACGCCAAGGTCGGTAACGGAAATCAGAAGCAGAGCACACAACAGGAAACAGGAAGCTAATACACAAAGGTTGATCAGCAGGATAGGCTAGCAGTGCAAAGGTTAATATAGTGTAGTCTGATAGGGGCTAGGGTGGAGCCATTCCAGAGGAAGGAAATAAAAGCAGTCAGGTGAAGCTCGGCTGGTCTCTAGAAATGAACACATGCAGACAGGTAAGGAGAACAACTCTAATGCATAACCATGACAATTATTCTTGATATCACTAGAAATAAAAAAAGCCTTGGAAAATTGTGTTTGCAGTAACTCCATCAGTATCACCAGCAAAGCAGCTTCATTATTATCCCATTATAGAAGAAGAGAATTGTGCGCTGCATTTCCAGATTTCATAATTTTCCACGTCACGAATGTTAATTCTCCATTAAGAAAATGCTAGTTTACAAGACTGACCACTTCCGGCTCGTCCTTGCTTCCGAGCATGCGTGTTTGTACTTTTGTCCAATGGACATTTGTTCTTGGAAAATTTTAAAGCATGCCATCCAACATTTGTCCACGGAAAGTTGGCCAACAATTGTCCGACGGAGCGTACACGCGGTCGGATTTTCCGGCAACAGCCTGACATCAAACATTTCCCCTCGGAAATTCCGATCATGTGTATGAGGCTTTTGTCCTCCCATGAACTTTCCGATTTGAGCCATGTCTCTGCACTTCCTGTTTGCCAGATTATTGTGCTCTCTCCAGCCAGTATCTCCCTTTTGTCTTTCCTGCTGCCGTCCATATCTTTGCTACCATTCATTACTGACCCATGGCTTGTTCCTCGACTATGCTTCTGCTTGATCCTAACCTGCAACTACTTGTTACCGACCTTTGGCTTGTTACTGACTACGCTTCTGATTGATCCTTAGCTGCTATATCCGCTACTGGACCCCGACTTGTTCACCTCCTGGTGGGGCGATCCTGAGGACTGCAACCTGGTACTAACACACAGCAAAAGCCATTAGACATGTGCACTGACGAAAAATTAGTTAATTTTCCTTTCATTCGTTTTTTTTTTTATTTTTTTTATTTTCAGGTCATTCATTATGATCGAAATTCGTAAATGAGAAAATTCGTAAATTTGAAATTCAAAAATTCAAACATTCGAAAATCTGGAAATTCCAAAAATTTGGAAATTCGGAAATAAGAAAGAAAATCCGAAAATAAGAAAGAAAATCTGAAAATTTGAAATAACTAACTAAATAACTATTAAATTAAAGTTATTAGAATTTCCTTTCAAATGTGGCTGTGAACGAATATGAATTTATTAGAAGCTACGAATTATCCAAAATAATGAATGCCGTATCTAAACAAATGGAACAGAACAAATAAATAATAAATATTGTAGTGGATAACATTTTGGACAAAGTGTCATTCCTGTGTCAATTTAGTTTTTGCCTCGGAACAGTAAAGGGATTCTGAGGGTTAATTATGTAGGTTAACTTTGACATCAGTCTGGCTGGGCTGTGTTGGAGCTCTGCCTGGTCATGTGTACAGTGAGGTGCACATGACAAGCCAGAACCAGGCCTGGTTGGACGTTTTGGGTATCAGCTTCTCGGAACCAATTAGTGGGTGTGCTGGGCCCCGCTGAGGAGTCTGGGAAGGGGTACTTAAGATGTTGAGGGCACGTGTTCAGGAGTAATTTGTGAGACCCGTGTGGTCTGGTCTTGTTTCCAGGACCGGGGCGGCCCCGCGAGGGGTCCCAGTCACGGGGTGTTCGACATCCCGCAACATGCTTCTGTCAGTTATCCCCAATAGACCCGCCTGGTCTGGGGTTCGGATCCATCTGTTCCCGAGTCTCGGAACCGGCTGGTCCAAGGCGCAGTTACTGAGGGAGGATTCAAGGTGTCCGGGTGTGCTCTCGGCTTGGAGGGGCATCACAGCTCGCGAAAGTGACCGGGGGAGGACTCTTCGGAGGAGGGCCGGCAAGTGGCATCCTGAGAAGTGCCTGGTTACCGAGTTGGGAAGGACATTGACAAATCCACACTTTTTTCCAGTACTATCAAGGAGACAGAGAACGTTCCAGGTACTGAGGAAGAAGGTTCCAGTTCACCTTCAGTTACAACTTGTCCACGTTCAGAGATTTTACAAGTTCTGAATCAACGTGCTGATTGTCATGATCTCTGGCTAGAGATCTGTTCAGCCTTGAAGTGCCCAGCTGCGAGTAGCTACTCTCTGGGTGGTATTAGAGACTTTGTTATGTCTGCAGTTCAAGGTGCCTGAGTTCTTCTACCCTTGCCCTCTGTTCCTATACGAGACTGTGTTGTTGGATGTTACCCCTGCAAAATAAAACCTTTCAAAAAGACTTTATTGGTGTCAGCATCCAAGTTGTTGGGTATCAACCCTGGGAACCCCTAGACGTGGAAGAATAAGCAAAGCGGAGGTAACCGGTAAGCCCAATAAGTCAAGGCCGCCCTACAAAGGGTTATGGCCGCTACAATAATAAAAAAGTTTTTATTGTTATTTATTATTATTAATTTGTTACGTTCCATTTGTTTAGATGCGGCATTTGTTATTTTGGATAATTTGTAACATCATATAAGTTTGTATTCGTTATGTTCACTAACAGACAAATTTGAAAGAAAATTCCAATATATAATTTAATAGTTATTATTAGTTAGTTATTATTTCTGATTTTTAGAATTTTTGGGGTTTTTGAATTTTCGGATTTTAGGATATTCATTCTTTGAATTTTCGTTCTTACTTTCGAATTTCCCATTTTTTGAATTTTGAATGTTCGAATTTACAAATATTCGAAAAAATTCGTTAAACGGTTTTCGTTAATTGGGATATTTACGAATTTTTTCTAAAATAAATTTGGAAGCAAACGCATTGTACATGTCTAAAAGCCATCTCCACCATCAGGAACTCTGGTGAACACCGGTTAGCCCTTGTACACACGGTCGAACATTCCGACGACCAAATCCGTCGGATTTTGTCCGACGGATTTTGTCCGAAACTGTTGCATACACACGGTCGGACAAAGTTGCCGGAATGTCCGATCGTTCAGAAGGTGATAACGTAATTTGGTTACGATGGGACTACGTTCAGGCTAGTAGCCAATAGCTTTGATGTAGGAATTTGATCTGAGCATGCGTGGCACTTTGTCCGATCGGAATTCTCTACACATGATCGGAGTATGTCCGATCGGAGCATTTTGTCAGAAAATTTTACCGGCAAGTTGGAAAAATTGGTCCGTCGGATACTCAGAGGGAAACAGTCCGATGCAGACCACACACAGTCGGAATATCCGACAAAACGCTCCGATCAGACACATTCCGTCGGAATCTCCGACCGTGTGTACAAGGGCTTAGACTCCGCACCTCGGGCGAGTCTGCGTTATTTTCCAGGATGACCTGCTTGTATACTAATCCTGCTGGTCAGTGGGAGTCCCCCTACTGCTATAGCTGCTGGTCTCTGAGCCCTGAGCGTGACTTAACCCTTCCATATCTTATCCAAAATATAAATAAAGATTTGTTTTTTCGATCTTTAGCTTACCTTTATTTCCGGCTGTTTTTGGGGTATCACATAAAGATGAAATTTATACTCCAAGCAGTTCATGTCTTCTGGACAAACCACCTTGCTGTATAACAAAATCTTCCCCTTGAACGGAATGGGTCTTCTCCATAATTTCGAAAATAGAGCAACAAGACTAGAAAAGGAGGGATTTTCCAGGATAATATGGGACGGTCCGATTGTTACCGGTTTTATTATATTAAATTTTCCATCCTTAAAATTGCCGCATCTAATTAGAGAGATGCCTCTTTTCAGACCTAAAGAATTAAAAGAAATTATTTTTTAGAAAGATGCCCAGGGTTTTTTTTTTTTTTTCCCCAAACAGTTGCCCCACAGCCAGGCACATGGTCACAGTCACTCTTCGGCTCAATTAATAGTCCAAGGGTTCCCTTTTTAGGTATTTTTATTTTTGGGTAATTTGGATGGGGTTAAGGAATTAAGTGGGAAACTCCAGCAACTATGTACAAATGGGAGGACATACGGTATATCTTCTGTAGAACTTTGAGCCAGTAGAAAACTTGAGGAGTGTAATCCTATTTTGGTGAACAGTCCAAGCAATGTCCTTTCACTGGGAATTAAATAGACTAAGCCAGGGGTCAGCAACCTTTTTCCACTTAAAGTGATTGTAATGCCACGTACACACGACTGGACTTTTTGAGGGACTAGGTCCGACAGACTTTCGATGGAGTTCTGACAGAGTTCTGACGGACTTTCCGAATGAACGGACTTGGCCACACACAATCACACCAAAGTTCCGACGGATTCAAACGTGATGACGTACGACCGGACTAAAATAAGGAAGTTCATAGCCAGTAGACAATAGCTGCCCTCGCGTCGGTTTTTGTCCGTCGGACTAGCATACACACGAGCGGATTTCTCGGTAGGAACTGGGTCCGGCGGAGTTCTGGCGGAAAAATTTGAAACATGTTCCATTTCTAAAGTCTGTCAGACTTTTGCAAATCAAAAGTCCGCTGCAGCCCACACACGATCAAATGGTCTGCCGGAATCATTCCGTCGGACTTTTGATGTTGAAAAGTCCGGTCGTGTGTACGCAGCATAAGGGTTTGTTTTTTGTTTTTTTTATTTAAAATAACAAACATATCATACTTACCTCCACAATGCAGCTCATTTTACACAGAGTAGACCCAAACCTCGTTTTCTGGGTTCCCCCAGTGGCTCTCGCGGCTCCTCCCTGCATCAGATAACCCTGTAGGACAGGCTTCCTCAACCTTTTCAACACAGAGGAACCCTTGAAATAGTTCTCCGGTCTCAGGGAACTCCTAAAAATTAGAACTCTACAACCCATGATACATTAGTGTGATAGTCAGTGGGAAGAATGGTCCTCACACTTGTGGTCATTGGGAAGAATTATCTCCTTACAGATAGTTAAAAAGATCAATGGTGTCGGTGGGAACTTATCTGAGAGGCAGAAATTGCCCAATGCTGAAGGAACCCCTACAACCTCTGGAGGAACACTATGGTTCCACGGAACCATGGTTGAGGATCAATGCTCTAGGAGAAGCGCTTCCCCGAAGGGGGTTACCTTGCGGGTGTGCTCCCAAGTCCAGCATTCGGCGTCCATAGCCGCCGAATGTATGACTCGGCCCCCGCCCCCCCGTCATTGGATTTGATTGACAGCAGCGGGACAGATGCGCTGCGATCAATCTAGCCAATCAGGACACAAGACACCGGCTAGAGCTGGTGTGCTCATCCCCGGTGCGAGAAAAAGAGGGGTCAGGTAAGTAAAATGGGGGCACTGGGGGGCTGCTGCTCTGCAAGAAGTTTTTCACCTCAATGCATAGAATGCATTGAGGTGAAAAACCACAAAGGTTTACAACCCCTTTAAGAGCTGGATTCAATGTATATAAATGCATGGAGGGCAGCATTCACCTGCTAATAAATGAATATAATAATAAACCTAACATAGTAATGATAATAACAGTACAGTTATTGCTCTCGCTCTAACAATCGCGGTGATACCTCACATGTGTCATTTGAACACTGTTTACATTTGCAGACGCGACTTACGTATGCGTTCGCTTCCACGCGCAAGCACGGAGAAATAGGGGGCTTGAAAAAAAATTTTTTTTTTCTTAATAATTTTATTTTATTTTTAAACTGTCACTTTTATTGCTGTCAGAAGGAACATAAACATCCCTTGTACACACGGTCAAGAATTCAGGCCACAAAATCCGTCTGATGTTTTCAGACGGATTTTGCCCGAAACTGGTGTTGCATACACACGGTCGGACAAAGTTGTCGGAAAATCCAATCGTTCGGAACGTGATGACGTTCGTTACGACGGGACTACATTCAGGCTAGTAGCCAATAGCTTTGGTCTCGTAATTTGATCTGAGCATGCGTGGCACTTTGTCCAGTCAGAATTCTCCACAGAATTCTTGTTGGAAAATTTTATATCCAGCTCTCAAACTTTGTTGGTCGGACATTTTGATGGAAAAAGTCCAATGGAGCCCACACACGGTCGGATTATCCGACAACGTGGTCCGATCGGACGTTTTCCGTTCCGAATTTCCGACCGTGTGTACAAGGGCTAAGGCCTCATGCACACAGGACATTTTTACAGCTGCTGTTTTTGGCGTCAGATTTTTTTTTTTTCTACAGTCAATAAACTCCCCATCATGTTAGCTTATGTGTCCATGCACACACAGGCTGTTATCAACTGTTTTTTGGCAGGGGCATTTTTGAACTGTAAAAAAACACCCCAAAACCAGTGCATTCTGGGAAGAGTTTTTCAGCTGTAAAAACACTGTAATGTCAAAAAAACACGGATAAACGCAAAAAAAAAAAAAGTTTAAAAACGCTAATGCCAAAAAATGCTGAATTGCAAAAACGCTGGAAAACTTTGAAAAACTCACTCCAAAGCTACTCGTTTTTATAGCATTGTTATTACGTCCAGTGTGTACAAGGCCCAATAGGCAGTGACATGTACTCTTTATGGAGGGATCTACAAGACCCCAAATCCCTCCTTTGCATTTAAAAGCATTCAAAATGCCAAATTTGGCTATTTTTATTACTGTAATTTTTAAAAATTTGGCGCCTATAAGGCCGCGTACACACGCGCGGACTGTTCGCCCAACTTTGTCCGTCCAACAGTTTCGGCAAACAGTCCGCTCAAACTTAGCATGGACGGACATGGCCACACACGACGTACGAACAGTTTGCTGAAACCGTGCGCGATGACGTGAACGGCACGTACGACGGGACGAAAAATACGACGTCCTATACACTGCAATGCAACCTTCCGACGTGGAAATCCTTTCTGAGCATGCGCGAGACTTAGTTGGCCGAACAAGCCTACACACGAGCGAACAGTCCGCTGAAACCTTGTTTCAGCGGACAGTTTTTCGGAATTTCCGTAAGACCTTGTTCGGCCAACTGTCCGCTGAAACTGTCCGCTGAAGCCCCACACACGAGCGGACTGTCCGCCCAAACACTGTTCAGCGGACAAGGTTGGGCGAACAGTCCGCGCGTGTGTACGCGGCCTAAGTCTTCTGTAAACTGGAAGTGATGTCATGACCCGATCATGACCGGTCGCTCGGGCCTCCCGATGGGACGGGAGCCATGGAAGGCAGTGAGGGGGGGGGGAAGGTCACCCGCTCCCACTGCTTGGGATAACAACTGAGCAGCTTCTTAGCCACATTGGTTGTTATCCCAGGAAAGCCAACCACTGGCTCTAAAAAATGGTACCGGGGTGATGTGCGCAGCTGCAGGCATTACCCCGGTACAACCCCTTTATGCCGAGGCCGCATATTTGACTGCGGTCGGCGTGAAGGGGTTAAAATGTGCGCAGGCCGGGTACACGTGAATTCATCACATGCATTGACAGGTCAGACATTTAGCGGCGGGTACAGCCTGCGGGCCGTAGGTTGCCGACCCCTGGACTAAGCTCTTCAGGACACCAGACACAATGTCCCCTTTACACACACACACAGCTGACTCTGACACATAAGGGAACAGCCTCAGCACAAATGCTTTAGGATTTCTCTCACCACTCTGTTCTCTGTACAAACACAATTGGAAATTTGTATAAATGTAGGGTTTGAACTTGGGATTATAGCGGTGCCCAACACAATATAGAAAACTTTTGTTTGTAGTATAAAAATATTTTATTACATAGAAGAATATCAGACAAAACAATCATGGCTGCATAAAACACAGAGCATCCAAATAGTAAATACTGGCCAGAGTATCCATACGTCTGTGGCAATTACTGGCAGTGATCCCTACATGTTTCGCCAAGCATTGGCTTCTTCAGGGGGATATGTAATTGTCAGTATTCAACAGTGGCTCTAGTGGCAATAAATACAAACAACAACATTTTACTAGTTAACACAGCACGTTACCAATGAAATTGCAAAGTATATATAACCACAAAAACAAATAACAGCACAATGATCGTCTGACATGGCTCATAATGTCTCCTCCCAGTGGTCCACAACCCCACCTACCTCCTCCACAGAGCTATTGTAAGTATTGAGGCTATGTTAGCCCATAAGATTGGACTTACTGTGTCGATTACTATTTACTACCTACCTTTTTTCCCCAATTTTGCTTTCACACACGGTCCCTGTATGCCTCCTGTAGCCACTACATTACGGCACCCTATTCACTGCTTCTGCACTGCCTTAATGCGCGCCCCGTGTTTGTGGGGGTATCTTGAGGTAGATGGGGTACATTGTGCTGTGTGTTTTGTGGTTATATATACTTTGCAATTTCATTGGTAACTTGCTGTGTTAACTAGTAAAATGTTTATTTTTAGCACTGATCACTGTATTAGTGTCACAAGTTCCCTAAAAGTGTCAAGTGTCAGAATGTGCGCTGCAATATTGCATATTAAGTCACAGATCACCGCTATTACTAGTATAGAAAAAAATCCCATAAATATATACCATAGTTTGTAGACACTACAGACAGTCCCAGAGTTACGAACATCCGACTTGCGAACGACTCCTACTTACGATATGGAGGCGGCCACTTTCGACGGCGGGCACTTTCAACAGAACATCGGAAAACGACGTCTCTGCCGTTCTGCGCATGCTGTTCCGACTTACGAATAGTGACGGCCCGAACCTCCGACGGGACGTTTCGCGAACGCAGACCGCAAATGAGGCCGACCGTTCGCGAAACCGAACGTTCGCGGCGGGCCCCATTGACTTCAATGGGAGGCGAACATTTCAAACCTTTAGGTCAAATTTGCAGCCACGAGGTAATTATTAGCAGGGAAAACATAGTCCCACCACATGGCCAATGACATAATACATGTATGAGGTGAATTTGGGATCGATAACTACAAGCATTCTTTTTTTATATGGGAAATTGTTGTGACAATTCAGGACTGTGGAGCGCATGAAGGCAATGGAGGAGAGGGAAGGTCAGGGACCAGGGTAGGCAAAGAAGAGGGTGCAGGAGATGATCACCAGCAGCGTGACATACAGCAATGACACCTGCACCGTGATAGAGTCATCTGACACCAGCACCGTGATAGAGGGCACTGACATCAGAAGCGTGACATAAAGCACTAACACCAGCGCCGTGACATACAGCATTGACAGCAACACCGTGATAGAGAGTACTGACATCAGAAGCGTGACATTAAGCACTGACATCAGCACCGTGATATACAGCACTGACAGCAGCACCGTGATAGAGAGTACTGACATCAGAAGCGTGACATACAGCACTGACATCAGCACCATGATATACAGCACTGACAGCAGCACCGTGATAGAGGGCACTGACATCAGAAGCGTGACATACAGCACTGACATCAGCACAGTGATATACAGCACTGACAGCAGCACCGTGATAGAGAGTACTGACATCAGAAGCGTGACATTAAGCACTGACATCAGCACCGTGATATACAGCACTGACAGCAGCACCATGATAGAGGGCACTGACATCAGAAGCGTGACATACAGCACTGACATCAGCACAGTGATATACAGCACTGACAGCAGCACCGTGATAGAGAGTACTGACATCAGAAGCGTGACATTAAGCACTGACATCAGCACCGTGATATACAGCACTGACAGCAGCACCGTGACATTAAGCACTCACACCAGCACCGTGATATACAGCACTGACAGCAGCACCGTAAGCAGCCCCAGGAGTAAGTCAGCACAGCACAGGGATGGTGTGATCCCCTCATAATAAGAACCCCCAGGAGGAAGTCAGCACAGCACAGGGATGGTGTGATCCCCTCATAATAAGCAGGCCCAGGAGAAACTCAGCACAGCACAGGGATGGTGTGATCCCCTCATAATAAGAACCCCCAGGAGGACGTCAGCACAGCACAGGGATATCATAAGCAGCCCCAGTAGAAATATGACACCGCTCAACCTCTTCAAAGAGGAGGGTAGGGGCATATAGTACGGTGTGCTTTTTTGGGACAAGGAAGTGAGCCAAATGAAGAAAGAAGGTAGTGCACCTCAACCCTATGTATTGTGGACCGATAACAGTCCTTATAGAATAGCAGACTGTACCTCACTCAACCCTATGTACTGTAGCACCCTAGACCAAGTTACCAGTCCTTATAAGAAGTTTTGTGGACCAAGCAGGTTGTGTGTTAGTGATTAGCAGACTGTACGTCAGTCCCTATACCAATGAAGGACTGCTGCAGTATAGGGCAGCGGTCAGCAGTGGTGCACCTCAACCCTATGTATTGTGGACCGATAACAGTCCTTATAGAATAGCAGACTGTACCTCACTCAACCCTATGTACTGTAGCACCCTAGACCAAGTTACCAGTCCTTATAAGAACTTTTGTGGACCAAGCAGGTTGTGTGTTAGTGATTAGCAGACTGTACTTCAGTCCCTATACCAATGAAGGACTGCTGCAGTATAGGGCAGCGGTCAGCAGTGGTGCACCTCAACCCTATCTATTGTGGACCGATAGCGGTCCTTACAGAACAGCAGACTGTACCGCACTCAACCCTATGTACTGTAGCACCCTACACAGACCAAGTTACCAGTCCTGATAAAGAGCTTTGTGGAACAAGTGAGTTGTGAATGATTAGCAGACTGCAGCAGAAGGGCAGCAGTCAAGTATAATATTCTTCCTATAGTTGGAAGAAAGAATATTATACGTGTACAAGCCTATTACCGTACCACTGATACCAGTCCTGAAAAGAACCTTTGTGGAACTAATAGTAACAGCAAGTCTTTAAACTGACCCTCACTGCCTGACACACTGCTTCCTTCCTGTCCCTATACAAAGTGGCAAAAAAGAGGAGCCTGGAACAATTAGTGGTTACTGGAATAGCTCTTTTGTGGACCTGATAGTAACAGCTAATGATGATGATGACGACTAAACTGACTCTCCCTGTAGCACACACCGTCCTTTCCCTTTCTCTAAACTGACAAAAGACACTCAGGCTGCTGCAAGAATCAGTAGCACAGCAAACCTATATACACCTAACACCTATACCAGTCCTGAAAAGAACTTTTGCGGAATAGCTAGCGATTTATCTCTCCCTACTCCACACAGCAACCTCTCCCTATAGTGACAGAAGAAAGAATGTAAAATGGCCACCGGATCGGGTGTATTTATAGGTTAGGGGGAATGTCCAAGTGTCCATGTGCTGTAATGTCTCAATTGGCTGTCCTGTACCCCATGATAGACGTGTCATCATAGGTCAAAGTTCTTTTACACATTAAACACGTAAGTCCGCCGGGGCGAACGACGGCAAAAGGTGAGCGAAAGAGCGGACCGCGAACGACCGAAATTTGCAGCGATACGACCGCCGGGCGAACCGTTCGGCCATCACTACTTACGAACATATTCGACTTAAGAACAAACCTACAGTCCCTAACCCATTCATAAAATTGGGGACTTCCTGTCTAATGCTTGCATAAACCAATCAATATACCCTTATTGTCAGATTGCACCTTGATTGGGTGTCCTTGCAGAAGGAGGGTCCAGTGGAGCAGAGCCATCCTTATCATTCTGAGCTCCAGGAAGTCCATGGAGAGCTTGGCTTCTGCCTATGACCATATTCCCTGAACTGTGGGGAAAAAGGGAAACAACTCCCCAGCCTGAATGGCTGGCATCTATCTATCACTTTCCAGTGATATGACAAAAATGACATCCCCATTGTTAAAACTGGGTTGGAGATCCACCAAGCTAGGACATTTCTTGGTTGGATGGATGGAAGCATAAGTAGGTTCACAGAAGGAGCATGCTTGTTCCATGCCAACAAGGTCTTGTGTTGGAAAATCTTGAATAGAATTGGGTTAATGGGACAGCCTAGAAGGAGGCCACCAGGAGGTCCAGAACTCTCACAGAGGGAGCGTCTCGTTGATCCCAAGTCCTTAGCATGAGTTCTGAGAGAGAGTAGTTATTTCTCTGGAAGGAAAACTTTTGCTTGGGTTGTGTCTAGTATTAGGTTCAAATATTCCAGATGAAGAGACGCTTGGAGAGCAAATTATTAAGGACATAAACGCCCAACCAAAAGGCATTCGTAATATGAAGGAGAAGGTATCTCACCGCTCCAGGAGCACGCATGCAGGCTGTAAACTGTCTCTTCGGATGGGAAGCCACAGGTGCCGGCTATTACCACTAGCAACAGACGAAAAAAACAAGCTCTGGACTGCCGCACTCTTCAGAAGACCACTTTCTTTTATTGGAAAATCACATCACAGCTCAACAAACACAGCGAACAAGGAAAAATTGCTGACGTTTTGCACTAGCTCTAGTGCTTATTGATATTGATATTCATATGATTAAGCACTACAGCTAGTGCGAAACGTCAGAAATTTTTCCTTATTCGCTGTGTTTGTTGAGCTGTGATGTGATTTTCCAATAAAAGAAAGTGGTCTTCTGAAGAGTGCGGCAGTCCAGAGCTTGTTTTTCGACTGTTGCAAAAGGCATTCGTAACTCGGGGACTTCCTGTATAAAGCTTGCATAAACCAATCAATATACCCTTATTGGGATTTTGTAACCAAAAATATTTAGTAGAATACATATTGGGCCTAAATTGATAAAAAAAAATGATTTTTAAAAAATTTATTAGATGTGTTTTACAGCAGAAAATAAAAAATATATATATTTTTTTTTAAATTGTCGGTCTTTTATTCTTTATATTGAAAAAAATAAACAAAATCTGAGGTGACCAAATACCACCAAAAGAAAGCTCTATTTGCGCAATTGCCAGTTAAAGTAATGTAGTGCTGTATCGCAAAAAATGGCTGGGTTATGAAGTCAAGTGGTTAAATAAAAAATGGCATGGAGACCTTTGGGGGGTTCCTATGCCTTTGGGAGGTTCCTATGCCTTTTTTACAAAGCAAGAAGCTGGCAGAAAAATTTAACTTACTGGCAATTTTTTTTTTTTAAGGGTGTACCCCATGAAAAAAACAAAAGACGTGGGGTCCTCCCCCAAAATCCCTACTCTCATCCAAGCATGCAGCCCCCCCTTCTTGGACCATATCAGGCCACATGCCCTCAATATGAGGAAGAAAAGGGCCTCTTCCCCATAACCTGGTAGGGGTGTTGGGGTCTACAAGTGGGGGACTTATAAGAATCTTTAAAAACAAGGGTGCCCCTAGATACCATCCCATTCCTTACATGAATGAGTAAGGGCTACATAATGACCCTACTCATTCACATTAAAATATTTAAAAAATAAACACATACTACACTTGAATAAGTACTTTGAAAATAAGAAACAAAAAATGTCCCATGATGTAAATATATCATTAATCATGTCATCCAATGATGTACAGTAGATCCTTGTCAATTGAAAAGTAATGACATACGCCAAACAATCAAAAAAAAAAAAAAAAAAAAAAACACAGGGCCAATGTGCTCTTGGTTCACTCCTAAACATGAATGACAGATCCCTGGCCCAGCGGTTTCTTTGTAAACTAAGGGGTGGGGATGGTGGCTGATGTCATTGACCAAATATGCTCATGGCCATATGGACAGGCCAAGAAGAAAGAAGAAGGTTGTCATGGACCAGGTGCCTCCAATCGAAGATTTCCCCCACCCACTAGTTTCAGTGACAACTGAAATAAATTGGATTTCCAAATCACTTTCTATCCAGAGGACAAATAGAAAGGTTGAATCTCCCCAGAAGGCAACCAAAAGCTCAAGACACAGATGGCAAGAAAAACCTGACAGAAGTTTAGTCCTTCCCTACACTTTCCAGAATTGACAAAAAAGTTCTGGCTTTAGATATACTTTAAAATACCGTAAATGAAATGATTACAATTCTCTGACCTACCTTGTAAGCACAAGTAATGTGGTAGGTACACTTCTGACACTACTTTGGGCTCTACGGTTATGTTAAACACGGGGCCCACGATGTCATATTCATTCTCCTGTATTTTATTTACATAGTCACTCTCGACTTTCAGCTCATAAGTGATGGTCACTTCAGATTTCACTTTGAACATGATTCCCGTCTCTTTACAGCAGGAAAGTCGACCAGGCTTCACTTTTAGCCTAAATAATAAAAAGAAAAAAAGACATTTATTACAACCTGCTGTACTGATAATACTTTACAATTTCCCCAAGCTCCGAATTTCTTGTTGGTATCTGGCTACATTGACTATGCTGAACTGAATTCCATGCAGTGGTGACAGCCCTGCCTGCTCAACTTCCAGTTGTCTACTCTAGGAATGTGGACATCAAATATCACAGCATGGATGTTTTTTTCTCCAGATGATCTGGCCTGTTTCCTTCAAGAATGCAGGACTCCTGATGCCCCTTTGGTGATTGTTGTGGACAACATTTTTTCGATTGAAAAAGCCCATGGCGTGCAAAACACACCCAAAAAACTTCCACCCGGTGCCAAAAAAAGTGCACACACATAAAGAGTGACAAACTAAAAAGTGCAGACGGGTGTCTGATATCCTCCACTAGGAAGGACCTTACCCTGATCCCCCAGGGCATTAGGCTCCAGACAAGGACTGAGGTACCAGACTCATGGCCTTCCAGCCGAAGCCGGGTGACCTCCTTTCCCCCGGAAGGTCTGCCAAAACAGAGCCTCCTAGGTACTATGGGGCTCCCCCGAAGGGAGGCCCCCAATAGAGGCGGACCAAGCCAGAAGGCCTATGTCCACTCTCCCACAAGACTTTCAGGATAGGTCCGAGGACCGAACACCCTACTCATCAAAACGTACAGTGACAGTGACATGACACACGAACACAAATAAAAAGTGAGGAAAGGGATAGTGAAGAGGAGAGTGAAAAGGTGGCCATTGTGCAATACAATGACCAGGCCCTCCGGCCAGGAATCAAAAATTCCTCTGGTCCTAGCCAAAAGGCCGGGCCCTAGAGGCAGGTGTGAAAAAGCGTGTTTATGATGACGTGACCAAGGTGCCAGATATTAAAGTGCGTAGCACAGTGAGTATAAGGCACCCCCGGACTGCCACTCCAGGGGCACATAACCATAGGCTTTTCAACAGGAGCATCCCTGACCCCCCAGCCCAGACCACGACAGCCCCCACCCCAGCCAGAAAGGCATGGAGATCTAGGAGCTTAGTGAGACCCTTTACCATCAGGTCACACCCTCGCTCCCATCACTCCTACCTAATTACATTCGGGAAGTACAGGCCGTTCCCCCGATGGGAGAAAGGGGAACAAACGTTCCCTCCCGAAAAACTGACCGGAGCTAAAGCTGCCACAATCCAAGCCAGAAGGCCAGGGTCCCCTCCCCTGGCGACGACCAGTGGTTCTCCATCCTCATCAGAAGGCTTCCCTTTCGGCTACGAACCGCTCCAGGTCACCTTCACACCAGCAGGCTTTGCATAGCAACCGCCACCCCTGCTCCACCTCGCCGTAGAATAGGGACAGAATCCTGGTAACTGATAAGAACAGATACTACACTTGATCTTAGCCAAAAGGCCGAGAAGCGAAGTGGACAACATTGTCAGATTGCACCCTGATTGGGTGTCTTTGCAGCAGGAGGGTCCAGTGGAGCAGAGCCGTCCTTATCATTCTGAGCTCCAGGAAGTTCATGGAGAGCTTGGCTTCTGCCTATGACCAGATTCCCTGAACTGTGGGGAAAAGGGAAACAACTCCCCAGCCTAAATGGCTGGCATCTATCACTTTCCAGTGATATGACAAAAATGACATCCCCATTGTTAAAACTGGGTTGGAGATCCACCAAGCTAGGACATTTCTTGGTTGGATGGATGGGAGCATAAGTAGGTTTACAGAAGGGGCATGCTTGTTCCATGCCAACAAGGTGTTGTGTTGGAAAATCTTGAATAGAATTGGGTTAATGGGACAGCCTAGAAGGAGGCCACCAGGAGACCCAGAACTCTCACAGAGGGAGCGTCTCGTTGATCCCAAGTCCTTAGCATGAGTTCTGAGAGAGAGTAGTTATTTCTCTGGAAGGAAAACTTTTGCTTGGGTTGTGTCTAGTATTAGGTTCAAATATTCCAGATGAAGAGACGCTTGGAGAGCAAATTATTAAGGACATAATCGCCCAAGCAAAAGCCAGAAGCCTCTGAATTGTCCTGTGAATGTTTGCATTGCTGGAAGGGAAATGGGGCCTTCAGAAGAAGGTTGTCTAAATCAGTAGTTACCAACCTTTCGGACCTCATGGACCACTAAACTCACAATTTTTAATCCAGCGGACCACTAACGTGAATTTTACATGCCTTATACACACAATGCCTCCACACTCTGCCCCCCCCCCCTTCCCCTGGTATACACTGCTGCCTTATACACACAATGCTCTGCCTCTCTGACCCCCTCTGCTCTATTCCCCCGCACTTTGCATCACACTGCTGCCATATACAGATTCATTATTTGATCTCACCTCCTTATCCAGCCATGTGCTGGAGCTGCGTGCTCCCTCCCACAGTCTGTGATCAGCACTGCCATTGGAAGTCCCCTCTTTCTTCACCTCCTGCTCTCTGCACTACTCCCAGTGCCTCCCTCTGAGTTCACAGGAGCCGGAAATACAAAGATGGCATTGGGTATCAATGCATGCTGACAGTATTGGCAGCGTGCATTGAGAACAACACTGGAAACATTGGGCAGCATACGTTCGCCACAATGTTGATTTGCAGCAGAACCCCTGGGGACTACCAAAAGATTTCTCGTGGACCATCACTGGTCCACAGACCACTGGATCTAGACCTGAATGTCCTGAGTGCTCCAAAATTTGTCCCATGAACAGCTGGAAATCTGTTCTTTGTATGCTCAGAATGTAATAAAAATGAGAAAATTTTACCTGTATGTTTTTCCATCTACAATTGGTGTAACTACATTTTCTGGCTCTTCCTCTGACTATGGAAAGGAGAAAAAAGATTATTATATATTAATAAGATTAATACGGACTAGTGTTGGTGAAGCATGTCGTACCAACATGTCATCATGTTGGTTTTCTGTGAACACAATACACCCATCACATTTATATACAAGAATTGGTTTTCTGATATGAAAGATTTACAAAGTGTGCCACATCTCAAGAAAATTGGAAGAGAGAGGAACCCCTGGGGGTGGGATTTTTAAGGCACTGCCAACACACACTATAGAAAAAATAGACATTTTATTGAGTAACTATCTAGAAAAATACAGATAATAATAAACAAAATATTGGACATGGAGACATCAAAGTTGTGCAAATTGATGATACAGAGATAGTTTAACCAACGCGTTTCGGAGATGAATGTAGTCTCCTTCTTAAGGGTTTTAACAGGAAATATGTAATATTTTGTTGAATTGCACATACATAAAATCATTCAAATCCATTTTTAAAAGAGAGACCCTGTCACATGGAGTCCATCCGCATTCCCATCCACATTGTCCTTGCTTGGAATGGAACTCTAATGCCGCATACACATGATAGGATTATCCGGAAGACTTGGTCCGGCGGACCAGAGTCCGCCAGAAAATCCGCCCGTGTGTGGGCTCCGGCAGACTTTTTCTTCCCAAAAGTCCGGTGGACTTAGAAAGAAGTCTTGACTCAAAATTGTCCGCCGAACTTGGCAGTACGGCGGACAATCCGCCCATCTGTGTGCTAGTCTGCCGGACTTTTGAAATGAACGGACTTGCCCACACACGGAGTAAAGTCCGTTCATTTTGAACGTGACTCCAGGTAGCCGGGACTAGCGAAGGAAGTCAATGTCGCCGGCTCCATCGGCGAGATTGACACCTTGCAAGCCCTGTCACCTATAGATTTAAAGGGGAACCCCTGCGCCGAAAAAACGGTGTGGGGGTCCCCCCAAAGTCCATATCAGACCCTTATCCGAGCACGCAGCCTGGCCGGTCAGGAAAGGGGGTGGGGACGAGCGACCGCCCCCCCTCCTGAGCCGTACCAGGCTGCGTGCCTTCAACATGGGGGGGTGCTTTGGGGAAGGGGGGGCCCTGCGGCCCCCCCACCCCAAAGCACCTTGTCCCCATGTTGATGAGGACAAGGGCCTCTTCCCGACAACCCTGGCCGTGGGTTGTCGGGGTCTGCGGACGGGGGCTTATTAAAATCCGGGAGCCCCCCTTTAATAAGGGGCCCCCAGATTCTGGCCCCCACCCTATGTGAATGAGTATGGGGTACGATGTACCCCTATCCATTCACCTGGGGGGGAAAAGTGTTAATAAAAAAACACAACACAGGTTCTTCTCGCCGGACTCCTCCGCTATCTTCTGCTCTTTTGCCGCTCTTTTACTAGTGGAGGAGCCCGGCTTTCTCCTTTGTCGCCGCCATCGTCCGGGGGTCTTCTTCCGACTTAGGGGGTCTTTTCCCGCTCTTTGGTTCTTCTTGCCGGGCCTCCGCTTTCTTCTTCCAGCTCTTTTACTAGCATTGGCCCAGTCTTGTTGCTGGCGCCGCCACCTTCTGCTTCTTCTTCTTCCTTCTCTTCTTCCGATGTTGACACGATGCTCTCTCTGGCCGTAATGGCACGGACGCGTTGTGTGGCAACTTATATTGGGATAAGGGGCGGGGTCACTGGGTGATGTCACATGGTGCCCCTGCCCCTTATGATGTCACAGGATGATGGGACTGTTACGTCATAAGGGGCGGGGTCACCATGTGACATCACCCGGTGCCCCTGCCCCTTATGACTATATAAGTCGCCGCACAACGCATCCCTGCCATTACGGCCAGAGAGAGCATTGTATTCAACATTGGAAGAAGAGAAGAAGGAAGAAGAAGAAGAAGCAGTAGGCGGTGGCGACAGCGACAAGACCGGGCCAATGCCAGTAAAAGAGCTGGAAGAAGAAAGCGGAGGCCCAGCAAGAAGAACCGAAGAGCGGGACAAGACCCCCGAAGTCGGAAGAAGACCCCCGGACGGCGGCGAAGAAGAAAGCCGGGCTCCTCCGCTAGTAAAAGTGCTAGCGGTAAAAGACCTAGCGGTAAAAGAGCAGAAGATAGCAGAGGAGTTCGGCGAGAAGACCCCCAGAGCTATCTAATAAAGTATTTTTAAAAAACTGTGTTGTGTTTTTTTATTAACACTTTTTTCCCCCAGGTGAATGGGTAGGGGTACATCGTACCCCATACTCATTCACATAGGATGGAGTGCCGGGATCTGGGGGCCCTCTTATTAACCACTTGCCGACCAGCGCACAACGATGTACGTCGACAGAATGGCACGGGCAGGTAAATGGGCATACATGTACGTCCCTTTAAATTTGCCGCCTTGCCATCGGGAGTGCGCCGCCGGCAGCGTGCTCCCGCGCTGGTCAGGACCCCCGTGAGTCCGGTCGCGGGACCCGCGGACTTGATCGCCTCGGGCATCCCCGCGATCGTCTCACGGAGCGGCCGAATGGAGAAGTGCCGTTGTAAACAACAATTCTCCATTCTGCCTAGCAACTAGTGACGCTGATCTCTGCTCCATGTGATTGGAGCAGAGATCAGTGTTCACTAAATGAAAGCCCAACCCCCCCACAGTTAGTAACACATCCCTAGGAACACTTAACCCCTACACTGCCACCCACTGGTTAACCCTTTAACTGCCAGTGTCATTTACACAGGAATCACTGCATTTATATAGCAGTGATTACTGTATAAATGACAATGGTCCCAAAAATGTGTCAAAAATATCCGATGGGTCCCCCACAATGTCGCAGTCACAATAAAAATCGCTGATCGCTGCCATTACTAGTAAAAAAAAAATAACAAAAAATTATTAATAAAAATGCTATAAAACTATCCCTATTTTGTAAACGCTATAACTTTTTGCGCAAACCAATGAATAATCGCTTATTGCGATTTTTTTTACCAAAAATATGTAGAAGAATATGTATCGGCCTAAACTGAGGGAAAAAAATGTTTTTTTATATATTTTTGGGGGATATTTATTATAACAAAAAGTAAAAAATAATGCGTTTTTTTCAAAATTGTCGCTCTATTTTTGTTTATAGCGCAAAAAATAAAAACCGCCGAGGTGATCAAATACCACCAAAAGAAAGCTCTATTTGTGGGAAAAAAAGGACATCAATTTTGTTTGGGAGCCACGTCGCACGACCGCGCAATTGTCAGTTAAAGCGACGCAGTGCCAAATCACAAAAAGTGGTCTGGTCTTTGACCAGCAAATTGGTCCGGTCTGAAAGTGGTTAAAGGGTGCTCCTGGATTCTGATAAGCCCCCCGCCCACAGACCCCAACAACCAACGGCCAGGGTTGTCGGGAAGAGGCCCTTGTCCTCATCAACATGGGGACAAGGTGCTTTGGGGTGGGGGTAAGGGTCTGATATGGACTTTGGGGGGCCCCCACACCATTTTTTCGGTGTAGGGGTTCCCCTCTAAATCCATACCAGGTGACGGTGCTCGCGAGGTGTCAATCTTGCTGATGGAGGCAGCGACATTGACTTCCTTCACTATTTCCGTCTACCTGAAGCCACGTTCAAAATGAATGGGCTTTACTCCATGTGTGGACAAGTCCGTTCATTTCAAAAGTCCGGCGGACCCCCACTATAGTCCGGCGGACTGTCCGCCGGAAAAGTCAGTTCGTGTGTGGGCAAGTCTGCTCGTTCGGAAAGTCCGGCGGACCTCTGCTGCAAAGTTCGGCAGGTTGTCCGCCGGACTAAGTCCGCCGGATAGTCTGAACGTGTGTACGAATAAGAGGAATATTTCAAACCCAGGTTTGAAATAAATGTGTCCAGCTAACAGTCATGGCTGTTAGGTGGACACATCTGGAGTTGCTGAAGGGAAATCCAACACGCTAACACCTCCTTGCTCTGCATTCTGAAGTTGTTGTATTCTGTCTTATTAAAATTTTCTTAACTTTAGTAACCTATTTATTTTCAAAATGGAGACTAGCAAGCAAAAAAAAAAAATAGATGATCATTTGTTCAATGTGTGTACATTGAGATAAGTGCACGCTACAGAGGGATACGCTTTGCTCATATTTCATGTCTGAGCAGTGGCGGCCCGTAATGCAGGGTGCCAGACGCATGGATTCTAATGGGGTTTTCTTTTTTTCTTTTTTTTTTTTTTTCAGAGCCCGAGGCTCTAATAGGCTTCAAAAAAGGGTGGGCTCGGGGTGCACAGCATTACGCCCTGAGCCCACCCTGTTGTGTGACAATAATATTTGCTATTGTCTTCCTGATCCTCCTCCCGGCCAATCAGGAAGTGGTTGGCACCCAATTGGCTGAGAGGAGAATCGATCCTATTGGCCGCTGAGGAGGAGGAGGAGGGAGGAGACGCAGGGGAAGCCGCCATGAAGCGCCAGGAGGAGGAGACGCCGCCAGGAGGAAGGCGCTGCCCTGCTGCCCACCTAGATGGGGTAAGTGCTGGGCTGATGACCGACCCACCGGGGGGGGGCAGGCCTGTGACCTGACCGACCGACGGGGGTGGCGGTGGCTGGATTGTTTGCCGCCCCCCCCCCTAAAAAACAGCCTCCACTGTGTCTGAGGTTTACAATCCACTTTAATCACTTTAATCACAGAGGTACATGATGAGTAAAACCTGCAATGGGCACTGCAATGTGATTAGCATCGATGTCATCATGATAGGAAGCGAGGGGGAATTTCTGCAATAGCGCCAGCAATAAAACCACCAAGGTGGGTAACAGTAGCCTCTGTGCTGTAAAGACACTTGGTTTTTGGTAAATCAGATATATACTGTATTTATTGGCATATAACATGCACTTTTTTTACCCTGAAAATTGGGTGTAAATAGCGTGTGCGTGTTATACGCCAATACTTCCATTTTAGCTGCCTTGGAGGGGACAGGGAGGGGGGCGGGATGAGCGCTGTCAGAATAAATACAGTGAGAATCTCCTGTTTACTTGGCGCCCTCTGTAATAAGAAGTCCTGTCTCCTGGACCACCTTTGGACCACTGTTCTGTCTATCATAGGAGATTCTCACTGTATGTAATCTGTCGTCGCTCGTCCCGCCCCCCTCCCTGTCCCCTCCGAGGCTGCAGATGGGCATCGATCAGGCTGCATTGATGGCAATGGTGAGGCTGCTGCACTGATGGCAATGGGGAGACTGCTGCACTGATGGCAATGGTGAGGCTGCTGCATTGATGGCAATGGTGAGGCTGCTGCATTGATGGCAATGGTGAGGCTGCTGCATTGATGGCAATGGTGAGGCTGCTGCACTGATGGCAATGGTGAGGCTGCTGCACTGATGGCAATGGTGAAGCTGCACTGATGTGGACTGATGAGGCTGCATTAATGACACTTGTGAGGCTGCATTAATGGGCACTGACCCTTATTTTGCTTCAACGTTACTTATTTAAAATGTACGTTTTTTTCCTGAAACTTCCCTCTTAAAATGAATGTGCGTGTTATACGCCGATAAATACTGTAGTTATACCTACCTCTGCAGACGGATCAGACTCCATCAAAGCCTCTGCTTGATCACCAGCTTTAGAAGGATTCAACTGGACATAATCTTGTCTTGTAAAATAGAAAAAACGATTTTTATACCAATACCAATACCAATAAATCAGTAACAACATCTAGCATAGGTATAAATGAAATGTACGGTACGAGAACTACCAGGCGCCGCCGAGATACACAGGACTTCTCGGCTGCGCCATTTTTAAAGATAAAATCTGACAAGGGGACAACGATGCACAAGGCTGCATTACAAGGCTGCAATGATGGACAGGCTGCATGACAAGGCTGCAAATGACACAGACAAGGCTGCATTGATGGGCATTTAAATGTAAGTTTTTTTTCCTTAAATTTCCCTCCTAAAGGTTTTTTTCCTTAAAACCCCCAAACTTTCAGTGTCTATCCCCCTCGACCAGACCTTCTCGAATTTCACTGGGCGCTGCCCGCTTTCACATGTGAACCTATAAAAGGGGTAGTCCTGAGTTTATTGAAAGGCGCCAGGAGTCACATGTTGGTGGCTCCGCCGACTTCCACCCTAATGCCCTGTACACACGATAGGATTTTCAGTCAACAAAACCGTGAATTTTTTTACCGAAGGATGTTGGGAAAAGCTAGAGTCATCTGAACAATTGCAACACCAGTATCAATCATCATTAAGGGGCTCATGACAATCTGCTCTTAGTTGCTACTAAGGGAATTAGTGTGGATTGAGCATTCTCCCATATTCAGCCAGTGAGAGAAATCTATGTGCGTCTTAAAAACAAGTGAACCAGTGAGATATCGGTGAGGTTGCATAGATGCATGTCAAAAATCGTCTGCACCATAGATAGGGGGAGGGGGGGTAATAAACTGGCCGGAGGGGTACAACTGGAAGCAGAATAATCCACAATATTGAACAAGTGTAAATTCACTAGATTGTAGTTGCACTTTAAATGTTTAACAATAGTCCAGTATTAAGGGCAAGATCTTATCTACTCACAAATCAATAATAACTTACATTTCTTGCTTTATTTTCCTAAGTATGTCTTCTGCATCAGTAGAAAAGCCATTTCCATTGGTTCTGAAAAAAACAAGAGAATAACGTGAATAAATGTGTCTGGAAATATTTCAGAGCTTTGTCCTATGATGGTTAAAGCTGAATTTCAGGGAACAGGCCCTGTCAGATAGGTCACGTCAGTATAGACAGGGCTGTCTTAAAGCATGGGCACCCTTGGGCACTGCCCGGGGGGCCGAGTGCATGGGGGGACCCCATGCTAGTCTTGCATTACATCATACCTGCCAACTGTCCAGGATCTGCTGGGATAGTCATGCTTTTTACTAAGCTTTCTTGGGATGGCCTGCGTCCCGGGAACCTGGACATTACCCCTCTGATTCCAGCATCTTGCCCTCCTGATTCCCCACCCTCTACTTTGCCCTTCTGTCTCCCCCCCCTGTACTGGGCTCACTGCGTAGTCTTATGGCATGTTTTCTTATTGTTTAAAATCGATTTTATTGAAAGTGCTAATAAATATATGTTTAACTCTATTGACTATCTATACTTTAATTCTTGAGAGTAGTTGCGTAAAATTTGGGCCATGCTGGTAGGGGGCCCCAGTGTATTACTTTGCCCAGGGGCCCTTGATGCCATTAAGATGGCTCTGAGTATGGAGGATAGCGTTTCTGTACGAACATCCTTGCAAAAGCGCAGGTGGTCTTCTTGGCACCAAGTCGAATTTAAGCTAGATAGTTGCATCTGTCTAGTGACAATTTCGGCAGTACCTATAACTCGTGTCCAATATTTCCCAAATGTCTTCCTGATCTTGACCTGCTCTTGCTATCTGTCTGTACTGACCCCAGCGTGCTCCATGGCCATGCATCTGCCTGCTCTCCTTGCTCTAGATCTGCTCATCTGACACTGACCATGGCTTGGAAACTGGCTTTGCACATTGTACTGATCCTGTACCGAAAAGGGGCCGGACGCCTGAATAGCGTGTGGCAGCGGCGGCCATGGATAGATTCATGCAATGCAATGAATCTATCCATTAACCATATAAGGGGGTGGCGAGGATAGAGGGGGCAGCACCCATGCACCCCTAATGGACGGGCCGCCCCTGATGAGGAATGGTCTACCATGCTTACTAATTTTATACTGGTATCTCTCTCTGCAACTCAAAAACGAACCCCGCTTTTTTTATTCATCACTCTTATCATATCACCCAGAAATGATACGCATGGCACAGGAGAGATATCCTGCTATGTCCTCAATGTGAAATAGATAAGGGCACTCTCATACACATGTTGTGGAAATGCCCAAAATGTGGACAATCAATTCTTTGTAACCCGTAATGTACTGTCCGGGCTTTTAACTTGGATTGCACACCTCCCAACTTTTTGAGATGGGAATGAGGGACACCTATCAGCAAAAGTATGCAGGCATAGGACACACCCCTTGCCACGCCCCCTTAAAGGAGAATTGTACAAAAAAAAAAACAGAATTGGTTAAACCCACAAGTGCTTTTTTTTACCGCTACAATTCCTTTATATTGGCTTTTGGAATTTACAAATGCAGCAATTTAGAAATCAGAGGAAAGGTTTAGCGCTGGGAAAGACTTTTTGATTAAAAAGTGCATTTTATATACAACTATATAGATCAGACCAAAATGAGGGACAAATGAGGAGAAATTAAGGACAGAGGGACATTTCTCCAAATCAGGGACAGTCCCTTAAAATCAGTGCCAGTTGGGAGCTATGGGATTAGGAAGAGCTACTTGGGTAGGAGGGAAATTTGTGCCTTGGGGGAGGGAATAATTTTTACCTTTTTTCATACTTTGTTAAAGTACCAGTGCCTACAAGGCCAACACTGACATGCATTAAACGTTTTTAGTTATTATGTACATTTGTTTCTATGAAAACCCATTGTTAATAAATGCTTAAGCACTTGAAAAAAAAAAAATACTGACCTGACCTCCTTTAAGCTGTATGATGTCAGTATAAGGTCCTCTACGTGTTCAGCACTGGCATCAGTAAGTCGATTATAGCTCAGATCCAGGACTGTCAGAGTTGTACAATTGCTCAGTGACACCAGGAATGGGGCGGATTTATCAGTCAGACTCACATTCCGTAGCCTACGGTGGATAAATATGAATGATTAGCGCTTAATTTCTATATAATTTCTTACCTATATAACACAGAACCAGTTTTGATTCACCCAGTGGCATACCACGGGGGGAGGGGGGGGCGGTCCGCCCCAGGTGCCACACATTGGGGGGGTATTAGGCTGGTGCTGTTTAGGGATGTCAGGCCGATGCTGCTTTTTCAGCGGTTCTGCTCAAGATTGGGGGGGGGGGGCGTAGCGTGCCAGATATAGGATTCACCCCAGATGCCAAATGCTCTAGGTATGCCCCTGCATTCACCAGTGGTGCATCTCCACAGGAAGCTTTGCAGTTGCTGGGGGGTGGTCAGTTCCTGCCACCCTGCCTGATGGGCTGTGGTGCTCTATTTGAACTCTGACCTGATGACAACAGTTGGATAACAGACTCATTCTTGAACGTTGCCTGGTTTGACCCTTGGTTTGGATAACCGAAGGCAAGGCTATGAAGGACTTTGTTGCAAAAAAACTTGCACAAGGACTTCCTATGACAGTCACTTCCCCAGATGGCACAGGTCTGTTTAAAAAAAAAAAAAAAAAAAAAAAGAAGATGGCACCCTCAGACCATATTTTGATTAAACGGGCCTGAATTGCATGACTATGCCCAATGAAACAGGGAGCAGCACATGTGGATAAATGGAGCACAACAATTTTATACTCAATCGATCCACATGTGCTGCTTCCTGTTTCCTCTCCTGAGGCTGCCTGGTCACCCCGGCTACAACACTCCGCCCCTTGCAGCAGCACCATCTTGGGTTCCTGGATGTCTCCTCCTCCCAGCTGCAGATGCACCAATGCCTGTAATGCATGAGATCATCTTGACGTTGTGAGTTGCCAATTATTGTGTTTCTGTGTCCACTTTGGTGCACTTAGATTGGCGCCCCCTTGCTGTCTCTCTTAGCTATTGCAGGTGCCATTCAGATCCTATCCAGTGTATCCACTGTGACAGTTTCCTTTGTGTCCTCCCAAGCTGGGAATCCTTTTGAGAACCATAAAGATGTGTGAAGTATGCATCATTTATTTTACGCTATCGGAATTGTCTTCCTTTAACCTCCCTGGCGGTATGATTATTTCGGATTTTAGGTGCTAAAAGCGGTACAGTTATTTTGCATGAAAATTTGGCGTTTTATATTGTAGTCCTGTAATTCTTAGAAATAACTCACTTAAATCTGTCCAAACCAGAATCTAGCAGACATCCCGGGTATGATAAAGTTTGAAAAATGAAATAATAAATTATAATATAATAAATAACTATAAATAATTATACCAAATAATAACATAACAATAATAAAAATTATTCAATAATGTAATCAAATCAAAAACACTGAAATTTGCGCAGTTGCAAAATTGTCACTGTCATTACTTTTCAGTATTTGATGATGGATCTCCCCACAAATCGCTATCCCTCAATTCTGCGAGTAATTACAATTTATTATTGCGGTTTTCTAGCTGGTCTAAAATCATTTTTGATGTAAAGGGACAGTTTTGGTTGCTATGGACAATCTCTAGTTTCCAGGCATAAAGAACCGTTGTTATAATATAAAACTGCATGCAGGACACTGGAGAGAACACTAGGGACAAAGGGGATGTGAAATTATTACATACAGCAGGGGTCTCAAACTGGTGGCCCTCCAGCTGTTGTGAAACTACAAGTCCCATCATGCCTCTGCCTGTTGGAGTAATGCTTGTAACTGTCAGCCTTGCAATGCCTCATGGGACTTGTAGTTTCGTAACAGCTGGAGGGTCGCAAGTTTGAGACCCCTGACATAAAGCAATGTAATCTGTAAGATTACATTATACTGTATGTAATGTGTGTGTTTCACTTTTTGAATTTGGCGCCGTTCTCCGTCCCCGTGCGTCGCAACGCTCACAGGAAACGGAGATCGGCTCCGTGATGAATCGAGCGGGGGACGAGCCGCTCGTACAGCGCGGGGACATTGCTGGATCCAAGGGAGAAGGTAAGTAACCTCCTCCTGCATTCAGCGATGCGGTCCCGAGTCTGGCTCGGGGTTACCGCTTTTGGTATAAAACTTCCACCCCCGAGCCAGACTCGAGAATACCGCCAGGGGGGTTAATACATGTTTAAAGCTAGAGAATGCCAAAGAATAAGCTTTATCATCGCCACTTTTATATTTGTGCAACAAGAGAAAAACCAGAAGGTCTGCTTCTTTGATCATTTTTTTTTTGCTTTGCTTTTTTAAAGTTATAAAACTGGTTGTACAATTATCCAAAAAATATCCGTAAGGCCCACCAGGAATACAGAATGACAATATAGACTAACAACCATCATAGCAGCCTATCCAGATTCTATTTTTGAGTCCATTTGGCAAAAATATCTGAGATAAGATAAAAGAATTAGTTTTTTTGGTCCCTCGCCTACCAACTGTTGTAAAAATGTATTCCAATTGCTGGCTTAGCCCTTGTACACACGGTCGGACATTCCGACGGAAAATGTCCGATTGGACCGTGTCGTCGGATAATCCGACTGTGTGTGGGCTCCATCGGACTGTTTCCATCGGAATATCCGACCGACAAAGTTTTAGAGCTGGGCTATAAAAAAAATTCGACATGATCCGATCGGAATTTGTCCGATCGTTTGTAGAGAATTCCGATCGGACAAAGTGCCACGCATGCTCAGATCAAATTACGAGACCAAAGCTATTGGCTACTAGCCTGAACGTAGTCCCGTCGTAACGAAATTACGTCATCACGTTACGAGCGATCGGATATTCCGTCAACTTTGTCCGACCGTGTGTATGCAACACCAGTTTCAGACAAAATCCGTCCGGAACAAAATCCGACGGATTTTGTTTCTCGGAATGTCCGACCCCTGTGTACAAGGGCTTAGAGAAGGGTGAACTTGCGATTTGCATATGGATCCAGCTGCCTGAGCCAGCATAGTTTTGGACACCAGGAATGTGCTAACTCCGAATACTTTCCAGTAGAGAGGCAGAACCACCATGTCCTTTATAAGCCACCACACCAGACCAAGCCATTCCAGAGGCAGCGAGAAGGGTGCTATTGCGCTGAAATTGATTGCTCAAGTAAGAGCAAAGATCCAATCAATGGGATTATCACATCGACCACCAGCGTGATCACAACTTTAAAGCTCTAAAGAATTAGGTTGAGGTCCCATCCCATGATCCCATCACCTTCGTAGGAAGAATAGTTCATCATTGATCACTGAGAGTTTGCCGCCACTTTTTTGTTCCGTTGATTGTAGTCATGAGGCCAATGAGGGGGAATCTCAGCAGGAAAAAACACAACAATAATAACCTGACTGAAGTTGGAATCCAACACCACCCTATGCAAAACTGAAAAAAAGTTTAGACTAGTGTAGCAAGGCCTCTGGCCTTGTCCAGTCTAATGAGGACCTCCAAGGCGAAAGATAGCTGATATCTTTCAATATGTAGTGGGTTGTAAGGCATAGTGGGTGCAAAGATGGTGAATGTCATGAGGTGCCAGACTCTTCTTGGATGTAAAAGAGGTTTTGTTTCTTTTGACAGTCCTTTTTGTATTTTTGGGGGAATGAGGGTTAGGGCCACAACACCCGAGACTTCAATAGGAGGACAGCCATGCAGGGAAAGGCCCCAACAAGGTGCCACTTCTGCACATGCAGGAATGCTGTCTCCTTTGGCAACAGTCCTCTAAGCCCTTGTACACACGGTTGGACATTCCGACAACCAAATCCGTTGGATTGAATGTTGTTGGAAAATCCGACCGTTCAGAACGTGATGACGTTATTTCGTTACGACGGGACTACGTTCAGGCTAGTAGCCAATAGCTTTGGTCTAGTAATTTGATCTGAGCATGCGTGGAACTTTGTCCGATCGGAATTCTCTACAAACGATCCGACAAAGTCCGATCGGATCATGTTGTCGGAAAATTTTATAGCCCAGCTGTAAAACTTTGTCGGTCGGATATTCTGACGGAAACAGTCCGATGGAGCCCACACACGATCAGATTATCCGACAACATGGTCCGATCGGACATTTTCCGTCAGAATGTCCGACGGTGTCCGACGGTGTGTACAAGCGTATCAGTTCTTTCAGTTCTACTACAACTGCCTCTTGTAGTTCTTCAACACTGAGCTCCCGGTCTCTCACTAGACCCTCTGATTCACTGACTATGAATCCTTTGTGCTCCTCCAAGGTTTGTGGTGGTATATTCCTCAAGCGTCACCCACACTTCCCTGCTGGGTACCTAGTTTGGCACTCCAGATACTTCTCAAGCTTCACCCCTGCTAACCGGCTCGGTCCCTGGCATGACTCACAATGCTGCCCTGCAAACATCTCCTCCACAGGTTGGGTCCCTGATCTCACCGTCTGAAGTTTCCTGATTCTCCACCGTGCCTGTTCGGTGAGAATATGGTTCCGGTACTTTTTTCACTGTGGTCCCTGGTAAAGGTGATTGGTCCTTTTGTGGCGACAGCTTCCCTTCTACCTCCGACCACTGACAGGTTCTCCAGCCGACAGAACAGTCACTTTTGGTTGGACTGCAAGCCACAGTCCCAACCCTGCACTGCCCTCTTACTTCTGGATAGGCCCTCACACAGCCTGGCAGCCAGATGCCTCCAGGGTAGGCCTAATCTCTGGCCTAGCAGCCCGGTGAGTATGACACGCATCCACCCAGACAGGCATCCAGGTGGCACAGAGCATAGATCACCTGACCTCCCCGAATATATAGGTGCTCCCAGCAGGCCAAGGGATTCAAGAAAATTCTGCCCATTGGCTGAGATATCCCATATACCCATAACCTGACCTTGGGTTGCCCTTCTTGTATCTAGTACCACCAAGCACCCGGCCACCTAGTGGTAGAAGAGAAAGGTGCAACAAGGCCAAACTTAGGGAGAAATCAATTGATCAATCGATCGACCAAGATGACTACTCTTGGCAAGTAAATTGGTGAGGGGCTCCCTGACTAAACCCCAGGGTGCTACACTAGAGATACACTTTAGTGTTGTATAAGGTTTTATTGAGGGTATCTGAAAGGTAGAACAGTCACGGTGCTGCCTTTTTTATTGGAGTGCTGAAGAATGGTGATTCAAACTTATCGATATATCATATAGTAATGATATATCTTGTTCATGTTTTGGATGTAAAAACATAAGAATTTTTGGTTTTAACACATTTTACTCACAGTAATTTCTCTATCCGACTTGAGGCCAGAACTTTCATCAGATCACTGAAATGCGGACCCTCCAGATTGTTACCAGACAGGGCAAGCTTCCTCAAATTCTGGTTATTTCTTATTCCCAGTGCCAGGTGGGGGCTGAAACTGTCCGTCAGATTATTGTAGGTTAAACTGGAGAGGAAAAGAAGAACAATTATAAACTCACCGTAAATAATATATACCAAAAAAACTGTTATTTTGCTCCTTTAGGTCCGGTGTAGATATCAAGCAGTGGTATTAGACCTGCCCAATTTTCTCTGTGGACTACAGAACAATACCTACCTATGATATGAGAGTGGAGTATATGAAGTCTAAGCCGGTGTCCTATCATATACAGTCCCCCATCAGATAGTGTCCGCTGTGTACTGCGCATGCGCAGTACACAGCACACACAGATTCCGAAAATAGCCAAAGATGAACGGCGCCTGCGCCGTGAGTCCAGGTACTAGCCTCACCATCCAAGTGGACATAGAGTTGTAATATAAAAGAGCCGAGCCCAGCGAGGCCGAGCCCGAAGCGTGGTGAGCGAAGCGAGCCTGCGAGGGGCCCTCTAATTTTCCCAGCCCTATGTCCGCTTGGATGGTGGGGCTACCACCTCGACTCACGGCGGAGGCGCCGTCCATCTTCGGAGATTTTCCGAAGCTTCTTCTTCTCCGTACTGCGCAAGCGCTGAGCATGCGCAGTACGGGGCGGACACTATATGATGGCCGGACTGAATATGCCAGAACACCGGGACCCAAAAGTGTAGCGTGACAATGTTAAAGTGTGCAATGTAGTTCCACTTTAAGGAACACTTCATGATCTTGATGTGAGGTGGAAATGCTGCACTGACCACCAAGGTAGGGAGACACTGCTCCACTGACCACTAACGTAGGAGGAAACTTATTCCACAGACCACCACTATACGGAGGCTCTTCTATACTGGCCACCAATGTAAGAGGGCCCTTATGTCACTGACCATTACTGTACTGGGGCCCTTCTCCACAGACAACCACTGAATGGGGGCTCCCCTATGCTGGCCCCTAATATAAGAGGACATTTTGTGCCACTGACCACCAATGTAAGGGACATGTCTCCTCTGACCACCAGTTTATGAGGCCCTTCAGTGAACTATTATATGACCTAAAATCATATTGTGTGTCTAGCCAATAAAGTTTTCTACTTTGTCTAATTGATGTTATACACAAACATATCTCAATTGTATGAATGCACTAAAATCTAAATTCTAAATAAGATTAATTCAATGCCACTGTACTGAATATCCCAGTCAAGTAATAAACACACATTTGCTAGTATCTACTGTATTAATGCAGATCATTTTCTTAATTGTAATTTTTTATTTTTTCAGTTCACTGCACAGTAAACAATTACATTTCTTCATATATTGCCAATTTTCTCATATTTTTAATAGTTAAAAAACTAAATGGATAACCCCACTTTTTAGATTGTGTGCTGGGTTCAAGATACAGAAAGACCAATGCGTGTGCCGGCGATGGGATCTCATTGGTAGAGCATGCTGACAGATGTGCCAGTGGTGGGACCTCACTGGTAGAACATTCTCATGTGTGTGCCGGCAGTGGGATCTCACTGGTAAGGCATGCTCACGCATGTGCTGGCGGTGGAATCTCACTGGTAAAACATGCTCATGTTTGTGCCAGCAGTGGGATCCCACTGGTAGAGCATGCTCAAGTATGTGCTAGCCGTGGGATCTCACAGGTAGAGCATGCTTATGTGTGTGCTGGTGGTGGGATCTCAATAGTAGAGCATGCTCATGTGTGTGCTGGTGGTGGGATCTCAGTGGTAGGGCATGTTCATGTGTGTGCCAGTGCTGGGATCTCAGTGGTAGGGCATGCTCCTGTGTGTGCTGGTGGTGGGATTTCACTGGTAGAGAATTGCTCATGTGTGTGCCGGCGGTGGGATCTCACTGGTAGAGCATGCTCGTTTCTGTGGCGGCGGTAGGATCTCACTGGTAGAACAGTGCTCATGTGTGTGCTGGAGGTGGGATCTCAATATTAGAGCAAAGTAAAAGGGCCACTTAGGCTTTATTACTATACTGTGTATTTTGGATAAAAATGTGCCAGAATAATTGTTGTTCCAATCAACCCAGTTCTACTCACATTAACTCCTCTATCCGGCTTTTGGTCAGAGCTGTCATCAGATCACTGAAATGAGGACCCCCCAGATTTTTATTGGACAGGTCCAATTTCTTCAGGGTCTGGTTATTTCTTATCCCCAATGCCAGATGGGTGCAGGAACTGTCTGACATTTTATTGCCATACAAACTGTAAAAGAAGAGAGGAATAAAGAGAAATAACTAGTTTTATATATATATATATATATATATATATATATATATATATATATATATATATTTAGCTACTCCCCAAAAAAACAATGTAAAACACTGTGCAATTTGAAAAAATAAGTGACACGGTGCGCTCCCTGTCACTTATATGTTCCAGTTGAAACTGGTGCCATGACAGATGTCCCAGGTTTTTTGTTCCAGGGTGGCACTTTTCTATTTCAGCATCCTATGGAGTCACACTTGCATGCAGGGACTAGAGTTGTGTCTCCCTACACTGTGTGCAACAATAGAAACACACAGCCCCATAGCCTAGGATGGCACGGCACTCCCCTTCTCCTCCCTTTTGCTCACCCCCTGCCCCAAAGCACCCCCCTACCCCCCATGTTGAGGGCATGTAGCCTGGCATGGTTCAACAGGGGGGTACTGCTTGTCCCCCCCTCCCCATTTCCTGACCTGCCAGGCTGCATGCCCAGGTAAGGGTCTGGTATGGATTTTAGGGGAGGTTCCACTCTGTTTTTTTTTTTAATGTTGGCGTGGGGTTCCCCTTAAAATTCATACCAGTCCGAAAAGCAATTGCAACCGCGAGTCAATTTAAAGGTGATTTTACTAGTTTTGTTTTGTTTTTTTAGAAATGTCAGTTTTGCTGCAGCAGGTTCTATACATGCTACAGATGCGCCACTTTACAGGCAGACTAAGGAGACCCCCCCCCCCAGGCACCATATTTAGAGGATTTTTTTTATTGTTACACTTTAAGCATCATTAAAATCAGAGCAGCACCTGGACCCCTATACCCCTTTTATGGCCAATTACTTGCATATCAGCCTTCAAAATGGGCACTTTTGCTTTTCCTGTTTGGCTCTCATAGACTTCAATGGGGCTCAACATTCAGGCTAGAACTTTTCCGCTGTTCGGAAGTTGCTGCAAACTGAACAGGGGGGTGTTCGGCCCATCCCTAACCTACTATAAACATGTGAATGTACAGCTTGGTAGATGGGAATACAATAAGATAATATAGAAAAGGAAACCTGATGATGTGGAGGTAAAAAAATGAATTTACAGCAAAATAAATGTAATGTCAATATCGACAAAGAATTCATACTTCCAATGCTTATTATTGTGTTATTTTGTTTCAGTTAGCAAGAGGGGTATTGTATAGGGATATGAAGATAAAGAGATAATATAGGTAACCAGGTGTTTCGATGCAGGTGTTGAGCAGCCCATACACAGAGCGAAATTCACTAGATTCCCCCATCAACACAGACAGTGTTCACAGTGGAATCCCTCACGCCGAGCCACTGGATTCTCCTGGCGGGGAGAAGCCGTCCCCCATGGGAGAAGACAATGGTTATTGCTGGAGGCTATACTATCCACTGGCGATAATCACATGCTAAATCCGGCAGGCTGGCTGTACCCAAGTTGATCAATCAACTTGACACATTCAGCCTGCCCATACATGGTTCGAATCTTGGACAGTTGCTGTCGAACCGAGATTTGAACAGTCTATGGCTGGCCTTATGGGTAGATGAGGAACAGGAAGGGGAGAGTTACAGTGCATCCGGAAAGTATTCACAGTGCTTCACTCTTTCCACATTTTGGTTTTTAACAGCCTTATTCCAAAATGGATTAAATTCATTATTTTCTTCAAAATTCTACAAACAATCCCCCATAATGACAACCTGAAAGAATTTTGTTTGAAATCTTTGCAAATTAAAACAAGAAAAAAACAAACATGTACATAAGTATCACAGCCTTTGTCATGACACTCAAAATTGAGCTCAGGCGTCACTGATCATCCTTGAGATGTTTCTACAACTTGATTGGAGTCCACCTGTGGTAAATTCAGTTGACATGATTTGGAAAGGCACACACCGGTTTATATAAAGGTCTCACAGGTAACAGTGCATGTCAGAGCACAAACCAAGCCATGAAGTCCAAGGAATTGTCTTTAGACCTCCGAGACAGGATTGTATCAAGGTGAAGATCGGGGGAAGGGTACAGAAAAATTTCTGCAGCATCGAAGGTCCAAATGAGCTCAGTGGCCTCCATCATCTGTAAATGGAAGAAGTTTGGAACCACCAGGACTCTTCCTAGAGCGGGACGCAGGGACAAACTGAGCGATTGGGGGGAGAAGAGCCTTAGTCAGGGAGGTGACCAAGAACCCGATGGTCACTCTGACAGAGCTCCAGCGTTTCTCTGTGGAGAGAGACAAACCTTCCAGAAGAACAACCATCTCTCCACCAATCAGGCCTGTATTGTAGAGTAGTCAGACGGAAGCCACTCCTCAGTAAAAGGCACATGACAGCCCGTCTGGAGTTTGCCACAAGGCACCTGAAGGACTCTCAGACCATGAGAAACAAAATTCTCTGGTCTGATGAAACAAAGATTGAACTATTTGGCCTGAATGGTAAGTGTCATGTCTGGAGGAAACCAGGCACCGCTCATCACCTGGCCAATACCAACCCTAAAGTGAAGCATGGTGCTGGCATGCTGTGGGGATGTTTTCCAGCAGCAGGAATTGGGAGACTAGTCAGGATTGAGGAAAAGATGAATGCAGCAATGGACAGAGACAACCTTGACGAAAACCTGCTCTGAACCTCAGACTGGGACAAAGGTTTATCTTCCAACAGATCAACAACCCTAACCACACATAAAGCAGTGGCTATGGGAAAACTCTGTGAATGTCCTTCAGTAGCCCAGCCAGAGCCCAGACTTGAACCTGATTGAAAATCTCTGGAAAGATCTGAGAATGGTTGTGCACCGACACTCCCCATCCAACCTGATGGAGCTTGGGAGGTCCTGCAAAGAAGAATGGGAGAAACTGCCCAAAATTTTGCCCATGACCTGACATCACAAGGGGGCATGGTCACCCGCTGATGTCATCGGGTGACTCCACCCCATAGCTATTTAAGATGATATATATGTAAACAATTCTTTCCTTTAACCACAGATACCGATCTCAAAAGAAGGGGATAAATATCATTGCGCAGCACTGTTATAAACAACTGAGCTGTGTAGGTTAAATTAAATGCACTCACATATGCCCAGGTAAACCAAGTAAAGTAGTAAAGTAGTGAGTGTACAGCTTGTATAACAGTGTAAATTTCCTGTCCCCTCAAAATAACTCAACACACAGCCATTAATGTCTAAACCGCTGGCAACAAAAGTCAGTACACCCCTAAGTGAAAATGTCCAAATTGGGCCCAAAGTGTCAATATTTTGTGTGGCCGCCATTATTTTCCAGCACTGCCTTCACCCTCTTGGGCATGGAGGTCACCAGAGCTTCACAGGTTGTCACTGGAGTCCTCTTCCCCTCCTCCATGATGACATCACAGAGCTGGTGGATGTTGGAGACCTTGCGCTCCTCCACCTTCCGTTTGAGGATGTCCCACAGATGATCAATAGGGTTTAGGTCTGGAGACATGCTTGGCCAGTCCATCACCTTTACTCTCAGCTTCTTAAGCAAAGCAGTGGTGGTGTTGGAGGTGTGATTGGGGTGGTGATCATGTTGGAATACTGCCCTGCGGTCCAGTCTCTGAAGGGAGGGGATCATGCTCTGCTTCAGTATGTCACAGTACATGTTGGCATTCATGGTTCCCTCAATGATCTGTAGCCCCCCCAGTGCCGGCAGCACTCATGCAGCCCCAGACCATGACACCCCCACCACCATGCCTGACTGTAGACAAGACACACTTGTCTTTGTCCTCCTCACCTGGTTGCCCCCACACACGCTTGTCACCATCTGACACCAAATACATTTATCTTGGTCTCATCAGTGCACAGTTCCAGTAATCCATGTCCTTAGTCTGCTTGTCTTCAGCAAACTGTTTGCAGGATTTCTTGTGCATCATCTTTAGAAGAGGCTTCCTTCTGGGATGACAGCCATGCAGACCAATTTAATGCAGTGTGTGGTGTATGGTCTGAGCACTGACAGGCTGACCCCCCCCCCCCCCACCCCTACAACCTCTGCAGCAATACTGGCAGCACTCATACGTCTATTTCCCAAAGACAACCTCTGGAGATGACGCTGAGCACGTGACCTCAACTTCTTTGGTGGACCATGGCGAGGCCTGTTCTGAGGGGAACCTGTCCTGTTATACCGCTGTATGGTCTTGGCCACCGTGCTGCAGCTCAGTTTCAGGGTCTTGGCAATCTTCTTATAGCCTAGGCCATCTTTATGTAGAGCAACAATTCTTTTTTTCAGATCCTCAGAGAGTTCTTTGCCATGAGGTGCCATGTTGTACTTCCAGTGACCAGTATGAGAGAGTGAGAGCGATAACACCAAATTTAACACACCTGCTCCCCATTCACACCTGAGACCTTGTAACACTAATGAGTCACATGACACCGGGGAGGGAAAATGGCTAATTGGGCCCAATTCCAACATTTTCACTTAGGGGTGTACTGACTTTTGTTGCCAGCGGTTTAGACATTAATGGCTGTGTGTTGAGTTATTTTGAGGGGACAGCAAATTTACACCGTTATACAAGCTGTACACTCACTACTTTACATTGTAGACAAGTGTCATTTCTTCAGTGTTGTCACATGAAAAGATTTACAAAAATGTGAGGGGTGTATTTACTTTTGTGAGCTAAAGTATATCATTTATTTGCACAGTGTGAGGGCACTGAAGTTTAGTTGCAGCTGTTATTATTTAGTTATCTTTTTTAAGTTTATTAATTTTTTTCAGATTTTAAATCATATTAGCGCTTTAATATTTATCATTTTATTTAGCTATTTAAGAACTGTCAGATGGAGGCGCAGGCAGTCAGTGGGCCTTCATCAAGGCAGGACGTTTTTTTTTTTTTTCATTTAAGTTCATATGAAGTAGTGAGAGGGCCAGTGGACAAAGCAAGGTCCATAAAGACATGGATGAGTGAGTTTGGGGTGGAGGAACTTGACTGGCCTGCACAGAGTCCTGACCGCAACCCGACAGAAAACATTTGGGATGAATTAGAGCGGAGACTGCGAGCCAGGCCTTCTCGTCCATCATCAGTGCCTGACCTCACAAATGCACTTCTGGAAGAATGGTCAAACATTCCCATAGACACCCTCCTAAACCTTGTGGACGGCCTTCCCAGAAGAGTTGAAGCTGTTATAGCTGCAAAGGGTGGGCCAACTCAATATTGAACCCTCCGGACTAAGATTGGGATATCATTAAAGTTCATGTGGGTGTAAAGGCGTCACAATACTTTTGGTAATATAGTGTATAAATCGCCCATGCAGGGGCTAGATAATGAGTAACCAATACTGATTGAGCAACCAAAATAAAATAATTATGAAACATTGGGATGATACCCATTAGTAGAAAATGCCATTTCCCCAAAATCTACTAGGGGGAGGCTCTTCTCCTGCACCACCCCCACCGGGCGATGACTGTGTGAGCAAGAACAAGGAAACATTAGAAGAATAAGTAGGGAAAAAGAGGAGCACAGACAAGAGAAAGGGGGGGGGGGGGAGAAGGAAGGGGGTAACTTGGGCTCTGAGGAACTGAGGGGAGCAGGCAAACAGGCTGCTTGGAGTGAGGGGAACTCCTATCCATGGTTCCCAGACCTTTGGCACGTGAATCATTCAGAATCAAGGTTTTCATTTTTTAACTGAAGCCCTAAAGAAGGGGGGAGTTCCTGTGACCCCCGAAATGCGTTGGTTGTCTTTTAGCACAATACCGATAAATTAAATTGGTCTCTCTTATTTTTTTGGTCTGGCACTCCTTCAATGCACACGCGTTTTCTATACAAAGGAAGGCAGTGAGAGGGGAGTGAATACTGAGGAGGACAGAAGACAGGAAGGTGAATGCAAGTATCCTCCATTGTTTTTCTGCAGGAAACAAGAAATGCTCTTCTCTTTTTATATTATACGGGATACGTTTAACCACTTGCCGCCCACCATATAGCAAAATGACGGCGGCAAAGTGGTCTCAATATCCTGACTGGGCCTCATATGACGTCCGGCGGGATAACAGCCGCCGTGCGACAATGCGGGTGCGCATCGCGGCGATCGGTGGTGCGGTGTGTCAGTCTGACACACACCGCTACACCGATCTCGGTAAACAGTCTCTGACGGAGACTCTTTACCACGTGATCAGCCGTGCCCAATGACGGCTGATCACAGTGTAAACAGGAAAAGCCGGTGATTGGCTTTTCCTCACTCGCGTCTGTTAGACGTGAGTAGAGGAGAGCCAATAGGCTGCTCCTCTCACAGGGGGGGGGTCTGTGCTGAATGATTATCAGCGCAGACCCCCCCCCAGGATGCCCACACTGGACCCCCATGGATGCCACTAGGATCACCAGGGATGTCACCACCAGGTGTGCCACCCTAGGCAACCAGGGATGCAATCAGTGCCCACAATGGATGCCAATCAGTGCCCACAATGGGCCCCACCGATGGACAGGTATTATTGTTTGGCACTAATTGGTATCCATCCATACCATCAATTACTGTACATCAGTGCCACCTATCAGTGCCCATCCATGCCTATCCATACCCATCAGTGCTGCATGTCAGTGCCACCTATCAGTGCCCATTAGTGCCGCCTATCAGTAAACAGGAAGAGCCGGTGATTGGCTGTTAGACGCGAGTAGAGGAGAGCCAATAGGCTGCTCCTCTCACAGGGGGGGGTCTGTGCTGAATGATTATCAGCGCAGCCCCCCCCCCCCAGGATGCCCACACTGGACCCCCATGGATGCCACTAGGATCACCAGGGATGTCACCACCAGGTGTGCCACCCTAGACCACCGGGGATTCAATCAGTGCCCACAATGGATGCCAATCAGTGCCCACAATGGATGCCAATCAGTGCCCACAATGGGCCCCACCGATGGACAGGCATTATTGTTTGGCACTAATTGGTATCCATCCATACCATCAATTACTGTACATCAGTGCAACCTATCAGTGCCCATCCATGCCTGTCCATACCCATCAGTGCTGCATGTCAGTGCCACCTATCAGTGCCCCATCAGTGCCGCATATTAGTACCCATCATCAGTGCCCATCAGTGCCACCACATTGGTGCCACCTCATCAGTGCCCATCAGTGCCCGTCAATGCAGCCCCATCAGTGAAGGAGAAAACGTACTTATTTGCAACTGTGACACTGACCCCTAAAGGAGCTGTTGATTTTACTGGGCTTACCGTTACCTTCTTGACCTTGTGTACGTCTAGGGGTTTCCCGAGGTTGATGGCCCAAAGGATTGTAGGAACTGGATCCAATTTAAGGATTTTTATTTGCAAAAAGGAGCAGACAAAACAATCTCAGTCTCTCAATGGGGGTTGGAGGGTTTTAGGTAGAAAGTTCAGGTACTTTGGAACTTAGTCAAGATATGTAGTCTCTCACTATAGAAATCCAGAGAATAGCCACTCACAACTGGATCCTCACCGCTACCGGATAGACCTCCTCTCACTAGGCCTAGCAGCCAATAGAGTGTTCAGATAAAGCGAAGCCTCTGCCACAGACTTGCATATGGAACGTTTGTGAATAAAGTCTCTGCCACAGACTTGTTGTAGAACACTTGTAGTAAACTGAAGGGTGTAGACAAATTTAGAGAGCCCTCATACGGTATCTTGCAGCCGGTCCGGCGCTACCGTACGAGTGTAGATTCACTTGGGGTTCTTTCAACTAAGTGTCCAGGCTCTTTCTGAGAAGCCAGCCTTCCGCATAGCCTTCTCCTGAAGAGTCCTCCCCTGGTTGCTTCTTCAGTTGCTGGGCCTGTCCACAGATGAGACGGCACCGGACCACATCCGAATCCTCCCTCCAGTTACTTTGCCCCGGGCTAGCCAGCCCAAAGACTCGGAATTGGATGGATCCGCACCCCAGGCCATGAGAGCCATGGGGGCTGGTCAGGAAGACCAGGAACAAACAGACAGAAAAATCCTCTGGACCGGAACCCAGAAGCACGTGATGTCAGTACCTTAAGTATCCTCTCCCAAAATGCACAGCAGGATGATACCCCCACTGGGCTGGTTCCGAGAAGGAATGGCACTCAATGCGCCCAGCTGAACTGCCTTCTCACACCTGCCAGTGATGACAGCGCCACCTATGGCTAAGCAGAACACAGTGCAATCCAGCCAGACTGGTACTGAAACCATAATTTGGTATAATAAAACCCAAAACCAAACTGCGCTTCTAGGAACATTAACAGGGGCGGACTGACAACTCATGGGGCCCCCAGGCAATAGGAGATTATGGGGCCCCCAGGCAATCAGAGATTATGGGGCCACACAGTATACACAAACACACACACACACACAGTATACAATCACGCAGTATACACAGACATGTTTCTATTGGCTGAGAAGGTACTGGAGAGGTGGGGCAGCTATAATCTCTGGATTTTTAGACCAAAAGGATGTCGGTAAGGGACATTTCAGAGGCAGATGTAAAAAAAAAAAAACACAAATTTTTACATACTGTCCCTGCTTTTACTGAGGCTGGCAACCCTGATGGGGCCCCCTAGTGGCATGGGGCCCTCGGGCAGTGCCCGAGTGGCCCAATGGTCAGTCCGCCCCTGAACGTTAAATAAACGTTAAATAGAGAAAAACACATAGCGTGTGCTCTTCAGGAGCCGGCGCTACACAACATTTTGTAACAGAAACAAATAAAAAGTTATTTTTTTAATTTTCGGTCATTTTTTTTATTTGTTTAGCAGAAAATAAAAATCCCAGAGGTGATCAAATACCACCAAAATATAGCTCTATTTGTGGGAACAAAATAATAAAAATTTGGTTTGTGTACAGTGTAGCATGACCGCGCAATTGTCATTCAAAGTGCGACAGCGCTGAAAGCTGAAAATTTAAGTGGTTAAGATGTAAAAGTGACCCAAAAATTTTTTTGATACAATTATCTCTATTCTACTTACAGTAATTCCTCTATCCGGCTTGTGGTCAGAGCTGTCATCAGGTCATCAAAATGAGGACCCTCCAGATTGTTATAGGACAGGTCAAATTTTTTCAAGGTCTGGTTATTTCTTATTCCCAATGCCAGGTGGGTGCAGGCACTGCTTTTCATGTTATTAGAATTCAAACTGTAGAAGAGAAGAAAATAAATTAGAATAAAATGATCCTCAATAATATCACTTTAAAGCAAAATGGCGTATTAACTAAAAAATAAAACCTTAAAAGCTGTCCAGACGCCGCTAAATTTTAAAACAAGCTCACATCAAAAGACAAAAAAAAAAAAACAGTTTTTGCGTTTGGCAGGACTTTTAAGGCACCACAAAAACATAATATCTTTATTACAAAATATCACCCCTGCTAACCTCACAGCACTTCATATAGGGGCATCACCAACTCAAAACATATTCGCCCTTAACCAGTTCCCGATCGGCGCACGCCGATGTACGTCGGCAAAATGGCACGGGTAGGCATATTGGCGTACAGGTACGTCCATTTCTATATGCGGCCCTGCCATCGCGTGCACGCCGCCGGCGGCGCGCTAGCGTGCCGGTCGGGACCCCTGTGAGTCTGGTCGTGGGTCCCTCGGACTCAATCGCCACGGGGATACCCGCGATCGTCTCACGGGGAGGCTGAACGGGGAGATGCCGTTGTAAACAGCATCTCCCCGTTCTGCCTAGCAACAAGAAACGCTGATCTCTGCTCCATGTGATTGGAGCAGAGATCAGTGTTCACTAACACAAAGCCCAGCCCCCGACAGTTAGTAACACGCCCCTAGGAACACTTAACCCCTACACTGCCACCCCCTGGTTAACCCCTTCACTGCCAGTGTCATTTACACAGGAATCACTGCATTTGTATAGCAGTGATTGCTGTATAAATGACAATGGTCCCAAAAATGTGTCAAAAATGTCTGATGTGTCCGCCACAATGTTGCAGTCACAAAAAAAAAAAAATCGCTGATCGCCAACATTACTAGTAAAAAAAAAAATTATTAATAAAAATACCATAAAACTATCCCCTATTTTGTAAATGCTATAAATTTTGCGCACACCAATCAATAATCGCTTATTGCGATTTATTTTACCAAAAATATGTAGAATAATACGTATCGGCCTAAACTGAGGACAAAAAATTGTTTTTTATATATTTTTGGGGGATTTTTATTGTAACAAAAAGTAAAAAATGATATTTTTTTCAAAATTGTCGCTCTATTTTTGTTTATAGTGCAAAAAATAAAAAAACGCAGATGTGATCAAATACCACCAAAAGAAAGCTCTATTTGTGGGAAAAAAAATACGTCAATTTTGTTTGGGAGCCACATTGCACAACCGCGCAATTGTCAGTTAAAGCAACGCAGTGCCAAATTGCAAAAAAGTGGTCTGGTCTTAAGCCAGCAAAATGGTCCGGTCTCAAAGTGGTTAAAGTATAAAATTACAAAAACTCTTAGCCCTTGTACACACGGTCGGACAGTCCGACAGAAAATGTCCAATCGGACCGTGTTGTCAGATAATCCGACCGTGTGTGGGCTTCATCTGACTTTTTCCGTCGGAATGTCGGACCGACAAAGTTTTAGAGCTGGGCTACAAAATTTTCCGACAACATGATCCGATCGGACTTTGTCCGATCGTTTGTAGAGAATTCCGATCGGACAAAGTGCCACGCATGCTCAGATCAAATTCCTAGACCAAAGCTGTTGGCTACTAGCCTGAACGTAGTCCCATCGTAACGAAATAACGTCATCACGTTCGGACGATCGGATTTTCCGTCAATTTTGTCTGACCGTGTGTATGCAACACCAGTTTCGGACAAAATCCGTCAGACAAAATACGATGGATTTTATTGTCAGAATGTCCGACCCGTGTGTACAAGGGCTTAAAGTGATTGTAAAGGCTCCTTTTTAAAAAAAAAATAACAAACATGTTATACTTACCTCCTCTGTGCAGTCGGTTTTGCCCAGAGCAGCCTGGATCCTCCTCTTCTCGGGTCTCTCTTCACTGAGTGGCCTCTCAGCCAGGAGCTTGTTATAGGTTGTCACCCAAGCTGAGTCAGAGCTCCATGTATCCATTCAGACACGGAAACCCTGAACAGGCCCAGTCCCCTCTCTCCCCTGATTGGCTGAATGACTGATTGACAAACGTGGGAGCCAATAGTGCCGCTGCTCTGTCTCAGCCAATCAGGAGGAGTGTACTGGATGGCTATGGGGATCGTAGACATTGCTGGAGAGAGAAGGAGGTCAGGTAGGTAATTGGGGGGTGCTGGGGACACTGCTACACACAGAATGCATTAAGATAAAAAACCTTCTGCCTTTACAACTCATTTAAGAGATACTCAGCGCAATGCAGAGATCAGTTAATTTAGTCCTCCATATACGGATATCAAAATAAGCCCTCAAAAAGCCATATGGTCTATGTTCAAAAATGGTTGCCCCAATGCCACGCCATGATGGACTTCCCGTGAGGTTGGGAATAGGGATGAGCCGAACACCCCCCGGTTCGGTTCGCAGCAGAACATGCAAACAGGCAAAAAATTTGTTCTAACACGCGAACACCGTTAAAGTCTATAGGACTCGAACATGAATAATCAAAAGTGCTAATTTTAAAGGCTTATATGCAAGTTATTGTCATAAAAAGTGTTTGGGGACCGGGTCCTGCCCCAGGGGACATGTATCAATGCAAAAAAAAGTTTTAAAAACTGAAGTTTTTTCGGGAGCAGTGATTTTAATAATGCTTAAAGTGAAACAATAAAAGTGAAATATTCCTTTAAATTTCATACCTGGGGGGTATCTATAGTATGCCTGTAAAGTTGCGCATGTTTCCCGTGTTTAGAACAGTCTGAGAGCAAAATGACATTTCTAAAGGAAAAAAAGTAATTTAAAACTACTCGCGGCCATAATGAATTGTTCGGTCCCGGCAATACACATTAAAGCCATTGAAAAAAACGGCATGAAAACTTTAAAATCATATATTTTCTTTTAGACATATTTAGATTTTCTTGGGGATTAAAATGTTTAAAACTCAGCTATAAGAATGTTTTCAAATTCTAAAATATATAAGGCCATTTATTGTCATTCCTACGAGAATATCTTGAAATTCTTCTTTGCTTTGTATCATCCGTACTTCAATATGTCTACTTTTTATTTCTGGTATCAAATAATTTGTTTTGTATTCTGTACATGCAACATTTAACATAAAATAAAAACTTTTGAACGAGAAAAAAACGGCATAGGATTCCCCCACAGTCCATTACCAGGCCCTTTGGGTCTGGTATAAAGATTAATACCCCGAACCAAAATGTAAAAAAAAAAAAATTGCGTGGGGGTCCCCCCAAATTCCATACCAGGCCCTTCAGGTCTGGTATGGATATTAGGGGAACCCTGCGCCAAAATTTAAAAAGAAATGGCGTGGGGGTCCCCCTCAAAATCCATACCAAACCTGAAGGTATGGATTTTAAGGGGAACCCAGCTCCAAATTTAAAATAAAAAATGTCCTCACAACCCTTGCCCGGTGGTTGCGGGGGTATGCAGGCGGGGGGCTTAACGGAATCGGGAAGCCCTCTTTAACAAGGGGACCCCCAGATCCTGCCCCCCCTGTGTGAATTGGTAATGGGGTACCCCTACCATTTCACAAAAAAGTGTCAAAAATGTTAAAAAATACAATGGCCGGTTTTTGACAAATCCTTTATTAATGTCTTCTTTCCCCGCTTCTTCTTCCATCCTCTTCTGGTTTTCATTCCATTTTCTCCTTCCTCCATCTTGTTGTTTCCCTGCTATCTTCCTCTGCTTCTTCCTCCGGTCTTGTCGTTCTTCCTCCAGCTTCTTCTTCCCCGCTTCTTCCTATGGACGATCCGCCTCTATGGGAGGCTCCCACTGTGTGACGCTTCTGTTCTTGTGACAGCTCTTATATAACTGGGTGATCGGGTGACCCCGCGCCCCTCTGACGCACAGGGACTTCCCTATGGCTACCCCTGTGGTGTCAGAGGGGGCGGGGCCACCTGTTTACGGGAGGACTGAGACATTTTGGAGGAGTAATAGTACATGCTTTAAGTATGAAGGAGGTGAGAGTTCTGTGAGCACAGAGGTGAAAAGACACACAGAAACAATCCCTAATATAAATGCAGGGCTTTTTTTCAGCAGGTATGCGGGGGGTGCATAAGTCCATCAAGTCCAACCTGTGTGTGTGATTACATGTCAGTATTACATTGTATATTTCTGTATGTTGCGGTCGTTCAGGTGCTTATCTAATAGTTTTTTGAAATTATATATGCTCCCTGCTGAAACCACTGCCTGTGGAAGGGAATTACACATCCTTACTGCTCTTACAGTAAAGAACCCTCTATGCAGTTTAACATTAAACCCCTTCTCTTCTAATTTTAATGAATGGCCACGTGTCTTTTTAAATTCCTAATCATTTTTGATTGTAAATAGCGAGACATCATTTATATACTGTAAGATTATTGATCCATTTGCACAATCTTTTGAACCATTATTGCAGAGGTTGCATGTTTATTCGTTTTATATTATACGTGTATTATATTTATTTATCCACTTTAGGTACAAGCAGTGCAGTACCATTCACCTTTATCTGTTAATTGTCAGCCAAACTATCACATCACTGAAAGCTGAAAAATGGCCTGACAATGAAGGGGTATTCGAGAATTAATAAAGTGGTTAATAAATGAATAATGACCCTAAATTCAACTAGCGTTCAACACTTGATAAAAACAACCCCCACTTCTTTTATTTTTTATATCTTTTAGTTGCAAATGGGCCCTAAAAAAAGTAATGCTTTAATCAATCTTGTTATACTTACAACAATTCCTCTATCCGGCTTGTGGGCAGAGCTGTCATCAGATCCCTTAAATGAGGACCCTTCAGATTGTTTCTACAAAGGTGAAGTTTGCTCAGTGTCTGGTTATTCCTTATTCCTGATGCCAGGTGGGGGCAGGAACTGTCTGTCAGGTGATTATCATTCAAACTGTAGCAGAAGAGAAGAAAACAATAGAAATACAATTTCACAGAGCAGGTTAGTATATATATATATATATATATATACACACACACACACACACAGTATCTCACAAAAGTGAGTACACCTCTCAGATTTTTGCAAATATTATATTATATCTATTCATGTGACAAAACTGAAGAAATTACACTTTACTACAATGTAAAGTAGTGAGTGTACAGCTTGTATAACAGTGTAAATTTGCTGTCCCCTCAAAATATCTCAACACACAGCCATTAATGTCTAAACCAATAAAAGTGAGTACACCTCTAACTAAAAATGTCCAAATTGGGCCCAATTAGCCATTTTCCCTCCCCGGTGTCATGTGACCCATTAGTGTTACAGGGTCTCAGGTGTGAATGGGGAGCAGGTGTGTTAAATTTAGTGTTATCGCTCTCACTCTCTCATACTGGTCAATGGAAGTTCAATATGGCCCCTCATGGCAAAGAACTCTCTGATGATCTGAAAAAAAGAATTGTTGCTCTACATAAAGATGGCCCAGGCTATAAGAAGTTTGCCAAGACCCTGAAACTGAGCTGCAGCACGGTGGCCAAGACCATACAGCGGTTTAACAGGGCAGGTTCCACTCAGAACAGGCCTCATCATGATCCACCAAAGAAGTTGAGTTCACATGCTCAGCATCATATCCAGAGGTTGTCTTTGGGAAATAGACGCATGAGTGCTGCCAGCATTGCTGCAGAGGTTGTAGGGGTGGGGGGGGGGTCAGCCTGTCAGTGCTCAGACCATATGCCGCTTACTGCATCAAATTGGTCTGCATGGCTGTCCTCCCAGAAGGAAGCCTCTTCTAAAGATGATGCACAAGAAAGCCCACAAACAGTTTGCTGAAGACACAGGGCATGGACTACTGATGAGACCAAGATAAAGGTATTTGGTTCAGATAGTGTCAAGCATCTGTGGTGGCAACCAGGTGAGGAGTACAAAGACAAGTGTGTCTTGCCTATAGTCAAGCATGGTGGTGGAAGTGTCATGGTATGGGGCTGCATGAGTGCTGCCGGAACTGGGGAGCTACAGTTCAATGAGGGAACCATAAATGCCAACATGTACTGTGACATACTGAAGCAGAGCATGATCCCCCTCCTTTTGAAAACTGAGCCGCAGGGCAGTATTCCAACATGATAACGACCCCAAACACACCTCCAATACGACCACTGCCTTGCTAAAGAAGCTGAAGGTAAAGGTGATGGACTGGCCAAACATGTCTCCAGACCTAAACCCTATTGAGCATCTGTGGGACATCCTCAAACAGAAGGTGGAGGAGCGCAAGGTCTCTAACATCCATCAGCTCTGTGATGTCATCATGGAGGAGGGGAAGAGGACTCTAATGGTGACCTGTGAAGCTCTGGTGACCTCCATGCCCAAGAGGGTTAAGACAGTGCTGGAAAATAATGGCAGCCACACAAAATATTGACACTTTGGGCCCAATTTAGACATTTTCACTTAGGGGTGTACTGACTTATGTTGCCAGCGGTTTAGACATTAATGGCTGTGTGTTGAGTTATTTTGAGGGGACACATTTACACTGTTATACAAGCTGTACACTCACTACTTTACATTGTAGACAAGTGCCATTTCTTCAGTGTCACATGAAAAGATATAATAAGATATTTACAAAAATGTGAGGGGTGTACTCACTTTTGTTAGATACTGTATATGGTACATGTTGGTGAGTGGTTTGGGTCACCATAGAAAATAACTTCTATTTAGACACACTAGTTCAGAATAAACAATGCCAGAAAGGCAATCTTGTAACAACCAAATCTTTATACATTTGGAGCATGCTACATGAGGCAGCATTTTCTGTTTCTAAAAAAAAAAAAAAGAAAAGATTTTGGTGAATGTTCTTGGAATATTCTTGGAATAGCAGTTGTGTGAATAATGATGTTTGTTATGTATTAGGTGAATGTTTCATAGAGGAATGCATTGTGAATATAAAGTGAATATAATACTTCCTCCCTTGTTATTTCATGTATTTATATGTTTTGGGTGCAAAACTGTTCTAGAAAAGAACTATTGCAAGTTGCAACCAGTCTTGTTTTACTCACTGTAATTCCTCTATCCGGCTTGTGGGCAGAGCGCTCATCAGGTCACTGAAATGAGGACCCTCCAGATTGTTCCCAGACAGGCCAAGCTCCCTCAGCGTCTGGTTATTTCTTATTCCTGATGCCAGGGGGGTGCAGGAACTGTCTGTCAATCTATTGCCATTGAAACTGTAATAGAAAACCAGAATGTTGAGAAAATAATACAGATAAAACCTCTGTAGAAAACTATTTTTACATTTTCATTTTACAAATTACAGAAAATGTAGGATGTTGGTCCAAACTAAAGTGATATTTAAGTCATATAATGTATATCTTAACTTGGCTGGTCATCACCTAGTATTTGATTTGGAATTTATCAGCAAGATCTCCCTACCAGAGTTTCTGAACAATTAATGTTTAGAATAATTTGTGTTTTTATGCTGCTGAGTGAAAAATGATGGGTTTTTCTTCCTCTGTTTTCCCCTGCAAAGTAAAAGCATAATGGGCTAGTATGCATCGCACAGCCCATTATGTGGCACTTACCTGCAAACAAAGCCTGCGGTGTCCCCGCTGGTGGCCTCATCCATCTTCGTCTTCTCTTTCTGTGGCCACAGACTCCGGCTCTGTGACTGGACACGTGACGTCACTCCCGCGCATGCGCGAGGGAGCCATTAGCCACGGCACTTGCGAGTGAAGAAACGGCATGGAGGGCTGCTTCTTCACAGCGCATGCACTGATGACCTCATCTCCTAAACGGTGCATGTTAAGAGATATTTCCACAACCTATAGATAAGCCTTATTCTAGGTAGGTAAAAGTGACACAGAGTGGTTTACAACCTGGCTGGCCGGGTAGCATGCTCGGATAAGGGTCTGATATGGACCTAGGGAGGACCCCCACGCCAATTTTTCGGCGTAGGGATTCCCCTTTAAGTCCATACCAGGTGGCGGGGCCAGCGACGTCTCCTTCGCGGGCCCCGGCTACCTGGAGACGCGCTCAAAATGAGCGGACTTTCCTCCGCGTGTGTGGGCGAGTCCGTTCATTTCAAAAGTACGGCGGATAGTCCGGCGGACTTAGTACGCCGTATTAGTCCGCTGAAAAAGTTCCGTGTGTGGGCAAGTAGCTCGTTCGGAAAGTCCGGCGGACAGTCCGGCGCAAAGTCCGCCAGACTAAATCGGCCGGATAGTCTGCTACGTGTGTACGCGGCATAAGATTACACCCTCTGGGTGGCTTTTATGAATTGTATTCGCTGCAACTAAATATATGGCATGTCAGGTAGACAGTTTCGGACAAAATCCGACGGATTTGGTTGCCGGAATGTCCGACCGTGTGTACAAGGGCCTAGACTTTAAAACACAAGAACCATTCCTGAACTCACATCAAGGACCTAGCAGATTAGTCATGAACAACACTTAAACACCAAACACCTCAATTGTTTACTTTTCTCTCTAAGTTACTGACTGGTTCCCCTTACAGTATAAGGTTCAACATTCAGTCCAAATAAAGGGCTTGTCATATTTCATGCACTTACCTAAACAGAAACATACAAGGACCCCCTCCTGGGGCTCCCATGGCATTACCCCTTCTGTGCAGGATAGGAAAACACTGAGAGGACAATTGTCTGGTTGGAAATGTATTACCGTATATACTCGAGTATAGGCCGACCCGAATATAAGCCGAGGCCCCCAATTTACCCCCAAAAAAACTGGCAAACTTATTGACTCGTGTATAAGCCGAGGGTGAGACATGCCTGTCCATCCCTGTGTGTGTGTCCGTCCATCCCTGTGTGTCCGTCCATCCCTGTGTGTCCGTCCATCCCTGTGTGTCCGTCCATCCATCCCTGTGTGTGTGTGTGTCCATCCATCCATCCATCCATCCATCCCTGTGTGTGTGTGTGTCCATCCATCCATCCCTGTGTGTGTGTGTGTCCATCCATCCATCCATCCCTGTGTGTGTGTGTGTCTCCATCCATCCATCCATCCCTGTGTGTGTGTGTCTCCATCCATCCATCCATCCCTGTGTGTGTGTGTCTCCATCCATCCATCCCTGTGTGTGTGTGTATCCATCCATCCCTGTGTGTGTGTGTCTCCATCCATCCATCCCTGTGTGTGTGTGTCCATGTGTGTGTGTGTGTGTGTGTGTGTGTGTGTGTGTCCAGCCTACCTGTGTCCCGAGCCTGTGTCCCGAGCCTCCGTCCCGTGCCTTGCCTCCTTGCCTCCGTCCCGTGCCGTGCCTTGCCTCCTTGCCTCCGTCCCGTGCCGTGCCGTGCCTTGCCTCCTTGCCTCCGTCCCGTGTCGTGCCTTGCCTCCGTCCCGTGTCGTGCCTTGCCTCCGTCCCGTCCCGTGCCGTGCCTTGCCTTGCCTCCGTCCCGTGCCTTGCCAGGATCGCCGCTCTTCGTCGGCGCCTCGGCGGCCATTCTAAAATTCAAAAGCCGCGCCTCCGCCTTCGCCTGTGATAGGCGGAACACTGAATTTCCCAGCAGCCTGTGTTCCGCCTATCACGGACATCGTCTCATCCTCGTCCGTAGTACGAGGATGAGCGGATGTCCGTGATAGGCGGAACACTGACTGCTGGGAAATTGAGTGTTCCGCCTATCACAGGCGGAGGCGGAGGCGCGGCTTTCGAATTGTAGTATGTCCGCCGTCTGTCTGCTCGATACGCTGATCGAGCAGTCAGACGGCGATGACTCGAGTATAAGCCGAGGGGGGCACTTTCAGCCTCAAAAAAGAGGCTGAAAATCTCGGCTTATACTCGAGTATATACGGTAACTCTTGTAGGACAGAGAGAACTAATACAGTTTTAAGCAGGCAATTGTAGGTCAGTGTGTAGGTGTCTTGTTATAGTGAAAAAAAACATCAGTTTCTAACAATTTAGCAGTTACCAGACTAAATGTAGTGCCATATTTTAACAAACCTTTAACAAAAATCCAGATAAAAATTAGTCAGTGGAACTGCCAGCAGGATAATCCTGGGGTTGGGTTTCAAGGAGTTGAAAAATAGAGTTTTAGCTCAAATACAATCAGTGGCAGCCCGTCCATACAGGGCGCACAGGCGCCGTCTCCCCGTCTGGCCCCCTTATCTACATATCAGTGGCGTCGGACCATGGATTCCAATGCAGGGTGTTTTTTGAAGCACCTGATTAGAGCCAGAGGCTCTAATAGGCTTAAAAAAGGATGGCCTCGGAGCACAGAGCATTGCGCTCCGAGCCCACCCAGTTGTGTGACAATAGCGAATTACTTTTCACTATTATCACACTACAGTTCCTCCCCGCCAATCAGAAGGCAGGTCTGTGAGACTTGTTTCCCGATTGGTCAAAGCGTCGGACAATCCTATTGGATGCCTAGTGCTTTGGCGGAAGAGGAGACACACTGCGGAGGAAGCTAGAATCGCGGACTCTGGAGCCACTTTGACCGCTGCCCACACTCCAGGAGAGGAGGAGAGGACACCACAGGCCAGGGGCAGGCTGGGCCGGGGGGCAGGGTGGAAATTTCCCCCCAGGCCGTCTTACTTTTAATCAAAACAGCCGCTGTTTGCTGACACTTTTTTTTTTTTCTTTGAGGAAGTTGGCCGCCGATTGGCTGTGTTGCTGCTGCGCTGCATTCTGGGAGTTGTAGTCTGGTGGGTAGAGACTGGAGGGAACTGAGCAGCACAGCAGGTAACTCCAACTCCCGGCAGGGAGACCAATCACTTCACAGGGGGGGCGGCCAGCAACTTCAAGCCATCATTCTCCTGCTGCTCTGTTCCTAGCAGCTGCACCTGCTTTGTGATAACTCTCCTACTGGCTGCAATGTATCACTCTTCACTCCTATAACCTCTCTCTCCTTCCAGGACACATCACGTTTGGTTTGTTTCTGTTTAGTTTCTTCCTTCATTTTTCCCAGGCTGATTTCACTCATGCTTCATCCCCCTCCCCCTCCCTCTGTGTACTCATCTCTCCCGGCCGGTACAATCTTGCTGTAGGTAAGTCAGACTCTCCTTGCACCAATTTACTTATCTTTTCCCCATTCATTTTATCCTCTCTTCTGTTTTGTAATTCTGCTCTCCTCATATAAATCACTGTAGCCTGTCAGCTCTGGGCATTCCACACATGTACTTGGGCTGACACCCTTTCCATCCCAGCTTACTTTTACCTAATACAATAGTTCTGTCAGAATCATGCCTCTAACACATGCAGCCCTTCACTCTCTTATACTACAGAATTAGGACTTTTTCACACTAGTGCAGTGACTGCCATTTTTCCACACTGGAAAAATACCAGTCACTGCTAGAGCACATAGAATACAACTGTTCTCTATGTGCTCCATTTACACTGCAGCGCAGTCCAGAGGTGCAGTAAGCTGCAATAAAATACAGTAAGGCCAGGTTCACACCGGAGCGATGCGGGAACGCCGCAAATCCGCAGCGTTTTCCCGCATCGCATGCCTCCCGCCGGCAGTTCACACTGCCCTATGCGGACTGCTGGGAGTGTCAGTGAAATGTTAATGACACCCCCAGATCAGTCCGCATATCGCAGTGCGATCTGCAAACTCGGACAGGAATCGGATCGCATGGTGTGAACACCCATGCGATCCGATTCTGCTGCGGACCAAAAAAAGGGTCCCGTGCGAGTTTGCGGCGGGTGCGATGCGAATTCAGCCATACTATCTGTATGGCTGAACTCGCATCGCACAGAGATCAGATGTGATTTGCACTGCAGTGCGGTGCGAATCACATCCAGTTCTCGCTTCCGCAGCAGTGTGAACCCAGCCTTATTCTACATTTTATCACAGTGCACTGGATGGCACTGACATAGTTATCAATCAGTCCTTCTCAAACTGACAGCAATGCAGCAGCATTTTTTTCCTTCCAGTGACCCCACAGCACGTCACAAACATTATGGCACTATTACCCCGATTCCCTCCTCCACCTGGGGGGGGATGCAGTTTGCTATCTTTGCCTGGGCACTGGATGACCTTGTCCCCGCACTACACAGAGGGATCACCTGCAGAAAAGACTCGGGAATGGTACAGTACATGATGTCCTGTTGGGAGCTGGCCATTCCCTGTGGGTCCTGCTGGAACTAATCATGGCCTGTTGGCAGTGGCGGCCGGTGCTAAAATATTTTGGGGGGGCAAACAAACTGAAAAAATGTGAAAAAAATACATCATATGCAGCCACTGTGCCATCAAACGCTGCCAGTGTGCCCAATGCTGCCAGTGTGCTAAAATCTGCCAGTGTGACGCCCGCTCGCCTTCTGCCCTGCACTTACCCTGTCTTGTGGGGCAGCAGGTGACAGCAACATGCGTCTCCTGCACTTCTTCTCCCGTCAGGCGTCCAATAGCGGCACCTGTTGTTTCAGCCAATCAGGTGACAGGTAACATGACCTGAGCAACCTGATTGGCTGTGAGGCAGGTCAGTGTTAGGAAAGCAATGTCTTTGGTTCTCTAACACACCAATGAGTAATCAGCCCACTGTTTTTCCCTTTCGGAAGCCTATTAGAGCCCATGGCTTTAATCAGGAAGCCTATTTGAGCCTATGGCTCTAATCAGGCATTTCCAAAGAAACTCTGCCGCTGTAATTCATATGCATGGCACCCAACAAGGGACCAGGCACATGAATAGGGGGCAGCAGCGGCGACCATAGATAGATTTATGCAATGCATGAATCTATGTGAGAGAGCAAGTGACACGGGGGCGGCGTTCCTGCGCCTTTATGGACGCACCACCGCTGCCTGTTGGTCCTACTGGGAGCTGGCTATGGCCAGTGGCCAGCAGGACCGAGAGGTGAGCAGGACCCACGGGCTGGGAGATGGGCATGCACCTGTAGGTCCTGCTGGGAGCTGATCATGGCCTGTAGGGCTCTGCTGGCTACTAGCCATGGGTAACCTTGTAATACAAGGTGGGCATAGATAGTGAACTGATTCGGGGTTAAAGTGGGCCACTTGACTGGACTTGCCCCCCAGGCCTAAGGCTGTCAGCCCTCCCCTGCCACAGGCCCGCCACATGAGCTGGTAAGTGCCGGAACGCCCGCACAAGGGGGGGTTGGTCTGTTTCAGTGCCATGCCACTACCACAAAAGAAGAACTCGAGTTCCAGTTGCCACTGAATACAATATCATATAAGGAGACATTTAAAAACATTGGGTGAATTCAGGTACATTTGCCAAGAGTATATTTTCATTGCTATACCTTTTCATATATGCAAATTGTGGAATTAGGAAAATATTTGGTGAATTTGTATCACATATACAGAGAATGTGGATGAGCCGTTTGGGTCTCCATAGGACATCGTTGGGAAATACATGAAAAGAGGGGTCAATGTCATAAGAACAATCTTCTAACAGCTGCCACTGGATATATTAGGAGACTTTTACATCGATTCTCAAATCCAGATGCTGATGAATGTTCTTAGAATGTGGGAATTATCTTTGTAAATCATGATGTTTGTTACATATCGGGTGAGTGTTTCACAGATGTTGGCTTTATGGTAAATGTTAGAGTTGACTCTTTATAAAAACACCCCAATTAAATTTTTTTATGTTTTGTATGTAAAAGTGTTCCTGAAAAGGTTTGTCCTGTTCTACTCACTGTAATTCCTCTATCCGGCTTGTGGTCAGAGCTTCCATCAGATCCCTGAAATGAGGACCCTCCAGATTGTTCCCAGACAAGTCAAGTGTCCTCAGTGTTTGGTTATTTCTTATTCCTGATCCCAGGTGGATGGAGGAACTTTCTGTCAGGTTATTACCATACAAACTACAGAAGAATAGAAGAATGAGAACAGAAAATTATTTCAATAAAATATTCCACAATATTGTCTCTTAAAGAACTTCAAATAAGTATCTTATATTTTTCATTATATTTTATTTTAGTTATTCTAGACAGATTCTAGTCAGATTCCCCCCAATCTAAATATTAAAATCGATTTTAAGGGGGTCAATGCAACCAAAGTTGGCATTTCAGTTCTAGGTTCAGTTCAGTGGGCAGAGTCACCTCCTGGTTCACCCTGCCAGAGTTTCTTGCTTTGTTTGGACCCACCTTGGAGTTTTGCCTATTCCTACCAACCCCAGGATGTTCCCACTTTGGCTGTTCCTTTGTCTAAGTCAGGGTCTCCAAACATTCTAAGCAATGGGCCAGTTTACTGACCTTCAGACTTTAGAGGGGCCAAACTGTGGCCAGTGGAAGTAGAAAATGTCCCAACGTCAATGGTAGTAAACAATTCCTGAGGCTTGGGGGTCAGAAGGAGTAAAAAAGCACAAATGGTTAATAGGAGGAGGGATAATTCCCCATCATTATAATTGGTGGGAGGAACAGTGCCCACTGGTATCATCAGAAGAAATAGTACCCCATTGTTGATGTCAGTAAGAGGAACAATGCCCCATTATTGGTGCCAGTGGAAGGGATGGTGCCTGAACCTTGTTGACAGTGGGAGGAATAGTGCCTCATATCAGTGGGAGCCTAAGGACTGGAAAAAAAGCAACCAAAGGACCACATCCAGTCCAAGGGCCACAGTTTGCACACCACTGGTCCAAGTTTTGAGGCAATTTTATAATCCTACAGTACGTGGAAAACAGGCATGTAAACCTAGAAACTCCACACAGAAAACATTCACTGGAATCCAAGAGAGCCACCAAAAAAGTTTGCTGATTTTTGTGTCCAACAACTCATAAAAATTATAATATTCGTTTTTGGATGGATTGCACCTATAACAGAAGTTGTTTTGGGATAATAGACTATTTAAAATCTGCTATATTCTAGCAGTCATAGGATTTCAATTAAAAAGCACTGTAATGTAATTTAAAAATGTGCGCCAATCTATATGGCTTTGGAAGTCCAAAGTTTGCATAGAAGAATAAAAAAGGAATGGGAGAAGGAGTAGAAAAAATGGCAAAAGGGGAGTCTGGTGATGTGTAAATGATACATGACTGTCTCACAAAGCTCTCTGTTCCGTTTAGCAAAGAGAACTCAGTGGACTACCACAGAATGCAATTTAAAATGTAGGCTGTGGTGTACATAGCCAAGCAAAGTGTTGTATCCTCACATCCTTTACATCCACGTTGTAGATTAAAATCTCATGTATTTTTCCACTCACATTAACTCCTCTATCCGGCTTGTGGTCAGAGCTGTCATCAGCTCTCTGAAATGAGGACCCTCCAGATGGTTCCAGGACAGGTCCAGTCTCCTCAGTGCCTGGTTATTTCTTATTCCTGAGGCCAGGTCGGTGCAGAAACTGTCTGTCAGGTTATTATTATAAAAACTATGGAAGAGAAAAATGAAAATACAATCTTTAATATAATTATGCCCTTTTTTGTTACATTTTATTTTACTCTTCTTAAAGTGATTGTAAAGGTTTGTTTTTGTTTTGTTTTTCTTTAACCACTTCAGCCCCGGAAGAATTTACCCCCTTCTTGACCAGAGCACTTTTTGCGATTCGGCACTGTGTCGCTTTAACTTAGAATTGCGCGGTCATGTGACGTTGCACCCAAACAAAATTTACTCACAAATAGAGCTTTCTTTTGGTGGTATTTGATCGCCTCTGCGGTTTTTATTTTTTGCACTATAAACAAAAAAAGAGTGACAATTTTGAAAATTACAATATTTTGTACTTTTTTCTATAATAATTATCCCCATTTCTTTTTTTAAAAAGCTATTTTTTTTCTCAGTTTAGGCCGATATGTATTCTTCTACATATCTTTGGTAAAATAAAAATCGCAATAAGCGTATATTGATTGGTTTGCGTAAAAGTTATAGCGTCTACAAAATAGGGGATAGATTTATAGCATTTTTATTACTTTTTTTTACTAGTAATGGCGGTGATCTGCGATTTTTGTCATGACTGCGACATTATGGCAGACACATCGGACAATTTTTACACATTTTTGGGACCATTAGCATTAATACAGTGATCAGTGCTATAAAAATGCATTGATTACTGCATAAATATCACTGGCAATGAAATGGTTAACACTAGGGGCGATCAAGGGGTTAACTGTGTTCCCTGGGAGGTGATTCTAACTGAAGGGAGAGGGAACTGACTAGAGGAAGTGACAGATCATGGTTCCTAGCTAATATCAACACATGATCTGTCACTCCTGTCAGAACAGAACAGGGAAGTGTGTATTTACACACACTCATCCCTGTTCTGTGTCTCCTGCTCACGATCGCTCATGGCCATTGGTCATCATGCAGTGGGCGTGCGCGCGCCTGCTATCCCGACCCCGCGAGCCGACGTATAGCTACGACAGCTCGTGCAGGCATGCCGTAGAAGAATAAAAAAGGAATGGGAGAAAGAGTAGAAAGGTGCCTGTCATTCAGCAAATATCTCCTAAACCGTGTAGGTTTAGGAGATATTTCTTGGACCTACAGGTAAGCCTTAATCTAGGCTTACCTGTAGGTCAAAGTTGGTTGTAAGGGTTTACAACCACTTGAAGGCTTAATAGGCTTAATAGGTTTACACGCTAATTAAAAGGAAAGACAAAATTAAAAGGAAAGACAAGGAGAAGAGCAGGAAACAAAATAAAGATCTCGGAAAAGGTAGAAAGAGAGATAAAAATAAAAAGGTCTCAGGGAACAGTGAATTAGGGTCATCAGATTGACATGAGGAGGTCATCGAAGCATATTGGTTGAGCATGGGAAATCCAAGGCTACCAGACTTGGAGAAATTTTTCCTGAGTATCAACTAAAATGGCCGTTAATTCTTAGTTGACCATAATAGCGGTCATTTGGCATTTGACTGCCTTGAAACTGAGATTTCTTTCAGGTTTCAGGTCAGGTTTTCCAGGCTCTCGCTATGGAAAGTTTGGTTGCTGCAAAGAGATGTGAAGCTAGTTGTTACTCCAGTTGGAGCAACTTCTCAATAGGTTTACAAAGAAGAGAAAATTGTATATTTTCATAAATATATGTTGTTATCTTGGCATTGATTCACTGGAAACATAAATCTTTGTGTATTGCTCCTATAAGGGGATGGAGTTTTAATACCATCTCATAGGGGTCTCCCACCTTATATTCACTTTAGATATCTTTCACCTCACTAGAGAAGGATGGGGCAAGCCTGATGAGACTCTGATGGGGCTCTGAACAATCTAATGTCAATATTCATTTTAATTAAGATCAAAGGGAATATGTTTTTTTAAATAAATAAAATCCAAATTATTAAATACAGGGAGACGAAAATGATCCCTACTGATAGTATGCATTTTGGGCTTCATGTGGATATGAAATGGCCCATCCTAGGGCTGATGTCGATAAACCCTACCCCCAACCCAGCCATCAGAACCGGCTGGTCCACAAAACCTATGACCTCTTCTGGAGGAAGAAACCCTCCTCCCAGCAGGTGAGGTACACTTCCAAAGGTGATTGGCCAAAGGGGATAAAAGCCCATCCCACATCCATACTTCTCTAAATTGAGCAGGGTAATTCATACAGAGCCTGTCTGAACCAGGTGGATTGCTGACGTACCTGTGTGTACCCACCAACAGGATAAACCATACTGCCCAAACTGTAACGTTCTTTAAATGATTTTCCTCTCTTTTTATACTATAGCATTGGTTTACCTTGTTGACAGGAGTGAACTGGAAAGGTTGTGTGAAATCAAGTGTTTGGTGTGGGTGGGTATGTGTAGGTGGGGGAAAAGGATCATGCAAAGATTCTAGCTTGCGGGATATCTTATGCCGCGTACACACAATCAGACTATCCGGCGTGTATGGGCTCCGGCGGACTTTTTCTTTCCAAAAGTCCGGCAGACTTAGAAAGAAGTTTTAACTTAAAATTGTCCGCCGTACTCGGCAGTCCGGTGGACAATCCGGCCGTCTGTGTGCTAGTCTGCCAGACTTTTGAAATGAACGGATTCTCCCACACACGGAGAAAAGTCCATTCATTTTGAACGTGGCTCCAGGTAGATGGGACTAGCGAAGGAGGTCAATGTCGCCGCCTCCATCGGCGAGATTGACACCTCGTTGGCCCCGTCACCTGGTATGGACTTAAAGGGGAAGCCCTACGCTGAAAAAACGGCATGGGGGTCCCCCCAAAGTCCATATCAGACCCTTATCCGAGCACACAGCCTGGCCGGTCAAGAAAGGGGGTGGGGACGAGCGAGCGCCCCCCCTCCTGAGGCGTACCAGGACGTGTGCCCTGCGGCCCCCCCACCCCAAAGCACCTTATCCCCATGTTGATGAAGACAAGGGCCTCTTCCCGACAACCCTGGCCGTTGGTTGTCGGGGTCTGCGGGCTGGGGGGCTTATCGGAATCCGGGAGCCACCTTTAATAAGCCCCCCACCCTATGTGAATGAGTATTGGGGTACCATGTACCCCTACCCATTCACCTGGTGAAAAAAAGTGTAAAGAAAAAATACGTTTTAAAAATAATTTATTGCACAGCTCCGGTAGTCTTCCGTTTTGGGGGGTCTTCTCGCCAGACTCCACTATCTTCTGCTAGCTCTTTTACTAGGGGAGGAGCCCGGCTTTCTTCTTCGTCGTTGCCGCTGCCATCCGGGAGTCTTCTTCCGACTTCGGGGGTGTTGTCCCCGTCTTCGGGTCTTCTTGCCGGGCCTCCACTTTCTTTTACTAGCGGTGGCCCGGTCTTCTGTCGCCACCGCCGCCTCTTCTTCCGACTTCTGGGGTCTTGTCCCCCTCTTCGGGTCTTCTCTCTGGGCCTCTGTTTTCTTCTTCCAGCTCTTTTACTAGGGGTGGCTAGTAGATGACTCTTCTGTCGCCCGTCGCTGCCTTTTCTTCTTCTCTTCTTCCTTGAAATGTTGACTCAACGCTCTCTCTGGCCACAATGACAGGGACGTGTTGTGTGGCGACTTATATAGGGACAATGGGCGGGGTCACCGGGTGATGTCACATGGTGACCCCCCCTTATGATGTCACTGTCCCGGATGATGCTGTTTTCTTGGCGTAGGGCTTCCCATTTAAGTCCATACCAGGTGACAGGGCCAGCGAGGTGTCAATCTCGCCGATGGAGGCGGCGACATTGACCTCCTTCGCTAGTCCCGTCTATCTGGAGCCACGTTCAAAATGGATGGACTTTTCTCCGTTCATTTCAAAAGTTCGGCTGATTCCCGCCATAGTCCGGCGGTTTGTCCGCCGTACCTAGTCCGCCGGAAAAGTCAGGTCGTGTGTGGGTAGGTCCGCTCATTTGGAAAGTCCGGCGGACCTCCGCTGCAAAGTCCGGCGGTTTGTCCGCCGGATAGTCCAATCGTGTGTACTCGGCATTAGGGAATCTGGTAAGTGTGTAGGGATCCAATAGGTTGCTCCACAACCCTTAGAGTATGACAGATCGTATGCAGGATTTACATCTGCCTGTGTGTGTCCAGCCAGCTACATTTGACTGAGTCACCCTCCAGTGGTGGTCAGCAGTCATACAACCTGTGATGACACCATTTTTTATCTGCCCAAGGTAAACTCACTCATCATTCCTCCTCCACAAAACAATTATTTTGCCCGGTCAAGGAATCACCGTGTGATTCCTGGACATGGCACATACAATTAAACACAGAAATATGTACCGTATATACTCGAGTATAGGCCGACCCGAATATAAGCCGAGGCCCCCAATTTACCCCCAAAAAAACTGGCAAACTTATTGACTCGTGTATAAGCCGAGGGTGAGACATGCCTGTCCATCCCTGTGTGTGTGTCCGTCCATCCCTGTGTGTCCGTCCATCCCTGTGTGTCCGTCCATCCCTGTGTGTCCGTCCATCCATCCCTGTGTGTGTGTGTGTCCATCCATCCATCCATCCCTGTGTGTGTGTGTCTCCATCCATCCATCCATCCATCCCTGTGTGTGTCTCCATCCATCCATCCATCCCTGTGTGTGTGTGTCTCCATCCATCCATCCATCCATCCCTGTGTGTGTGTGTATCCATCCATCCCTGTGTGTGTGTGTGTCTCCATCCATCCATCCATCCGTGTGTGTGTGTCTCCATGTGTGTGTGTGTGTGTGTGTGTGTGTGTGTGTGTGTGTGTGTGTGTGTGTGTGTGTCCAGCCTACCTGTGTCCCGAGCCTTTGTCCCGAGCCTCCGTCCCGTGTCGTGCCTTGCCTTCGTCCCGTCCCGTCCCGTCCCGTCCTGTCCTGTCCCGTGCCGTGCCTTGCCTTGCCTCCGTCCCGTGCCCTCTTCGTCGGCGGCCATTGTAAAATTCAAAAGCCGCGCCTCCTCCTTCGCCTGTGATAGGCGGAACACTGAATTTCCCAGCAGCCTGTGTTCCGCCTATCACGGACGTCGTATCATCCTCGTCCGTAGTACGAGGATGAGAAGATGCCCGTGATAGGCGGAACACAGGCTGCTGGGAAATTCAGTGTTCCGCCTATCACAGGCGAAGGCGGAGCCGGAGGCGCGGCTTTTGAATCATAGAATGGCCGCTGTCTGTCTGCTCGACACGCTGATCGAGCGGGCAGACAGCGATGACTCGAGTATAAGCCGAGGGGGGCACTTTCAGCCTCAAAAAAGAGGCTGAAAATCTCGGCTTATACTCGAGTATATACGGTATCCATTACCTTAAACTCCTGATGGTGTGTAGAGCTGGTACAAGTTTTCTTAATCCTTCATTTTGAACATTACATCCCTTTAGGTTTAGATGTTCTGTCTCTCTGCAGGATTGAAGGATGAAAGACAACACAGAGCAGTCTACAGAGGTGAGAGTAATGCCAGAAAAGTCAATAACTCTCTTTGATCCGATACATTGTAACACTAGCTCCTTATTCCCGCTCTCATGTAGGTAGTAGAATACATTAAGAAGATCTCTGGATCCCCTGATAGATTTATCAGGTTTTTGTTCTTTTGTCTTCCTCTGGATCCAAGATATGACTTCTCTGGAAGCCTCAGCAGAAAATCCTCCTACATGAGACTCTAACATGGATCTAGTAGAAGAGTCTGAGAGACCGCAGAGGAAACGAAGGAATATTTCAGCGCGGCCGTCTTTGTACGATTCAGCCCTATCAAGTGATTCTTTTAATTTGTCGGGATTATAGTTAATAAGATGAAAAAAAGCAGCAAGGAACTCCTGAAGAGCGAACTGTAAGAAGGTGTAATCCACATCGGGAGGCCGACCAGATTCCATCATGAGACATGAAAAGAGATCATTATCAGTTCTCACACTGAAGGCGTCCAGGTGGCGGCGATCAAATACAGTCCTGTGATACATGAGTCCGTGTTCTGCCATCCGTCCGATAGATATCAAATCCCGGGTGGTGGCAGTTCTATCTTTCTTGTGTTTGGCCAGAATGTTGCAGACAAAGGTCACAAAGAGTTGAGTCACTGTTTTAGGCAACGATGCCATCGGCTGACCCGTGGCTGTTGGTTGGGCTCTGAAGCACATTGATAACACTGTACAGACAATCCAGCAGTATGATGGGATATAACAGAAAGTATACAGCGTGTCATTCTCCTGTACATAACGAAAAGCCTTTTCTGAGAGTTTCTTGTTTCCAAAGAAATGGTCAAAGTAGATCAGTTGTTCTCTGTGGTGGAATCCATTGATCTCAGCCATTCTCTGGAATTCCTTGGTGTTAATTGAGGCCAGTCTGGTTGAGCGACTAGTTATCAGTACGGAGCAACCCATAAGAAGTCTATGTCTTACCAAACTTTCTACAATCACACCAAGATTTTCTCTCTGTTTTGGATCAGAAGATATTCTACTTGAGTTAAATTCAATTTGGTCAATACTTTCATCTAATCCATCAAATAAAAACAGAAGCCTCTCTGGATGTTTTAAAATATTTCCAATCTGACTCTCCAAATGTGGATACTGTTGAAGAATCATCTTCTCCAAACTGACCTTCCCCAGTTTATTGAGTTCTCGGAATTTGAAGAAGAAGACAAAAGAAAATCCCTGGTAGAGTTTTTCATTCGCCCAATCGTAGACAATCTTCTTCATTAGTGTGGTCTTCCCTATTCCTGGCACTCCGCTCACCATTACTGCATGTGGGACACATTGTGACTGGTGGCTCCAACTGAACAGCTTGTTGGGCCAAATGTGTTCCTTAAACGGATCAATAGAAACAACACTCAGCTTCACATAACGCTCATTGATGGGAAATTGTTGTGTTTTCAGTGCAAATCCCGGGCATCTTGGCTCCACTAGAGTTTGAGTTTCCTTCAGAAGATGTTGCTTGTGGATTTTTTGAAGATCTGGAGAGAATAGAAAATATATTTTATAGTACAAGCACTCCGCACTAGAGAAATATTATAAAATACGACTGATATATGTACAGTGGGGATCGAAAGTTTGGACACCCCAGGTAAAAATGTGTATTAGGCCGCGTACACACGGGCGGACTGTTCGCCCAACTTAGTCCGCTGAACAGTGTTTCAGCGGACAATCCGCTCGTGTGTGGGCTTCAGCGGACTGTTTCAGCGGACAGTCTGACGAACAAAGTCTTACGGAATTTCCGTAAGACAGTCCGTCCAAACTTGGTTTCAGCGGACAGTCTGCTCGTGTGTAGGCTAGTTCGACAGACTAAGTTTGGCGCATGCTCAGAAGGATTTACACGGCGAAGGTTGCATTGCAGTGTATTGGACGTTGAATTTCTCGTCCCGTCGTACGTGCCGTTTACGTCATCGCGCACGCTTTCAGCGGACTGTCTGCTCATCGTGTGTGGTCAAGTCCGTTCATGCAAATTTTGAACGGACTGTTTGTCGGATTGTCTGACGAACTTAGTTGGGCAAACAGTCCGCCCGTGTGTACGCGGCCTTAATGTGCATAACGAAGCCAAGGAAAGATGGAAAAATCTCCAAATGGCATCAAATTACAGATTAGACATTCTTATAATATGTCAAAAAAAGTTAGATTTTATTTCCATCATTTACACTTTCAAAATTACAGAAAAGTAAAAAATGGCGTCTGCAAAAGTTTGGGCACCCTGCAGAGTTAATATCTTGTACTGCCCCCTTTGGCAAGTATATCAACTTGTAAACGCTTTTTGTAGCCAGCCAAGAGTCTTTCAATTCTTGTTTGAGGTATCTTTGCCCATTCTTCCTTACAAAAGTGTTCCAGTTCTTTGAGATTTATGGGCTGTCTATCACGCACTGCTCTTTTAAGGTCTATCCATAGATTTTCAATAATGTTGAGGTCAGGAGATTGTGAAGGCCATGGCAAAACCTTCAGTTTACGCCTCTTGATGTAATCCCCCGTGGATTTTGAGGTGTGTTTAGGATCATTATCCATTTGTAGAAGCCATCCTCTCTTTAACTTCAGCTTTTTCACAGATGGCATCAAGTTACCATCCAAAATTTGCTGAAATTTGATTGAATCAATTTTTCCTTCTACTCGTGAAATGTTCCCTGTGCCACTGGCTGCAATACAACCCCAAAGCATGATTGATCCACCCCCATGCTTAACAGTTGGACAGAGGTTCTTTTCATTCAATTCTGTGCCCTTTCTTCTCCAAGCGTACCTTTGCTCATTCCGGCCAAAAAGTTCTATTTTAACCTCATCGGTCCACAGAACTTGTTTCCAAAATGCCTCAGGCTTGTCTAAATGTTCATTTGCAAAGTTCAAACGCTGATTTTTGTGGTGAGGACGTAGAAGAGGTTTTTTTCTGATGACTCTTCCATGAAGACCATATTTGTACAAGTATCTCTTTATAGTGGAATAGTGTACCACAACTCCAGTGTCTGCCAGATCTTTCTGGAGGGATCGTGCAGTCAAACGTGGGTTTTGAATTGCTTTTCTCACAATCCTGCGAGCTGTTCTGTCTGATATTTTTCTTGGTCTTCCAGATCTTGCTTTAACTTCCACTGTTCCTGATGACTGCCATTTCTTAATTACATTCCGAACAGAGGATATTGGCATCTGAAAACGCTTTGCGTTCTTCTTATAGCCTTCTCCAGCTTTGTGAGCGTCAACTATTTTCAGTTTCAGTTTTCTAGACAACTGCTTAGAAGAACCCATGGTGCTGATTGTTGGGGCAAGGTCAGATGAGTCTGGCCATTTAAAACCTTTGAGATTGACATCACCTGGTCTTCCCAGATGATGATTGAGAACAATCCATGACACTGGCAGGTCTCAGCTTTGCAAAGGGGGCAGTGCATGCTATAAATTCTGCAGGGGGCCCAAACTTTTGCAGACGCCATTTTTTTGTTTTCTGTCATTTTGAAAGTGTAAATGATGGAAATAAAATCTAACTTTTTTTTACATATTATAAGAATGTCTAATCTGTAATTTGATGCCATTTGGAGATTTTTCCATCTTTCCTTGGCTTCGTTATGCACATTATTACCTGGGGTGCCCAAACTTTCGATCCCCACTGTATCAGTCAAGCAACACGTGATCTGATTCAAATGTAATGAGCCAAAATGAATAATAAATAAACAAAAACAGCTGCTGCACTTTACCCCTAAAAAAATCCAAATTTTGAAGTAAAAAAGGAATCTTTCATATAATACAGCGCTGTAAATAAATATATATATCAAGCACATATTAATTATCCCATATACCAGTGCTTCTCAATCTTTTTTTCAGCCAAGGCACCTTTTAAAATCATGGACAGTCTTGAGGCACCCCAGTCGAAAATGTAAAAACTATTCTGATAGTTTTACGTAATGCAGCAACATCAATATATGTAGGCAGGGCCGGTACAAGGGGTGGGCAAGAGGAAAAGCTGCCCTGGGCACTGTGGTATCATGGGCGGTGGGGGGGGGGCACCACAAGGAAATTGGGGGAGGGAATTTGTGTTGGAAAAAGGGATTTGGGGGGCAGCAGGGAGTAAGTATTGTTCTAAAGTAGAAAAGATGTAGCTGGATAGCCGCACTCCGAATTATTCAACTTTATTTCAAAAATGTAATTAAAATCATAGCATCTAGGCTGGTAAACACTGTGTTCGGTGTGAAACATGTCAGCGGCTGTGCAGTTAGTCTGTTTACCAGCCTAGATGCTATGATTTTAATTACATTTTTGAAATAAAGTTGAATAATTTGGAGTGTGGCTATCCAGCTACATCTTTTCTACTTCAGTACCTGTTGCAAACAGAGCCAGCACCCTGTGGGATTGTGGAGACAGCTGTTTTGGGAGAAGTCATTTCCTTAGAGCGGTAATTCTTTGTAAGTATTGTTCTAGGAGGAGAAATTTGGGGAGGGTATGCTAAAATTTAGGGGGAGGAGGAATGGGGGAAAAAGATTTGTGCTAGGAGGGATGATTGGGGCACTTTGTGCTGGAAGGGGGGGATTTGCAGTGGGGTTATTGGGAGGGGAAATTTTAGGGGTAGAGAATTTGTGGTAGGAGGAGTGATTTTCTTTTGGGGGGGCACTTGAATTGAGAGGATTTGGGGGATGGGGGGTTAAGAATTCTGCTGGGAGGTGGGGGGGTTTCAGCAGGGGAGCAGATTTGCACTGGGAGGAGGGGGAATTTATGCTTAGGGGGTGAAAAAGCTTAGTGCTCAGTTTTTTTTTTCGGGGGGGGGGGGGGGTTTGATGACACATAATGCTCATACACCTTGGGGGCGGGGACGCAGTTTGGCATGTTTGCCCTGGGCTCTGGATGACCTTGTCCCAGTGCTGCATTGTAGCACACCCAACGTTAGAGGTGATTTATTCTTCCAAAACAAATACACTTTTGCAAAAACTGATACTGACTAGTATTCCAATGTTTCTCTTCTCCCTCAGTTTTTTTTTTTTGCCATCACTTAGCTAATGAGACCCCAAAGCTGATGGAAGGAGGCATGGGAGGGTCAAACAAGGATGATATGCAGGCAACTGGCATCCTCCTTTCCAATTAACAATGTCATTGGTCGTTAGGAGGTTGGCAGCTAGAGGGTTGTAATGGTATACAATAAAAACCTGTGACTTTGTCTAACTAATGCCGCGTACACACGAGCAGAATTTTCGCTTTTGATCGTATATATTCCGAAACGTGTGTATGCCCCATCGGACTTTTACGTCGAAAATTCTGACGGACCGAGAAAGAGAACGTGTTCTATATTTTTCCGACGGAACCAGTTCCTATCGGGAAAAGCGCTGGTCTGTACGCTGTTCCGACGGACCGAAAACTCACGCATGCTCCGAAGCAAGTACGAGACAGAAGCTATTGGCTACTGGCTATTGAACTTCCGCGTTTTTGTACGTGTTGTACATCACCGCATTCTTGATGGCCGGACTTTGGTGAGACCACAGTGTACTCAAGATAGCTTGAGCGGAATTCCATCGGAAAAACCTTCAGAGTTTATTCCGACAGGAAAACCGGTCGCGTGTACAGGGCATAAAAGGCAGGTTTCATCCACCCGCCGGCTTGTATTCAATTTTGGGCCAATTTTTAGACATTTTGCCAAAGGCACCCCTGAAGAAACCTCAAGGCACCCTGGTTGAAAAAGGCTGCCATAGAGTTTAGATGTGGATAAGTACTAACCGAAGTAAAAAAAATGATGCCCATAGGCGAAAAAATACAATACGCCACGATCCAAACAAATACGTCATGTGAATATAATCAACATATTTCGGTAAATCTCTTTGTGGGACTTTTTCAGGACAGCCAATATAATCAAGAAGCATATTTAATATAAAAAGTATAAATTTTATTCTTCAAAAGTTTATAAAAACTGGACCTCCATGAGGCTCATAACTTTCCATAAAGAACATCAAAAGACAAAGTTGAGCATAAACGGTGTACTCGGTGGTGATACCCAATTCTATAAGGGTTCAATAACAGTTTTACACCCCTTTCACACTGAGGGGCGTTTTGCAGGCGCTATAGCATTAGAAATAGCGCCTGCAATCCGCCCGACCCCTTTCACACTGGGGCGTTTTTCAGGCGTTTTTCATGCGCTTTAGCGTTAAAAAATACGCCTGAAAGAAGCCGCAAATGCAATCCCAATGTAAAAGCCCCGAGTGCTTTCACACCGAGATCCCTTTCATACTGGGGCGTTTTTCAGGCGCTTTAGCGTTAAAAAATACGCCTGAAAGAAGCTGCAACTGCAAGCCCAATGTAAAAGCCCCGAGTGCTTTCACACTGAGGCGCTGTGCTGCCAGGGCGTCAAAAAAAGTCCTGCAAGCAGCTTCTTTGCAGCGCTTTTGGAGCGGTGAATAAAGCGTCCCTTCCCATTGAAATCAATGGGAAGCGCATGTAAAACGCCAGAAAAACGCCTGAAAAACGCTATTGGCAGCAGCGTTTTGTGGGCGCTTTTAACCCTTTATTTGGCCACTAGCAGGGGTTAAAAGCGCCCCAATAACGCTCGAAAAACGCTGGTAAAGCGCTGCTAGTTTAAGCGTCGCTTTACGAGCGTTTTTCGGGCGCTGACATTGTGAAAGGGTTCCTAAAGCACTTGGGCTTTCACATTGGGACTGCAGATGAGGCTTCTTTCAAGCGCTTTACAGGCGCTTTTTTTAACGCTAAAGCGCCTGAAAAACGCCTGAAAAACGCCCCAGTGTGAAAGGGGTCCAAAAAAGCTGCACCCGAGGGCTTTCACACCGGAGCGGTGCGCTGGCAGGACGTCAGGGAAAAGTCCTGCCAGCAGCTTCTTTGGAGCGGTGAAAGGAGCGGTGTGTTTACCGCTCCTCCACCGCTGCTCCCCAATGAAATCAATGGGGGCAGCGCTGTAATACCGCCGGCAAAATGCCGCTATTGCGGTGTATTGCCGGCGGTTTTAACCCTTTCGCGGCCGCTAGCGGGGGGGTAAAAGCGCCCCGCTAGTGGCCGAAATGCGCCGCAAGTCCGGCGGTAAAACACCGCTATTTTTAGTTTTTAGTTTTACCGCCCACGCTATGGGCGGTGTGGTGTGAAAGGGGTCTTATGTGTAGAGGGAAATCCAATGCCGTTTCGAATATCTGCGGACCGTCTTCATCGGGGATGTTTATCACCATCCCAAATGGGATCCATATTTAGCCACTTCAGCCCCCGGAAAGTTTTACCCCCCTTCCTGACCACAGCACTTTTTTTTTACAAATTGGCACTGCGTCAATTTAACTGGTAATTGCGCTGTCATGAAACGCTGTACCCAAAACGAAATTTGCGTCCTTTCCCCCCCCCCCACAAATAGAACTTTTTTTTTTGGTGCCATTTGACCACCTCTGCAGTTTTTTATTTTTTGCGCTATACACAAAAAAAGAGTGACAATTTTGAAAGAAAAACTATATTTTTTTACTTTTTGTTATAATAAATATCAATCACTCATCCTGTTCATTTAGAAAAGGGAAGGGGCTGCTAAATGACATATTTACTGGCCCCTTCCCCGCTCTTGATCCTGAAACGAACGGCCGCAGCATTCTGCAGGAAAGGAGAGGAGGGAAGCCAGCAGCGCTGCAGGGGGACATTGAGGGGCGGGGCCTAGGCTGCCAGGGCAATCTGTGCCACACAGGGTGATTACCCAGCACACCCTGCGTGCACTCCTATGCTGGCTGTGCAGGGTGGGGAATCCAATTCTACTTACGGCTCCTTAGGGGGTTCGCTACACATACAGAGTGAAAAGCTTTCAACACCATCTCTGGAATCCTGTTCTTTACATGTACATTATGTTCTATTTACCTCTAAGCTCCGGAGGCAACGCGTAGCCAAGTTCATCCAATAGAATCTTCGGCACCAGATGCTTTCCTTAATAAGAAAAAGAAATAAGTGTATATTGTAATGGATTGCCTTAAAATGGAACTTTACCCATAACAACTTAATAAAAAATAATGTTCTTTAGCAAGGAACATACATTCCACATTAATAATTATGCTACCAAAATTACCATGTGCTGTAAATTTCCTCCAGCACTGTTCCTATTTCTTCTTGCTGGAGGCCGCCATTTTGTTGAAGCCCAGAACCCCTGAACAGCAATAAATCATAAAGTGGAACTAAAACCCATCGATTTAATGGTTTAAAAAAAATTATTACATTCTCGGAATGCCGGGATTGCTAACTTTTACATTTGCTTGTGTCCTCGACCAAACTGCCAAACCATCAAATGGCCAGTGTCATAAATGGTCACATGTGCTGCACCATGGCAGTTGCAGATCAAACAGAAGCAGCTTCCTAGGCTGTAAGGATAGGAGGGTTTAAGGCGTCAGCAGGTCGGCCTCTACAAATTCAGCAGTGCCTAAAAATGCCTAAAAATAGAGAGCAACTAGTGCATATACAGAACAGGGTGAGACCACGTATTGCTGGATTTTAACCACCTAAAGTGGTTGTTAAGCCACTAAAATCTATTATAATCTATTCATGCCAACCCCTCTGTTATATAACAATATGTGTTCCAGTGTCTGATCTATATTTAAAAAAAATGCTGATTATACCTTATATCAGAGCATCTCTCGGTGCTCACGTGACTCCTTGGCTCTCTCCTCTCCCCGGTTGACAGCTATAGTGGGCGGGGCCAAGAACTCCCGCTGACGGGAAGGAGGGGAGGAGAGAGGAGAGAGAGCCAAGGAGTCACATCAGTACCGGGAGACACTCTGATATAAGGTATAATCAGCATTTTTTTTAGGATGAACGAGGCACATAAACTGACCACGGTGTCAGGGCTCAGCAGCCATGATATACCAAGGTCAGTTTACAGGGGGGAGGGCAGAACCAGGCAGGATCAGCAAGGTATTTTAGGTGATACGGGGGGCAAATTACATAGCACAAGCACTGTGCTGTATAACATGCTTTAGGGAAACAGGATCCAATTTTTTATTTTTTTTATTTTAGGGTAACAAACACTTTAAAGAACCAAGCCTTTTTTTACACTTGATGTTTACAAGTAAAAATCTGTATTTTTTGCTAGGAAATTACTTAGAACCCCCAAAAATTATATATTATATACATTTTTTTTTTTAGCCGAGACCCTGTAGAATAAAATGGAGGTCATTGTCATTTTTTCACACGGTTTGATAATTTTTATTACATTTTTTAAAAAATGTTACATTGTCCCTTGAAAAAAAAAAAGAAAAAAGTATATTTTTTTGCTATTGCAAGGAATGTAAATGACCCTTGCCATAACAATACAGCATGACAGGTGAGAGATCTGGGATCTAAAAGAACTCAAATCTCTTCTCTACCCTTCATAGCAAAAGACAAAAAAAGAAAAAAACGGATGTTGTTATGTAACAATGTAAAATATGTGTCATGTCACTTCCTCTTTCATTAACCATTTCCTGCCCTGGCCAGCTTTTAGCTTTCAGTGCTGTCACACTTTAAATAATATTTGTCATGTAATACTGCACACAAATTACATGCTTAACATTTTTTTCACACAAATAGAGCTTTCTATTGTTGGTATTTAATCACCATTTGGGGTTTTTTTTTTTTTTGCTAAACAAATGAAAAATTACTGAAAAGTTTGGCAGAAAAAAAAAACCTTTTTCTTAGTTTCTGTTAGAAAATTTAGCAAATAAGTAATTTTCCTCCTTCGCTGATGTGCGCTGATGAGGCTGCACTGATGGGCACTATTAGGCGGCATTGATGAGGCTGCACTGATGCACACTGATGAGGCTGCACTGATGGGCACTATTAGGCGTCACTGATGGGCATTGATAAGGATGCACTGATATGCAGCATTGATAGGCAACACTGATAGGCACTATTAGGCTGCACTGATGGGCACTGATAGGTAGCACTGATAGGCAGCACTGATGGGCATTGCTGAGGCTACACTGACTGGCAACACTGATAGGTGACACTGAAAGGAGGCACTCATAGACTACACTGATGAGCACTTATAGGTGACACTGATAGGAGGTATTGATAGGCAGCACTGATGGGCACTATTAGGCGGCACTGATAGGCTGCACTAATGAGCACTGATAGGCGATACTAATGGGCACTGATAGGCAGCATTGCTGGGCATTGATGAGGCTGCACTGATGGGCACTGATAGGTGAAACAGATATGAAGGCACTGATAAGGCGGCACCGATGGGCACTGATGAGGAGGCACTGATGAGGCTGCACTGATAGGCGGCAGTGATGGGCACTGACGAGGAGGCACTGATGGACACTATTAGGTGGCACTGATGGGCTGCACTGATGGGCACTGATAGGTGGCACTGATGGGCTGCACTGATATGCACTGATAGGTAGCACTGATGGGCACTATTAGGTGGCACTGATAGGTGGCACTGATGGGCACTATTAGGTGGCACTGAGGGGAAATGATAGGCAGCACTGATGGGCAGCATTGATGACAGTGACTTCCACTTATGATAGCTGCACTGATGATCAGTGCCCTGATTACCTGTGTACTTGTCTCCTGTCAGGATTTCCGGTTACCAGCTCTCCTCTCCTCACACTGTGACAGCGCATGAGGAGAGGAATGCTGATAACTGGCAAGTCTATTTACATGTGATCAACTGTGAATGGACACAGCTAATCATGTGGTAAAGGGCTGCTGTAAATGGCCCTTTACCAGAAACTGTGATTGGCTCTGCCTGCAGTACACAGCCAATCACAGAGCACACTGGATGCATGCCCCAGGGGGAGAGAGAGAGGGGCGTGGTTCTGGGAGGACGTCCATGGAGCGCGGTAAGGAAGCGGTTACTATGATACAATGTAATTACCTTTATTGGTGATTTCCTCCACAACTGATAATATATTGGGGTGACATTTGCGGAGCACAAAGAGACATTCCCAGAATCCGATCAGAGCGTCTCTTCTAGAGCTCATCACATCTTCTAACAAACGTTCAGAGAAAGTATCGGTCTTCCATTCATCTCTCATATGTAGGTAATCCTGGAACACAGACGTGATATTATCAGACATGCGTGATGGCAGCAGACAGGATAACATGGAAAAATAAAGGACACACACAGGATACATACATAAACCTCAAAAATACATTACACATCCCCGTATACACCAGACATAGGCGGGCAGTTGTAGGGCCATCAATTCAGTTTAAAGCAATAATAAAGCAGCCCAACCTTTATAATACAGTTACAGTTTTTTTTTTCCTTTTGGAATAAAGGTTTTACATAAACAAATAAAAGCTGATCATTGTGAGCACCCATTGTCAGTGTTAAATGGTTTGTCTCATCCCTGTAAACTGATACATTCTGCTGGAGAGCTTGTGCTTTTAAAAAACCAACAGACTTACTGGCTGGATCACCAAATGAAAAATGGAGGAAAGAAAACTAATGCTACCAAAATGACCATGTGCTGTATATTGCCTCCAGCACTGTTCCTATTTCTTCTTGCTGGAGGCAGCCATTTTGTTGAAGCCCAGAACCCCTGAACAGCAATAAATCATAAAGTGGAACTAAAACCCATCGATTTAATGGTTTAAAAAAAATTATTACATTCTCGGAATGCCGGGATTGCTAACTTTCACATTTGCTTGTGTCCTCGAGCAAACTGCCAAACCATCAAATGGCCGGTGTCATAAATGGTCACATGTGCAGCACCATGGCAGTTGCAGATCAAACAGAAGCAGCTTCCTAGGCTGTAAGGATAGGAGGGTTTAAGGCGTCAGCAGGTCGGCCTCTACAAATTCAGCAGTGCCTAAAAATGCCTAAAAATAGAGAGCAACTAGTGCATATACAGAACAGGGTGAGACCACGTATTGATAGATTTTAACCACCTAAAGTGGTTGTTAAGCCACTAAAATCTATTATAATCTATTCATGCCAAGCCCTCTGTTATATAACAATATGTGTTCCAGTGTCTGATCTATATTTAAAAAACAATGCTGATTATACCTTATATCAGAGTATCTCCCAGAACTCACATGACTCCTTGGCTCTCTCCTCTCCCGGCTGACAGATATAGTGGGCGGGGCCGAGAACTCCCGCTGATGGGAAGGAGGAGAGGAGAGAGAGCCAAGAAGTCACATGAGTGCCGGGAGACGCTCTGATATAAGGTATAATCAGCATTTTTTTTTAGGATGAATGAGGCACGTAAACTGACCACAGTGTCAGGGCTCAGCAGCCATGATATACCAAGGTCAGTTTACAGGGGGGAGGGCAGAACCAGGCAGGATCAGCCAGGTATTTTAGGTGATACAGGGAAATTACATTGCACAAGCACTGTGCTGTATAACATGCTTTAGGGAAACAGGATCCAATTTTTTATTTTTTTTATTTTAGGGTAACAAACACTTTAAAGATGTTTACAAGTAAAAATCTGTATTTTTTGCTAGTAAATGACTTAGAACCCCCAAAAATTATATATTCTATAAATTTTTTTTTTTAGCCGAGACCCTGTAGAATAAAATGGAGGTCATTGTAATTTTTTATGTCACAAGGTTTAATTCATTTTATTACATTTTTTTCAATTTTTACATTGTCCCTTGAAAAAAAATAAGAAAAAAGTATATTTTTTTGCTATTGTAAGGAATGTAAACAACCCTTGCGATAATAATACAGCATGACAGGTGAGAGATCTGGGATCTAAAAGACCTCAAATCTCTTCTCTACCCTTCATAGCAAAAGACAAAAAAAAAACGGATGTTGTTATGTAACAATGTAAAATATGTGTCATGTCACTTCCTCTTTCATTAACCATTTCCTGCCCTGGCCAGCTTTTAGCTTTCAGTGCTGTCACACTTTAAATGACAATTTTTCATGTAACACTGCACACAAATGACATGCTTAAAGCGGGAGTCCGCCATTTTTTTTTTTTTTTTTTAAAGCCAGCAGCTACAAATACTGCAGCTGCTGACTTTTAAAATAATGACACTTACCTGCCCAGCGCGCCTGCGATGTCGGCACCCGAAGCCGATCTCTCGATCGTCTCTCGGGGTGCTGCCGCCGCCATCTTGGGTATGGGAATCAGGAAGTGGAGCCTTTCGGCTTCATTTCCCGGTTCCCTACTGCACATGCGCGAGTCCCCGCTGTCTCTGGGATCTGTGTGTTTCCCAGCAGGGACTTTCAGAAAGGGGCGTAGATTCTGCGGAAAGGGGTGTACCTTCTGCAGAATCTAGGCCGGAAGTGGGTGAAGATACCTGTACCTCCATCACAGCGATCAGGTGACCTGGAGCCGACATTTCTGGGTCCCGATCGTTCATACGAAACCCGTGGCTCTCTGTGAGAGGCTGGACTCTGTGCTGGAAGTGCGATGCGCATATATGTGGCCCCACGGGTAAAAGCCCACCTCCATGAGGCTGCATATGTGTATGCAGTTGGCGGGAAAGGGTTAAATTCTTAACCAACTTAACTTGATCGCCCAGAGTACTATTACTGCGGGCGAGTGGCACGGGTAGGCTGGATCATGTACATATATGTGATTCAGGCTGTTCTGGGTTAGGGGCATGCAGCACGTCACTCCCGTGACCACCGATACTGGCAACCGGCCACTTTCTGCTGCTGGGGGATTATTTGGTCGCTATGCAATCACATGTTTACAATCTCATCAAAGCTGTTGTGCATGCATTTCATTCATACCAGCTGTGATTCCTATAGAGTGATGCTCTGATTGGCGGACAGCTATCACATGTTGCATGAGCCAATTACAGCGCCCTGTACCATGTGATTAGATGTAGACAATCACAGCACACAATAGTAATCAAAGCTGTTATGAATGCAAATCATTCATGACAGTTCAAAACATTAATGTAACAGCAATCAAAGTATGAAATGGGGGGGGGGGGGGATTTTTTATTTATTTTTGGAGTATTACAGTGGTACTATGGTGACACTGAACTACTCTGATGAATGTATGCAAGATAATAATAAAAAAAATAGGCTGTCAGTACATCAGGATTGATCCATTTTCAGATACAGTATATATTGCACTGTTTTTAGATGCTATACCTTTCACACAAACCATTTAATATACACGTATTGGGATTTTTTTTTCTACCAAAGACGTGTAGCAGAATACATTTTGCCCAAAATTTATGAAGAAATTGTATTTTATTGCATAGGTTTTATAACCTACTGAATTGGCTTCAGTATAAAATCGCACAAATAGGAAACGTAAGGGGAATACAAAGAAACTGAATTTTAAAAGAGCCAACTTCCCTAAACTACGAACCTTGCTAGAAGGCATGAATTGGGATAAACTCTTAGGAAGGAAGAACACGGAGGAGAGATGGTTTTGCTTTAAGAGCATATTAAAAGCATATTAAGGGCATTAGCCAATGCATCCCATTGGGGAATAAATTTAAAAGAGCGAACAAAGTTCCTGGACTGTTTAACTCCAATGTAAAAATGCATATCAAAGCAGGAGAAGGCCTTCAAAAAATACAAGGTTGAGGGATCATCATCAGCATTCAGACTTTATAAAGGATGCAACAAGAAATGTAAGGGTGCAATAAGGACGGCTAAGATAGAACATGAAAGACACATAGCGGAGGAGAGCAAAAGAAAAATCCCAAGAAATTCTTTAAGTATGTAAACAGTAAAAAAGGGAGGACAGACCATATTGGCCCCATAAAGAATGAGGAATGATATCTGGTTACAAAGGATGGGGAGATGGCGAAGGTATTGAATTTATTCTTCTCATCAGTCTTCACAAGGGAATTGGGGGGCTTCAGTAACCAAAACTGCAGAGTTTATCCTCATGACACATCACAGGAAGCACCTCCATGGTTAACAGAGGACAGAATTATAATTAAACTTGGGAAACTTAACATTAATAAATCACCAGGACCAGATGGCTTGCATCCAAGGGTACTTAGGGAACTCAGTCAAGTAATTAGACCATTGTTCTTAATTTTTACTGACAGTCTACTGACTGGAATGATACCAGCTAATTGGAGAAAAGCCAATATAGCACCAATATTTAAAAAGGTCCCAAAATACATCCCTGGGAATTACAGATCAGTTAGCCTAACATCAATAGTATGCAAGCTCCTGGAGGGGATGATAAGGGACTATATACAAGATTTTAGTAATGAGAACGGTATCGTTATTAGTAATCAGCATGGATTCATGAAGAATTGTTCTGGCCAAACCAATCTATTAACCTTCTATGAGGAGGGGAGTTGCCATCTAGATAAAGGAAGGCCCGTAGACGTGGTGTATCTAGATAAAGGAAGGTCCATAGGCGTGGTGTATCTGGATAAAGGAAGGCCTGTAGATGTGGTGTATCTAGATAAAGGAAGGCCCGTAGACGTGGTGTATCTAGATAAAGGAAGGCCCGTAGATGTGGTGTATCTAGATAAAGGAAGGCCCGTAGACGTGGTGTATCTAGATAAAGGAAGGCCCGTAGACGTGGTGTATCTGGATAAAGGAAGGCCCATTGATGTGGTGTATCTAGATAAAGGAAGGCCCGTAGACATGGTGTATCTAGATAAAGGAAGGCCCGTAGATGTGGTGTATCTAGATAAAGGAAGGCCCGTAGACGTGGTGTATCTGGATAAAGGAAGGCCCGTAAATGTGGTGTATCTAGATAAAGGAAGGCCCGTAGACGTGGTGTATCTAGATAAAGGAAGGCCCGTAGACATGGTGTATCTAGATAAAGGAAGGCCCGTAGATGTGGTGTATCTGGATAAAGGAAGGCCCGTAGACGTGGTGTATCTAGATAAAGGAAGGCCCATAGATGTGGTTATCTAGATAAAGGAAGGCCCGTAGACGTGGTGTATCTGGATAAAGGAAGGCCCGTAGACGTGGTGTATCTAGATAAAGGAAGGCCCGTAGACGTGGTGTATCTAGATAAAGGAAGGCCCGTAGACATGGTGTATCTAGATAAAGGAAGGCCCGTAGATGTGGTGTATCTGGATAAAGGAAGGCCCGTAGACGTGGTGTATCTAGATAAAGGAAGGCCCATAGATGTGGTTATCTAGATAAAGGAAGGCCCATAGACGTGGTGTATCTGGTTGAAGGAAGGCCCGTAGACATGGTGTATCTAGATAAAGGAAGGCCCGTAGACGTGGTGTATCTAGATAAAGGAAGGCCCGTAGACGTGGTTATCTAGATAAAGGAAGGCCCGTAGACGTGGTGTATCTGGATAAAGGAAGGCCCGTAGACGTGGTGTATCTAGATAAAGGAAGGCCCGTAGACGTGGTGTATCTAGATAAAGGAAGGCCCGTAGACGTGGTGTATCTAGATAAAGGAAGGCCCGTAGACGTGGTGTATCTGGATGAAGGAAGGCCCGTAGACGTGGTAAATCTGGTGTATCTGGATAAAGGAAGGCCCGTAGACATAGTGTATCTAGATAAAGGAAGGCCCGTAGACGTGGTGTATCTAGATAAAGGAAGGCCCGTAGACGTGGTGTATCTAGATAAAGGAAGGCCCGTAGACGTGGTGTATCTGGATAAAGGAAGGCCCGTAGACGTGGTGTATCTGGATAAAGGAAGGCCCGTAGACGTGGTGTATCTGGATAAAGGAAGGCCCATAGATGTGGTGTGTCTAGATAAAGGAAGGCCCGTAGACATGGTGTATCTAGATAAAGGAAGGCCCGTAGATGTGGTGTATCTAGATAAAGGAAGGCCCGTAGATGTGGTGTATCTGGATAAAGGAAGGCCCGTAGACGTGGTGTATCTGGATAAAGGAAGGCCCGTAGACGTGGTGTATCTGGATAAAGGAAGGCCCGTAGACATGGTGTATCTAGATAAAGGAAGGCCCGTAGACGTGGTGTATCTAGATAAAGGAAGGCCCGTAGACGTGGTGTATCTGGATAAAGGAAGGCCCGTAGACGTGGTGTATCTGGATAAAGGAAGACCCGTAGACGTGGTGTATCTGGATAAAGGAAGGCCCGTAGACGTGGTGTATCTGGATAAAGGAAGGCCCATAGATGTGGTGTATCTAGATAAAGGAAGGCCCGTAGACATGGTGTATCTAGATAAAGGAAGGCCCGTAGATGTGGTGTATCTAGATAAAGGAAGGCTCGTAGACGTGGTGTATCTGGATAAAGAAAGGCCCGTAAATGTGGTGTATCTAGATAAAGGAAGGCCCGTAGACGTGGTGTATCTAGATAAAGGAAGGCCCGTAGACGTGGTTATCTAGATAAAGGAAGGCCCGTAGACGTGGTGTATCTGGATAAAGGAAGGCCCGTAGACGTGGTGTATCTAGATAAAGGAAGGCCCGTAGACGTGGTGTATCTAGATAAAGGAAGGCCCGTAGACATGGTGTATCTAGATAATGGAAGGCCTGTAGACGTGGTTATCTAGATAAAGGAAGGCCCGTAGACGTGGTGTATCTGGATAAAGGAAGGCCCGTAGACGTGGTGTATCTGGTGTATATGGATAAAGGAAGGCCCGTAGACGTGGTGTATCTGGATAAAGGAAGGCCCGTAGACATAGTGTATCTAGATAAAGGAAGGCCCGTAGACGTGGTGTATCTAGATAAAGGAAGGCCCGTAGACGTGGTGTATCTAGATAAAGGAAGGCCCGTAGACGTGGTGTATCTGGATAAAGGAAGGCCCGTAGACGTGGTGTATCTGGATAAAGGAAGGCCCGTAGACGTGGTGTATCTGGATAAAGGAAGGCCCGTAGACGTGGTGTATCTGGATAAAGGAAGGCCCATAGATGTGGTGTATCTAGATAAAGGAAGGCCCGTAGACATGGTGTATCTAGATAAAGGAAGGCCCGTAGACATGGTGTATCTAGATAATGGAAGACCTGTAGACGTGGTTATCTAGATAAAGGAAGGCCCGTAGACGTGGTGTATCTAGATAAAGGAAGGCCCGTAGACGTGGTGTATCTGGATAAAGGAAGGCCCGTAGACGTGGTGTATCTGGTGTATATGGATAAAGGAAGGCCCGTAGACGTGGTGTATCTGGATAAAGGAAGGCCCGTAGACATAGTGTATCTAGATAAAGGAAGGCCCGTAGACGTGGTGTATCTAGATAAAGGAAGGCCCGTATACGTGGTGTATCTAGATAAAGGAAGGCCCGTAGACGTGGTGTATCTGGATAAAGGAAGGCCTGTAGACGTGGTGTATCTGGATAAAGGAAGGCCCGTAGACGTGGTGTATCTGGATAAAGGAAGGCCCGTAGACGTGGTGTATCTGGATAAAGGAAGGCCCATAGATGTGGTGTATCTAGATAAAGGAAGGCCCGTAGACATGGTGTATCTAGATAAAGGAAGGCCCGTAGATGTGGTGTATCTAGATAAAGGAAGGCCCGTAGACGTGGTGTATCTGGATAAAGGAAGGCCCGTAAATGTGGTGTATCTAGATAAAGGAAGGCCCGTAGACGTGGTGTATCTAGATAAAGGAAGGCCCTTAGACATGGTGTATCTAGATAAAGGAAGGCCCGTAGATGTGGTGTATCTGGATAAAGGAAGGCCCGTAGACGTGGTGTATCTAGATAAAGGAAGGCCCATAGATGTGGTTATCTAGATAAAGGAAGGCCCGTAGACGTGGTGTATCTGGATAAAGGAAGGCCCGTAGACGTGGTGTATCTAGATAAAGGAAGGCCCGTAGACGTGGTGTATCTAGATAAAGGAAGGCCCGTAGACATGGTGTATCTAGATAAAGGAAGGCCTGTAGATGTGGTGTATCTGGATAAAGGAAGGCCCGTAGACGTGGTGTATCTAGATAAAGGAAGGCCCATAGATGTGGTTATCTAGATAAAGGAAGGCCCGTAGACGTGGTGTATCTGGATAAAGGAAGGCCCATAGACGTGGTGTATCTAGATAAAGGAAGGCCCGTAGACGTGGTGTATCTAGATAAAGGAAGGCCCGTAGATGTGGTGTATCTAGATAAAGGAAGGCCCGTAGACGTGGTGTATCTAGATAAAGGAAGGCCCGTAGACGTGGTTATCTAGATAAAGGAAGGCCCGTAGACGTGGTGTATCTGGATAAAGGAAGGCCCGTAGACGTGGTGTATCTAGATAAAGGAAGGCCCGTAGACGTGGTGTATCTGGATAAAGGAAGGCCCGTAGACGTGGTGTATCTGGTGTATCTGGATAAAGGAAGGCCCGTAGACATAGTGTATCTAGATAAAGGAAGGCCCGTAGACGTGGTGTATCTAGATAAAGGAAGGTCCGTAGACGTGGTGTATCTAGATAAAGGAAGGCCCGTAGACGTGGTGTATCTGGATAAAGGAAGGCCCGTAGACGTGGTGTATCTGGATAAAGGAAGGCCCGTAGACGTGGTGTATCTGGATAAAGGAAGGCCCATAGACGTGGTGTATCTGGATAAAGGAAGGCCCATAGATGTGGTGTATCTAGATAAAGGAAGGCCCGTAGACATGGTGTATCTAGATAAAGGAAGGCCCGTAGACGTGGTGTATCTAGATAAAGGAAGGCCCGTAGACGTGGTGTATCTAGATAAAGGAAGGCCCGTAGACGTGGTTATCTGGATAAAGGAAGGCCCGTAGACGTGGTGTATCTGGATAAATGAAGGCCCGTAGACGTGGTGTATCTAGATAAAGGAAGGCCCGTAGACGTGGTGTATCTAGATAAAGGAAGGCCCGTAGACATGGTGTATCTAGATAAAGGAAGGCCTGTAGACGTGGTTATCTAGATAAAGGAAGGCCCGTAGACGTGGTGTATCTAGATAAAGGAAAGCCCGTAGACGTGGTGTATCCAGATAAAGGAAGGCCCGTAGACGTGGTGTATCTAGATAAAGGAAGGCCCGTAGACGTGGTGTATCTGGATAAAGGATGGCCCGTAGACGTGGTGTATCTGGATAAAGGAAGGCCCATAGATGTGGTGTATCTAGATAAAGGAAGGCCCGTAGACATGGTGTATCTAGATAAAGGAAGGCCCGTAGATGTGGTGTATCTAGATAAAGGAAGGCCCGTAGACGTGGTGTATCTGGATAAAGGAAGGCCCGTAGACGTGGTGTATCTGGATAAAGGAAGGCCCGTAAATGTGGTGTATCTAGATAAAGGAAGGCCCGTAGACATGGTGTATCTAGATAAAGGAAGGCCCGTAGACATGGTGTATCTAGATAAAGGAAGGCCCGTAGATGTGGTGTATCTGGATAAAGGAAGGCCCGTAGACGTGGTGTATCTAGATAAAGGAAGGCCCATAGATGTGGTTATCTAGATAAAGGAAGGCCCGTAGACGTGGTGTATCTGGATAAAGGAAGGCCCGTAGACGTGGTGTATCTAGATAAAGGAAGGCCCGTAGACGTGGTGTATCTAGATAAAGGAAGGCCTGTAGATGTGGTGTATCTGGATAAAGGAAGGCCCGTAGACGTGGTGTATCTAGATAAAGGAAGGCCCATAGATGTGGTTATCTAGATAAAGGAAGGCCCGTAGACATGGTGTATCTAGATAAAGGAAGGCCTGTAGATGTGGTGTATCTGGATAAAGGAAGGCCCGTAGACGTGGTGTATCTAGATAAAAGAAGGCCCGTAGACGTGGTGTATCTAGATAAAGGAAGGCCCTTAGACATGGTGTATCTAGATAAAGGAAGGCCTGTAGATGTGGTGTATCTGGATAAAGGAAGGCCCGTAGACGTGGTGTATCTAGATAAAGGAAGGCCCATAGATGTGGTTATCTAGATAAAGGAAGGCCCGTAGACGTGGTGTATCTGGATGAAGGAAGGCCCGTAGACGTGGTGTATCTAGATAAAGGAAGGCCTGTAGACGTGGTGTATCTAGATAAAGGTAGGCCCGTAGACGTGGTTATCTAGATAAAGGAAGGCCCTTAGACATGGTGTATCTAGATAAAGGAAGGCCCGTAGACGTGGTGTATCTGGATAAAGGAAGGCCCGTAGACGTGGTGTATCTGGATAAAGGAAGGCCCGTAGACGTGGTGTATCTGGATAAAGGAAGGCCCGTAGACGTGGTGTATCTGGATAAAGGAAGGCCCATAGATGTGGTGTATCTAGATAAAGGAAGGCCCGTAGACATGGTGTATCTGGATAAAGGAAGGCCCGTAGACGTGGTGTATCTAGATAAAGGAAGGCCCGTAGACGTGGTGTATCTAGATAAAGGAAGGCCCGTAGACGTGGTTATCTGGATAAAGGAAGGCCCGTAGACGTGGTGTATCTGGAAAAAGGAAGGCCCGTAGACGTGGTATATCTAGATAAAGGAAGGCCCATAGATGTGGTTATCTAGATAAAGGAAGGCCCGTAGACGTGGTGTATCTAGATAAAGGAAGGCCTGTAGATGTGGTGTATCTGGATAAAGGAAGGCCCGTAGACGTGGTGTATCTAGATAAAGGAAGGCCCATAGATGTGGTTATCTAGATAAAGGAAGGCCCGTAGACATGGTGTATCTAGATAAAGGAAGGCCTGTAGATGTGGTGTATCTGGATAAAGGAAGGCCCGTAGACGTGGTGTATCTAGATAAAAGAAGGCCCGTAGACGTGGTGTATCTAGATAAAGGAAGGCCCTTAGACATGGTGTATCTAGATAAAGGAAGGCCTGTAGATGTGGTGTATCTGGATAAAGGAAGGCCCGTAGACGTGGTGTATCTAGATAAAGGAAGGCCCATAGATGTGGTTATCTAGATAAAGGAAGGCCCGTAGACGTGGTGTATCTGGATGAAGGAAGGCCCGTAGACGTGGTGTATCTAGATAAAGGAAGGCCTGTAGACGTGGTGTATCTAGATAAAGGTAGGCCCGTAGACGTGGTTATCTAGATAAAGGAAGGCCCTTAGACATGGTGTATCTAGATAAAGGAAGGCCCGTAGACGTGGTGTATCTGGATAAAGGAAGGCCCGTAGACGTGGTGTATCTGGATAAAGGAAGGCCCATAGATGTGGTGTATCTAGATAAAGGAAGGCCCGTAGACATGGTGTATCTAGATAAAGGAAGGCCCGTAGACGTGGTGTATCTGGAAAAAGGAAGGCCCGTAGACGTGGTATATCTAGATAAAGGAAGGCCCATAGATGTGGTTATCTAGATAAAGGAAGGCCCGTAGACGTGGTGTATCTAGATAAAGGAAGGCCTGTAGATGTGGTGTATCTGGATAAAGGAAGGCCCGTAGACGTGGTGTATCTAGATAAAGGAAGGCCCATAGATGTGGTTATCTAGATAAAGGAAGGCCCGTAGACATGGTGTATCTAGATAAAGGAAGGCCTGTAGATGTGGTGTATCTGGATAAAGGAAGGCCCGTAGACGTGGTGTATCTAGATAAAAGAAGGCCCGTAGACGTGGTGTATCTAGATAAAGGAAGGCCCTTAGACATGGTGTATCTAGATAAAGGAAGGCCTGTAGATGTGGTGTATCTGGATAAAGGAAGGCCCGTAGACGTGGTGTATCTAGATAAAGGAAGGCCCATAGATGTGGTTATCTAGATAAAGGAAGGCCCGTAGACGTGGTGTATCTGGATGAAGGAAGGCCCGTAGACGTGGTGTATCTAGATAAAGGAAGGCCTGTAGACGTGGTGTATCTAGATAAAGGTAGGCCCGTAGACGTGGTTATCTAGATAAAGGAAGGCCCTTAGACATGGTGTATCTAGATAAAGGAAGGCCCGTAGACGTGGTGTATCTGGATAAAGGAAGGCCCGTAGACGTGGTGTATCTGGATAAAGGAAGGCCCGTAGACGTGGTGTATCTGGATAAAGGAAGGCCCGTAGACGTGGTGTATCTGGATAAAGGAAGGCCCATAGATGTGGTGTATCTAGATAAAGGAAGGCCCGTAGACATGGTGTATCTGGATAAAGGAAGGCCCGTAGACGTGGTGTATCTAGATAAAGGAAGGCCCGTAGACGTGGTGTATCTAGATAAAGGAAGGCCCGTAGACGTGGTTATCTGGATAAAGGAAGGCCCGTAGACGTGGTGTATCTGGAAAAAGGAAGGCCCGTAGACGTGGTATATCTAGATAAAGGAAGGCCCATAGATGTGGTTATCTAGATAAAGGAAGGCCCGTAGACGTGGTGTATCTAGATAAAGGAAGGCCTGTAGATGTGGTGTATCTGGATAAAGGAAGGCCCGTAGACGTGGTGTATCTAGATAAAGGAAGGCCCATAGATGTGGTTATCTAGATAAAGGAAGGCCCGTAGATGTGGTGTATCTAGATAAAGGAAGGCCCGTAGACGTGGTGTATCTAGATAAAGGAAGGCCCGTAGACGTGGTTATCTAGATAAAGGAAGGCCCGTAGACGTGGTGTATCTGGATAAAGGAAGGCCCGTAGACGTGGTGTATCTAGATAAAGGAAGGCCCGTAGACGTGGTGTATCTGGATAAAGGAAGGCCCATAGACGTGGTGTATCTGGTGTATCTGGATAAAGGAAGGCCCGTAGACATAGTGTATCTAGATAAAGGAAGGCCCGTAGACGTGGTGTATCTAGATAAAGGAAGGTCCGTAGACGTGGTGTATCTAGATAAAGGAAGGCCCGTAGACGTGGTGTATCTGGATAAAGGAAGGCCCGTAGACGTGGTGTATCTGGATAAAGGAAGGCCCGTAGACGTGGTGTATCTGGATAAAGGAAGGCCCGTAGACGTGGTGTATCTGGATAAAGGAAGGCCCATAGATGTGGTGTATCTAGATAAAGGAAGGCCCGTAGACATGGTGTATCTAGATAAAGGAAGGCCCGTAGACGTGGTGTATCTAGATAAAGGAAGGCCCGTAGACGTGGTGTATCTAGATAAAGGAAGGCCCGTAGACGTGGTTATCTGGATAAAGGAAGGCCCGTAGACGTGGTGTATCTGGATAAATGAAGGCCCGTAGACGTGGTGTATCTAGATAAAGGAAGGCCCGTAGACGTGGTGTATCTAGATAAAGGAAGGCCCGTAGACATGGTGTATCTAGATAAAGGAAGGCCTGTAGACGTGGTTATCTAGATAAAGGAAGGCCCGTAGACGTGGTGTATCTAGATAAAGGAAAGCCCGTAGACGTGGTGTATCCAGATAAAGGAAGGCCCGTAGACGTGGTGTATCTAGATAAAGGAAGGCCCGTAGACGTGGTGTATCTGGATAACGGAAGGCCCGTAGACGTGGTGTATCTGGATAAAGGAAGGCCCATAGATGTGGTGTATCTAGATAAAGGAAGGCCCGTAGACATGGTGTATCTAGATAAAGGAAGGCCCGTAGATGTGGTGTATCTAGATAAAGGAAGGCCCGTAGACGTGGTGTATCTGGATAAAGGAAGGCCCGTAAATGTGGTGTATCTAGATAAAGGAAGGCCCGTAGACATGGTGTATCTAGATAAAGGAAGGCCCGTAGATGTGGTGTATCTGGATAAAGGAAGGCCCGTAGACGTGGTGTATCTAGATAAAGGAAGGCCCATAGATGTGGTTATCTAGATAAAGGAAGGCCCGTAGACGTGGTGTATCTGGATAAAGGAAGGCCCGTAGACGTGATGTATCTAGATAAAGGAAGGCCCGTAGACGTGGTGTATCTAGATAAAGGAAGGCCTGTAGATGTGGTGTATCTGGATAAAGGAAGGCCCGTAGACGTGGTGTATCTAGATAAAAGAAGGCCCATAGATGTGGTTATCTAGATAAAGGAAGGCCCGTAGACATGGTGTATCTAGATAAAGGAAGGCCTGTAGATGTGGTGTATCTGGATAAAGGAAGGCCTGTAGACGTGGTGTATCTAAATAAAGGAAGGCCTGTAGATGTGGTGTATCTGGATAAAGGAAGGCCCGTAGACGTGGTGTATCTAGATAAAAGAAGGCCCGTAGACGTGGTGTATCTAGATAAAGGAAGGCCCGTAGACGTGGTGTATCTGGATGAAGGAAGGCCCGTAGACGTGGTGTATCTAGATAAAGGAAGGCCCGTAGACGTGGTGTATCTAGATAAAGGAAGGCCCGTAGACGTGGTGTATCTGGATGAAGGAAGGCCCGTAGACGTGGTGTATCTAGATAAAGGAAGGCCTGTAGACGTGGTGTATCTAGATAAAGGTAGGCCCGTAGACGTGGTTATCTAGATAAAGGAAGGCCCTTAGACATGGTGTATCTAGATAAAGGAAGGCCCGTAGACGTGGTGTATCTGGATAAAGGAAGGCCCGTAGACGTGGTGTATCTGGATAAAGGAAGGCCCATAGATGTGGTGTATCTAGATAAAGGAAGGCCCGTAGACATGGTGTATCTAGATAAAGGAAGGCCCGTAGACGTGGTGTATCTGGAAAAAGGAAGGCCCGTAGACGTGGTATATCTAGATAAAGGAAGGCCCATAGATGTGGTTATCTAGATAAAGGAAGGCCCGTAGACGTGGTGTATCTAGATAAAGGAAGGCCTGTAGATGTGGTGTATCTGGATAAAGGAAGGCCCGTAGACGTGGTGTATCTAGATAAAGGAAGGCCCATAGATGTGGTTATCTAGATAAAGGAAGGCCCGTAGACATGGTGTATCTAGATAAAGGAAGGCCTGTAGATGTGGTGTATCTGGATAAAGGAAGGCCCGTAGACGTGGTGTATCTAGATAAAAGAAGGCCCGTAGACGTGGTGTATCTAGATAAAGGAAGGCCCTTAGACATGGTGTATCTAGATAAAGGAAGGCCTGTAGATGTGGTGTATCTGGATAAAGGAAGGCCCGTAGACGTGGTGTATCTAGATAAAGGAAGGCCCATAGATGTGGTTATCTAGATAAAGGAAGGCCCGTAGACGTGGTGTATCTGGATGAAGGAAGGCCCGTAGACGTGGTGTATCTAGATAAAGGAAGGCCTGTAGACGTGGTGTATCTAGATAAAGGTAGGCCCGTAGACGTGGTTATCTAGATAAAGGAAGGCCCTTAGACATGGTGTATCTAGATAAAGGAAGGCCCGTAGACGTGGTGTATCTGGATAAAGGAAGGCCCGTAGACGTGGTGTATCTGGATAAAGGAAGGCCCGTAGACGTGGTGTATCTGGATAAAGGAAGGCCCGTAGACGTGGTGTATCTGGATAAAGGAAGGCCCATAGATGTGGTGTATCTAGATAAAGGAAGGCCCGTAGACATGGTGTATCTGGATAAAGGAAGGCCCGTAGACGTGGTGTATCTAGATAAAGGAAGGCCCGTAGACGTGGTGTATCTAGATAAAGGAAGGCCCGTAGACGTGGTTATCTGGATAAAGGAAGGCCCGTAGACGTGGTGTATCTGGAAAAAGGAAGGCCCGTAGACGTGGTATATCTAGATAAAGGAAGGCCCATAGATGTGGTTATCTAGATAAAGGAAGGCCCGTAGACGTGGTGTATCTAGATAAAGGAAGGCCTGTAGATGTGGTGTATCTGGATAAAGGAAGGCCCGTAGACGTGGTGTATCTAGATAAAGGAAGGCCCATAGATGTGGTTATCTAGATAAAGGAAGGCCCGTAGATGTGGTGTATCTAGATAAAGGAAGGCCCGTAGACGTGGTGTATCTAGATAAAGGAAGGCCCGTAGACGTGGTTATCTAGATAAAGGAAGGCCCGTAGACGTGGTGTATCTGGATAAAGGAAGGCCCGTAGACGTGGTGTATCTAGATAAAGGAAGGCCCGTAGACGTGGTGTATCTGGATAAAGGAAGGCCCATAGACGTGGTGTATCTGGTGTATCTGGATAAAGGAAGGCCCGTAGACATAGTGTATCTAGATAAAGGAAGGCCCGTAGACGTGGTGTATCTAGATAAAGGAAGGTCCGTAGACGTGGTGTATCTAGATAAAGGAAGGCCCGTAGACGTGGTGTATCTGGATAAAGGAAGGCCCGTAGACGTGGTGTATCTGGATAAAGGAAGGCCCGTAGACGTGGTGTATCTGGATAAAGGAAGGCCCGTAGACGTGGTGTATCTGGATAAAGGAAGGCCCATAGATGTGGTGTATCTAGATAAAGGAAGGCCCGTAGACATGGTGTATCTAGATAAAGGAAGGCCCGTAGACGTGGTGTATCTAGATAAAGGAAGGCCCGTAGACGTGGTGTATCTAGATAAAGGAAGGCCCGTAGACGTGGTTATCTGGATAAAGGAAGGCCCGTAGACGTGGTGTATCTGGATAAATGAAGGCCCGTAGACGTGGTGTATCTAGATAAAGGAAGGCCCGTAGACGTGGTGTATCTAGATAAAGGAAGGCCCGTAGACATGGTGTATCTAGATAAAGGAAGGCCTGTAGACGTGGTTATCTAGATAAAGGAAGGCCCGTAGACGTGGTGTATCTAGATAAAGGAAAGCCCGTAGACGTGGTGTATCCAGATAAAGGAAGGCCCGTAGACGTGGTGTATCTAGATAAAGGAAGGCCCGTAGACGTGGTGTATCTGGATAACGGAAGGCCCGTAGACGTGGTGTATCTGGATAAAGGAAGGCCCATAGATGTGGTGTATCTAGATAAAGGAAGGCCCGTAGACATGGTGTATCTAGATAAAGGAAGGCCCGTAGATGTGGTGTATCTAGATAAAGGAAGGCCCGTAGACGTGGTGTATCTGGATAAAGGAAGGCCCGTAAATGTGGTGTATCTAGATAAAGGAAGGCCCGTAGACATGGTGTATCTAGATAAAGGAAGGCCCGTAGATGTGGTGTATCTGGATAAAGGAAGGCCCGTAGACGTGGTGTATCTAGATAAAGGAAGGCCCATAGATGTGGTTATCTAGATAAAGGAAGGCCCGTAGACGTGGTGTATCTGGATAAAGGAAGGCCCGTAGACGTGATGTATCTAGATAAAGGAAGGCCCGTAGACGTGGTGTATCTAGATAAAGGAAGGCCTGTAGATGTGGTGTATCTGGATAAAGGAAGGCCCGTAGACGTGGTGTATCTAGATAAAAGAAGGCCCATAGATGTGGTTATCTAGATAAAGGAAGGCCCGTAGACATGGTGTATCTAGATAAAGGAAGGCCTGTAGATGTGGTGTATCTGGATAAAGGAAGGCCTGTAGACGTGGTGTATCTAAATAAAGGAAGGCCTGTAGATGTGGTGTATCTGGATAAAGGAAGGCCCGTAGACGTGGTGTATCTAGATAAAAGAAGGCCCGTAGACGTGGTGTATCTAGATAAAGGAAGGCCCGTAGACATGGTGTATCTAGATAAAGGAAGGCCTGTAGATGTGGTGTATCTGGATAAAGGAAGGCCCGTAGACGTGGTGTATCTAGATAAAGGAAGGCCCATAGATGTGGTTATCTAGATAAAGGAAGGCCCGTAGACGTGGTGTATCTGGATGAAGGAAGGCCCGTAGACGTGGTGTATCTAGATAAAGGAAGGCCCGTAGACGTGGTGTATCTAGATAAAGGAAGGCCCGTAGACGTGGTGTATCTAGATAAAGGTAGGCCCGTAGACGTGGTTATCTAGATAAAGGAAGGCCCGTAGACGTGGTGTATCTGGATAAAGGAAGGCCCGTAGACATGGTGTATCTAGATAAAGGAAGGCCCGTAGACATGGTGTATCTAGATAAAGGAAGGCCTGTAGACGTGGTTATCTAGATAAAGGAAGGCCCGTAGACGTGGTGTATCTAGATAAAGGAAGGCCCGTAGACGTGGTGTATCTGGATAAAGGAAGGCCCGTAGACGTGGTGTATCTGGTGTATCTGGATAAAGGAAGGCCCGTAATCACAGTGTATCTAGATAAAGGAAGGCCCGTAGACGTGGTGTATCTAGATAAAGGAAGGTCCGTAGACGTGGTGTATCTAGATAAAGGAAGGCCCGTAGACGTGGTGTATCTGGATAAAGGAAGGCCCGTAGACGTGGTGTATCTGGATAAAGGAAGGCCCATAGACGTGGTGTATCTGGATAAAGGAAGGCCCGTAGACATGGTGTATCTGGATAAAGGAAGGCCCATAGATGTGGTGTATCTAGATAAAGGAAGGCCTGTAGACATGGTGTATCTAGATAAAGGAAGGCCCGTAGACGTGGTGTATCTAGATAAAGGAAGGCCCGTAGACGTGGTGTATCTAGATAAAGGAAGGCCCGTAGACGTGGTTATCTAGATAAAGGAAGGCCTGTAGACGTGGTTATCTAGATAAAGGAAGGCCCGTAGACGTGGTGTATCTAGATAAAGGAAGGCCCGTAGACATGGTGTATCTAGATAAAGGAAGGCCTGTAGACGTGGTTATCTAGATAAAGGAAGGCCTATAGATGTGGTTATCTAGATAAAGGAAGGCCCGTAGACGTGGTGTATCTAGATAACGGAAGGCCCGTAGACGTGGTGTATCTAGATAAAGGAAGGCCTGTAGACGTGGTTATCTAGATAAAGGAAGGCATGTAGACGTGGTGTATCTAGATAAAGGAAGGCCTGTAGACGTGGTTATCTAGATAAAGGAAGGTCCGAAGATGTGGTGTATCTAGATAAAGGAAGGCCCGTAGACGTGGTGTATCTAGATAAAGGAAGGCCCGTAGACGTGGTGTATCTAGATAACAGAAGGCCCGTAGACGTGGTGTATCTAGATAAAGGAAGGCCTGTAGACGTGGTTATCTAGATAAAGGAAGGCATGTAGACATGGTGTATCTAGATAAAGGAAGGCCTGTAGACGTGGTGTATCTAGATAAAGGAAGGTCCGAAGATGTGGTGTATCTAGATAAAGGAAGGCCCGTAGACGTGGTGTATCTAGATAAAGGAAGGCCCGTAGACATGGTGTATCTAGATAAAGGAAGGCCTGTAGATGTGGTGTATCTGGATAAAGGAAGGCCCGTAGACGTGGTGTATCTAGATAAAGGAAGGCCTGTAGATGTGGTGTATCTGGATAAAGGAAGGCCCGTAGACGTGGTGTATCTAGATAAAGGAAGGCCCGTAGACATGGTGTATCTAGATAAAGGAAGGCCTGTAGATGTGGTGTATCTGGATAAAGGAAGGCCCGTAGACGTGGTGTATCTAGATAAAGGAAGACCCATAGATGTGGTTATCTAGATAAAGGAAGGCCCGTAGACGTGGTGTATCTGGATGAAGGAAGGCCCGTAGACGTGGTGTATCTAGATAAAGGAAGGCCCGTAGACGTGGTGTATCTAGATAAAGGAAGGCCCGTAGACGTGGTGTATCTAGATAAAGGAAGGCCCGTAGACGTGGTTATCTAGATAAAGGAAGGCCCGTAGACGTGGTGTATCTGGATAAAGGAAGGCCCGTAGACGTGGTGTTTTTAGATAAAGGAAGGCCCGTAGACATGGTGTATCTAGATAAAGGAAGGCCTGTAGACGTGGTTATCTAGATAAAGAAGGGCCCGTAGACGTGGTGTATCTAGATAAAGGAAGGCCCGTAGACGTGGTGTATCTGGATAAAGGAAGGCCCGTAGACGTGGTGTATCTGGTGTATCTGGATAAAGGAAGGCCCGTAGACATAGTGTATCTAGATAAAGGAAGGCCCGTAGACGTGGTGTATCTAGATAAAGGAAGGTCCGTAGACGTGGTGTATCTGGATAAAGGAAGGCCCGTAGACGTGGTGTATCTGGATAAAGGAGGGCCGTAGACGTGGTGTATCTGGATAAAGGAAGGCCCATATATGTGGTGTATCTAGATAAAGGAAGGCCTGTAGACATGGTGTATCTATATAAAGGAAGGCCCGTAGACGTGGTGTATCTAGATAAAGGAAGGCCCGTAGACGTGGTGTATCTAGATAAAGGAAGGTCCGTAGACGTGGTTATCTAGATAAAGGAAGGCCCGTAGACGTGGTGTATCTGGATAAAGTAAGGCCCGTAGACGTGGTGTATCTAGATAAAGGAAGGCCCGTAGACGTGGTGTATCTAGATAAAGGAAGGCCCGTAGACGTGGTGTATCTAGATAAAGGAAGGCCCGTAGACGTGGTGTATCTGGATAAAGGAAGGCCCGTAGACGTGGTGTATCTGGATAAAGGAAGGCCCGTAGACGTGGTGTATCTGGATAAAGGAAGGCCCGTAGACGTGGTGTATCTGGATAAAGGAAGGCCCGTAGACGTGGTGTATCTGGATAAAGGAAGGCCCATATATGTGGTGTATCTAGATAAAGGAAGGCCTGTAGACATGGTGTATCTAGATAAAGGAAGGCCCGTAGACATAGTGTATCTAGATAAGGGAAGGCCCGTAGACGTGGTGTATCTAGATAAAGGAAGGCCCGTAGACGTGGTTATCTAGATAAAGGAAGGCCCGTAGACGTGGTGTATCTGGATAAAGTAAGGCCCGTAGACGTGGTGTATCTAGATAAAGGAAGGTCCGTAGACGTGGTGTATCTGGATAAAGGAAGGCCCGTAGACGTGGTGTATCTGGATAAAGGAGGGCCGTAGACGTGGTGTATCTGGATAAAGGAAGGCCCATATATGTGGTGTATCTAGATAAAGGAAGGCCTGTAGACATGGTGTATCTATATAAAGGAAGGCCCGTAGACGTGGTGTATCTAGATAAAGGAAGGCCCGTAGACGTGGTGTATCTAGATAAAGGAAGGTCCGTAGACGTGGTTATCTAGATAAAGGAAGGCCCGTAGACGTGGTGTATCTGGATAAAGTAAGGCCCGTAGACGTGGTGTATCTAGATAAAGGAAGGCCCGTAGACGTGGTGTATCTAGATAAAGGAAGGCCCGTAGACGTGGTGTATCTAGATAAAGGAAGGCCCGTAGACGTGGTGTATCTGGATAAAGGAAGGCCCGTAGACGTGGTGTATCTGGATAAAGGAAGGCCCGTAGACGTGGTGTATCTGGATAAAGGAAGGCCCGTAGACGTGGTGTATCTGGATAAAGGAAGGCCCGTAGACGTGGTGTATCTGGATAAAGGAAGGCCCATATATGTGGTGTATCTAGATAAAGGAAGGCCTGTAGACATGGTGTATCTAGATAAAGGAAGGCCCGTAGACATAGTGTATCTAGATAAGGGAAGGCCCGTAGACGTGGTGTATCTAGATAAAGGAAGGCCCGTAGACGTGGTTATCTAGATAAAGGAAGGCCCGTAGACGTGGTGTATCTGGATAAAGTAAGGCCCGTAGACGTGGTGTATCTAGATAAAGGAAGGCCCGTAGACGTGGTGTATCTAGATAAAGGAAGGCCCGTAGACATGGTGTATCTAGATAAAGGAAGGTCTGTAGACGTGCTTATCTAGATAAAGGAAGGCCCGTAGACGTGGTGTATCTAGATAAAGGAAGGCCCGTAGACGTGGTGTATCTGGATAAAGGAAGGCCCGTAGACGTGGTGTATCTGGATAAAGGAAGGCCCGTAGACGTGGTGTATCTGGTGTATCTGGATAAAGGAAGGCCCGTAGACATAGTGTATCTAGATAAGGGAAGGCCCGTAGACGTGGTGTATCTAGATAAAGGAAGGTCCGTAGACGTGGTGTATCTAGATAAAGGAAGGCCCGTAGACGTGGTGTATCTGGATAAAGGAAGGCCCGTAGACGTGTTGTATCTGGATAAAGGAAGGCCCGTAGACGTGGTGTATCTGGATAAAGGAAGGCCCGTAGACGTGGTGTATCTAGATAAAGGAAGGCCCGTAGACATGGTGTATCTAGATAAAGGAAGGCCCGTAGATGTGGTCTATCTGGATAAAGGAAGGCCCGTAGACGTGGTGTATCTAGATAAAGGAAGGCCTATAGATGTGGTTATCTAGATAAAGGAAGGCCCGTAGACGTGGTTATCTAGATAACGGAAGGCCCGTAGACGTGGTGTATCTAGATAAAGGAAGGCCTGTAGACGTGGTGTATCTAGATAAAGGAAGGCCTGTAGACGTGGTTATCTAGATAAAGGAAGGCCTATAGATGTGGTTATCTAGATAAAGGAAGGCCCGTAGACGTGGTGTATCTAGATAACGGAAGGCCCGTAGACGTGGTGTATCTAGATAAAGGAAGGCCTGTAGACGTGGTTATCTAGATAAAGGAAGGCATGTAGACGTGGTGTATCTAGATAAAGGAAGGCCTGTAGACGTGGTTATCTAGATAAAGGAAGGCCTGAAGATGTGGTGTATCTAGATAAAGGAAGGCCCGTAGACGTGGTGTATCTAGATAAAGGAAGGCCTGTAGACGTGGTGTATCTAGATAACAGAAGGCCCGTAGACGTGGTGTATCTAGATAAAGGAAGGCCTGTAGACATGGTTATCTAGATAAAGGAAGGCATGTAGACATGGTGTATCTAGATAAAGGAAGGCCTGTAGACGTGGTGTATCTAGATAAAGGAAGGCCCGTAGACGTGGTGTATCTAGATAAAGGAAGGCCCGTAGATGTGGTGTATCTGGATAAAGGAAGGCCCGTAGACGTGGTGTATCTGGATAAAGGAAGGTCCGTAGACGTTGTGTATCTGGATTTTGCAAACGCATTTGACACAGTTCCACATAAACGTTTACTGTACAAAGTAAGGTCTATTGGCATGGACCATAGGGTGAGTAGATGGATTGAAAACTGGCTACAAGGGCGAGTTCAGAGGGTGGTGATAAATGGGGAGTGCTCGGAATGGTCGGGGGTGGGTAGTGGGGTCCCCCAGGGCTCTGTGCTGCGACCAATCCTGTTTAATTTGTTCATAAACAACCTGGAGGATGAGGATGGGGGAAACAGTTCAATCTCTGTATTTGCGGACGATACTAAGCAGGGCAATAACTTCTCTGCAGGATGTGGAAACCTTGCAAGAAGATCTGAACAAATGAATGGGGGGAGGGGCAACTACGTGACAAATGAGGTTCAATGTAGAAAAATGTAAAATAATGCATTTGGGTGGCAAAAATCTGAATGCAAACTATAGACTGGGGGGGGGGGGGAACCTCTGGGGGGATCTAGGATGGAGAAGGACCTGGGGGTCCTAGTAGATGATGGGCTCAGCAATACCAAGCTGCTGCTAACAAAGCAAACAGAATATTGGCATTAAAAAGGGGATCAACTCCAGAGATAAAACGATAATTCTCCCGTTCTACAAGACTCTGGTCCGGCCGCACCTGGAGTATACTGTCCAGTTCTGGGCACCAGTCCTCAGGAAGGATGTACTGGAAATGGAGCGACTACAAAGAAGGGCAACAAAGCTAATAAAGGGTCTGGAGGATATTAGTTATGAGGAAAGGTTGTGAGCTCTGAACTTATTCTCTCTGGAGAAGAGACGCCTGAGAGGGGATATGATTTCATTATATAGATACCGGACTGGTGACCCCACAATATATAAATACCGGACTGGTGACCCCACAATATATAAATACCGGACTGGTGACCCCCACAATATATAAATACCGGACTGGTGACCCCACAATATATAAATACCGGACTGGTGACCCCACAATATATAAATACCGGACTGGTGACCCCACAATATATAAATACTGGACTGGTGACCCCACAATATATAAATACTGGACTGGTGACCCCACAATATATAAATACTGGACTGGTGACCCCACAATATATAAATACCGGACTGGTGACCCCACAATATATAAATACTGGACTGGTGACCCCACAATAGGGAGAAAACTTTTTTGCTGAAGGGAGATTAACAAGACTCGTTGCCACTCATTAAAATTAGAAGAAAAGTTTAACCTTAAACTATGTAGAGGGTTCTTTACTGTAAGAGCGCCAAGGATGTGGAATTCCCTTCCACAGGCGGTGGTCTCAGCGGGGGGGCATCGATAGTTTCAAGAAACTATTAGATAATCACCTGAACGACCACAACATACATGATATACAATGTAATACTGACATATAATCACACACATAGGTTGGACTTGATGGACTTGTGTCTTTTTTCATCCTCACCTCCTATGTAAATATGTAACAGAATATATTTGACATTTTTAACATTTTCAGTCTTTTTTTTGCTTATATAGTTTTTCCCCTGCTGTAGCAAATAGGATCTTAGGCTTTGCTGGGGTTTTTTTTTGCCTTCCTCTCGATCGCCTGTGGGTGGAGGATTGTGTATATTGGATTGTTTCCTCTTTTATTGGTTAAACTGGATTGCGTCCTTTTTTTCAGCCTGACTATGTAATTATGTGAATATCTTGTTCTTACCTGCGGGTTTATGACTTTTCGAGAATGTAGTTCTTCCAGGACGGACTCGGTCTCCAGGGTCTGCAGGATATAGGTCAGATCTTCTCTGTAATATTTGAATAGCAGCCTCAGCGATGTCTCATCATAACTCTGCAGTTGCTGGCGGAACCTCCCGATGTCCTCTGAAGAAAATACAAATTACAGGTTCATGGACTAAATTCAGGTTTTACATCATCTGTGGGAAAGTTCCTATAGATATGGAATTTGTCCCCCAACTTTTTATGTACTTTTCATAACAAGCCATGGCTTTATAACCACTCCAACACCAAATGCAGATGGCCGCACACAGAGCCAACACTGCGAACGGTCCAAGAAAAAGGGGCATAGCTGGACTTTATTGGTACATTATGTGCACAATACACCAATTTATATAAATATATACAAGTTTTATTATAAAATTACTACAGAAAAGTAAACACATTGGGGTTGCTTTACTAAAGGCAAATAGACGGTGCACTTTGCAGTTGCTCCAGAGCTTAGTAAAGGAGGTAAAACTTCCCTTTGCAAAGAATACCCAATCACGTGCAAGGATAATGAAAAAACAGCATTTTTGCTTGCACATGATTGGATGATGGAAGTCAGCAGAGCTTCTGCTCATTTGCTAAGCTCTGGAGCAACTGCAGTCTATTTTCTTTTAGTAAATCAAACCTATAATGTAAAAAAAAGAAGCACATTGAGCCGATTCAGTTCGCGTTGTGCGCTATACAAGTTATTCATTCATTCAATGATGCACCCCAATACTACATAGGGGGCAGTTTCCCTAATTCAGGGGTAGGCAACATTTGAGAAGTGGACATCTACCTGAGTAACATGAAAGAGACCAAAGATCACCAGGATTCGGTTTTCTGTTTTAAAGAGATTAACCAGCAAATGTCACTGTAAAAAATATGCCAGTAAAGCAATGGACCCTGTGTGGATGGTGTCAGTAGAGCAGTGGATGGTATTAGTAGAGCAGTGGACGGTGTCAGTAGAGCAGAGGACGGTGTCAGTAGGGCAGAGGACGGTGTCAGTAGAGCAGTGGATGGTATCAGTAGAGCAGTGGACGGTGTCAGTAGAGCAGAGGACGGTGTCAGTAGAGCAGAGGACGGTGTCAGTAGAGCAGAGAACGGTGTCAGTAGGGCAGAGGACGGTGTCAGTAGGGCAGAGGACGGTGTCAGTAGGGCAGAGGACGGTGTCAGTAGGGCAGTGGATGGTATCAGTAGAGCAGTGGACGGTGTCAGTAGGGCAGTGGACGGTGTCAGTAGGGCAGTGGACGGTGTCAGTAGGGCAGTGGATGGTATCAGTAGAGCAGTGGACGGTGTCAGTAGGGCAGTGGACGGTGTCAGTAGGGCAGTGGACGGTGTCAGTAGGGCAGTGGACGGTGTCAGTAGGGCAGTGGACTGTGTCAGTAGGGCAGTGGACTGTGTCAGTAGGGCAGTGGACTGTGTCAGTAGGGCAGTGGATGGTGTCAGTAGAGCAGAGGACGGTGTCAGTAGAGCAGAGGACGGTGTCAGTAGAGCAGTGGATGGTGTCAGTAGAGCAGTGGACGGTGTCAGTAGAGCAGTGGATGGTGGCAGTAGAGCAGAGGATGGTGTCAGTAGGGCAGTGGACGGTGTCAGTGGGGCAGTGGACGGTGTCAGTAGAGCAGTGGACGGTGTCAGTAGAGCAGAGGACGGTGTCAGTAGGGCAGTGGACGGTGTCAGTAGGGCAGAAGATGGTGTCAGTAGGGCAGTGGATGTTTTCAGTAGAGCAGTGGACGCTGTCAGTAGAGCAGTGGACGGCGCCAGTAGAGCAGTGGACGGCGCCAGTAGAGCAGTGGACGGCGCCAGTAGAGCAGTGGATGGTGTCAGTAGGGCAGTGGACAGTGTCAGTTGGGCAGTGGACGGTGTCAGTAGGGCAGTGGACGGTGTCAGTAGAGCAGTGGACGGTGTCAGTAGAGCAGTGGACGGTGTCAGTTGGGCAGTGGACGGTGCCAGTAGAGCAGTGGACGGTGTCAGTAGGGCAGTGGACGGTGTCAGTAGAGCAGTGGACGGTGTCAGTAGAGCTGAGGACGGTGTCAGTAGAGCCGAGGATGGTGTCAGTAGAGCAGTGGAAGTTGTCAGTAGAGCAGAGGATGGTGTCAGTAGAGCAGAGGACGGTGTCAGTAGGGCAGAGGACGGTGTCAGTAGAGCAGAGGACGGTGTCAGTAGAGCAGAGGACGGTGTAAGTAGGGCAGAGGACGGTGTCAGTAGGGCAGAGGACGGTGTCAGTAGAGCAGAGGACGGTGTCAGTAGGGCAGAGGACGGTGTAAGTAGGGCAGAGGACGGTGTCAGTAGATCAGTGGATGGTGTTAGTAGATCAGTAGATGGTGTCAGTAGGGCAGTGGACGGTGTCAGTAGAGCAGTGGACGGTGTCAGTAGAGCTGAGGACGGTGTCAGTAGAGCAGAGGACGGTGTCAGTAGAGCAGTGGAAGTTGTCAGTAGAGCAGTGGATGGTGTCAGTAGAGCCGAGGATGGTGTCAGTAGAGCAGTGGAAGTTGTCAGTAGAGCAGAGGATGGTGTCAGTAGAGCAGAGGACGGTGTCAGTAGGGCAGAGGACGGTGTCAGTAGAGCAGAGGACGGTGTCAGTAGAGCAGAGGACGGTGTAAGTAGGGCAGAGGACGGTGTCAGTAGGGCAGAGGACGGTGTCAGTAGAGCAGAGGACGGTGTCAGTAGGGCAGAGGACGGTGTCAGTAGAGCAGAGGACGGTGTAAGTAGGGCAGAGGACGGTGTCAGTAGATCAGTGGATGGTGTTAGTAGATCAGTAGATGGTGTCAGTAGAGCAGAGGACGGTGTAAGTAGGGCAGAGGACGGTGTCAGTAGATCAGTGGATGGTGTCACTGTCAGTAGATCAGTAGATGGTGTCAGTAGAGCAGAGGACGGTGTCAGTAGGGCAGAGGACGGTGTCAGTAGATCAGTGGATGGTATCAGTAGAGCAGAGGTTGGTGTCAGTAGGGCAGAGGTTGGTGTCAGTAGGGCAGAGGTTGGTGTCAGTAGGGCAGAGGTTGGTGTCAGTCAATAGGAAGGCTTTTACATTGTAGGGAATTACAGGCTTAAAATAAAGTTACCGGGATGATGACTGTAGCTGCCCCCATCTCCGCTTCAAGCCCAGGGTGTCATATGATGTCCTATGGGTGGGAAGTGGTTAATATGCCTGGTCTGTGATGTGTGAAGTGTGATATCCTTGTTGTGTCCAAGCCAAGAGTGGTGAAACATGTCAAGGAAGGTTGGTTTTGGGTTGGTGATATCACTGTATGCAGTCAATTCACTGATTACTAAAAACACTGCAAGAGCTAATTGGAGTGCAGCTTATATTTAATGTGAATATAATATTTATCAAATAATATTCTATAACTAGAAGGCAGAATAGAAGACACTTTTATATTTACCCGATGTTCTGGATCTCCAGCCCTCCGCCATCCTTTCCGGATTTGGTGAGTTTCCGGCAGAGGTCAGCCCATCACCTGGGCACAACAACAAGAGAAATGTTACTTCTTAAAAGGTAACAAAAGTTTACTTCTTGAAAATTTCCAAGCTACATAAAAAGGTTAAATACATGTGGTGTCATCGACCTTTACAGGGGTATCACTGGGGTCCTAAATGGCATAGAGAATCCTGAAAGGTGTTGGTGGGGGGACCCAAGCAGTGATCGGTTGGTCATGGATGGATGTAGTGGTGTAGTAGTGGTATAATAGTGGTAGAGTAGTGGTGTAGTAATGGTAGAGTAGTGGTATAATAGTGGTAGAGTAGTGGTGTAATAGTGGTAGAGTAGTGGTATAATAGTGGTAGAGTAGTGGTGTAATAGTGGTAGAGTAGTGGTAGAGTAGTGGTGTAATAGTGGTAGAGTAGTGGTAGAGTAGTGGTGTAATAGTGGTAGAGTAGTGGTGTAATAGTGGTATAATAGTGGTAGAGTAGTGGTGTAGTAGTGGTAGAGTAGTGGTATAATAGTGGTAGAGTAGTGGTGTAGTAGTGGTAGAGTAGTGGTATAATAGTGGTAGAGTAGTGGTGTAATAGTGGTAGAGTAGTGGTAGAGTAGTGGTGTAATAGTGGTATAATAGTGGTAGAGTAGTGGTGTAGTAGTGGTAGAGGAGTGGTGTAGTAGTGGTATAATAGCAGTGTAGTAGCAGATCACTGTAACTATGTATAAAATATCCATACCTGGATTTCCTCTTTAAGGCTACATGCCCACAGACGTTTTAAAAAACGAGCTGCAAAGCTATTACCGGAAAAAAGCGGCGTTAAAAACGCGATTTTTTTCGCATTGGCATCATTGCACGTTTAGCGTGTTTCAGCCGTGTTTCTGTGTCTCTATTCAGAATCAACGGTTCCCTATTGGAGCCCATTGATTTGAATAGAAGTCGCACCAGTGATAATACTATACACTGTCACTGACAATAATACAGCGATCGGTGATAATACTATACACTGTCACTGACAATAATACGGCGATCGGTGATAATACTAAACACTGTCACTGACAATAATACAGCAATCGGTGATAATACTATACACTGTCACTGACAATAATACAGCGATCGGTGATAATACTATACACTGTCACTGACAATAATACAGCAATCGGTGATAATACTATACACTGTCACTGACAATAATACAGCGATCGGTGATAATACTATACACTGTCACTGACAATAATACAGCGATCGGTGATAATACTATACACTGTCACTGACAATAATGCAGCGATCGGTGATAATACTATACACTGTCACTGACAATAATACAGCGATCGGTGATAATACTATACACTGTCACTGACAATAATACAGCAATCGGTGATAATACTATACACTGTCACTGACAATAATACAGCGATCGGTGATAATACTATACACTGTCACTGACAATAATACAGCGATCGGTGATAATACTATACACTGTCACTGACAATAATACAGCGATCGGTGATAATACTATACACTGTCACTGACAATAATAGAGCGATCGGTGATAATACTATACACTGTCACTGACAATAATACAGCGATCGGTGATAATACTATACACTGTCACTGACAATAATACAGCAATCGGTGATAAGACTATACACTGTCACTGACAATAATACAGCAATATGTGATAATACTATACACTGTCACTGACAATAATACAGCGATCGGTGATAATACTATACACTGTCACTGACAATAATACAGCGATCGGTGATAATACTATACACTGTCACTGACAATAATACAGCGATCGGTGATAATACTATACACTGTCACTGACAATAATACAGCGATCGGTGATAATACTATACACTGTCACTGACAATAATACAGCGATCGGTGATAATACTATACACTGTCACTGACAATAATACAGCGATCGGTGATAATACTATACACTGTCACTGACAATAATACAGCGATCGGTGATAATACTATACACTGTCACTGACAATAATACAGCGATCGGTGATAATACTATACACTGTCACTGACAATAATACGGTGATCGGTGATAATACTAAACACTGTCACTGACAATAATACAGCAATCGGTGATAATACTATACACTGTCACTGACAATAATACAGCGATCGGTGATAAGACTATACACTGTCACTGATAATAATGCAGCGATCAGTGATAATACTATACACTGTCACTGACAATAATAGAGCGATCAGTGATAATACTATACACTGTCACTGACAATAATACAGCAATCGGTGATAATACTAAACACTGTCACTGACAATAATACAGCGATCGGTGATAATACTATACACTGTCACTGACAATAATACAGCGATCGGTGATAATACTATACACTGTCACTGACAATAATACAGTGATCAGTGATAATACTATACACTGTCACTGCACTAATGACACTGGCTGGGGAGGGGTTAACATCTCGGGTGATCAAAGGGGCTCAATGGGTGCCTCACAATGTGTATAGAGTGTCCTGCTTTTCACCGACGATCTCTCAGTTTCTCCTCCCTGCACAGTACAGATATACACGATGTGAAGAGGTCCTCGCTGTATTACCAGTATCTTCAGGGCTATACAGCGCATGCTCAGAGAAGTGCTTGTTATGGAATGTTTTCTTTGCATGGGGTTTTCCCCTTACATTTCATACAATCATCTAAGATAAGAGTCTAATATAGAGGAAAGGAATCCCCGGGGACTGACCTGTATCTTCTCCTTTGTAAATGTCGGCGTTGCTGTAGTAAGCTGTATACATTGTACAGATGCCACTTCCCAGGCAGGTTAAGGCCCCCCTCCCCCCCCAGACAATTGAACTAGTTCCAGACTGTGAGTGTGCTACGCATGCCCAAAGTACTCCCTCATTGTACACTGGACCTGTGTAGCGTGTCCAGTCTCTCTGCCCCTCCTCCGAGGACGCAGTGGTTTTTAGCTCCACAGCTGGGATTGCTGTGCACACCACTTCAAACATCAGACAGGAAAATAGAAAGATACAAAGTAGCATAATGTTACTTTTGTATCGTTCTGTTAATTCATCTGCAGATCAAAGGAATTAACTTCATCAACAGATGATGTCAGCTGAAGCCACCTGACAAGCAAGCAGGGGCGTACCTAGAGCATTTGACATCCTATCAGTGGCGGCCCCGTAATGCAGGGGCGCCACCCCCCTAGCCATGTGTCCGGCCCCCTAATATACAGTACATGCGGGGCGTATAGATTCCAAAAGTTTTTTTTTTTTTTTTTTTAAGCACCTGATTAGAGCCTGGGGCTCTAATGGGCTTCAAAAGGGGCACAGAGCACTACGCCCCCCGAGCCCACCCAGTTGTGTGACAAAAACGAATGAATATTCGCTATTGTCACACTGACTCTTCTCCCGGCCTGTCCTGAGACCTGTTTCCCAATTGGCCAAAAGGAGAAACAATCCTATTGGCCGCCCAGGAGGAGGAGGAGGAGGGAAGGAGACGCACGGCCACTGTGATGCCGAGGAGGAGACAGAGGGGAAGCTGCCGCCTGTTGACCGGAGGCAATCGCTGCCCGCACCATAGATGGGGTAAGTGTGGGGTTGGGTAACCGACCGACTGGGGGTTGGCTGTGGGTGCATCGTTTTCTGCCCCCCCCCAAAAAATATACCACCAGCCGCCACTGCATCCTATATCTGGCACCCCCCCCAACTTTAAAATGTAATAACACCCCACTGTGCCCCCTGTATACCTCTGCACCACCCTATATCTCTTTGTCACTACTGTGTACCCCCTCTCCACAACTGCACTCTCACTGTACCCCCCCCCCCCCGCCACCAATCCCCCCACCTCAGTAGCAGGGCACTGCCGCAGTTACTGTTGTGCTCACAGTGCCGAGTTCTTCCTGCAGCCGCAGCACTGTAAATGAATTGCCGCAGACAATATAAACCAAGCAAAGCACGCTGTGCCACTGACGGAGGGGCGGGGCCGGGGGCGTGGTTTTGTGCCAGCTCCCTGCACGCAGAAGCAAACGCATACGTAAGTCACGCCCACATATGTAAAAAGTGTTCAAACCACACATGTAAGTTATCGCCACGATCGTTAGAATAAAAGCAATAATTCCAGCGCTAGCCCTTCTCTTTAACTCTAAAGCCCCGCCGTACACACGATCGCACTTTCCAACAACAAAACTGTGGAATTTTGTTCAAAAGGTCGTTGGCTCAAACTTGTCTTGCATACACACGGCCACACAATTGTTGGCCAAACAATTACGAACGTGGTGATGTACTATGTGTTTTTTTTTCAGCTCTTTAGCGCCACCCTTTGGACTCCTTCTGCTAATTTCGTGTTAGTAGAAGTTTGGTGAGTTTGGTGAGTGTTGATTCGCGCTTTTCTTTTCATGTTTTTCATTTCGTGCTTTTCAGTTTGTTTCTGAACGCCCCGTTTGCCAACCAGCCATGTTGCGGAATTGGAGATAATGGCCTTGGAGTTATTGCTTTGATGTTATTTTTTTGGTTGAACAATAATGATTTGATTTGGTATATTTTCTATATTTTTTGTGTTTAAAAAAAGGTCAAGGTTGCCCACTTTCCCCACTCGTATTTATCCTGGCACTGGAACCCTTGGCGGAGGCCATCCGATCCCACCCGGATATAGAGGGGGTGGAAATGGCGGGTACTCTGCACAAGTTGTCATTGTATGTGGATGAGAACCTGTTGACCATCACTAAACCCAGAATCACCCTCCCTAACTTCCTTTCTCTTTTGGACACTTTTGCCACCTTTTCGGGCCTATCTGTCAATCCCGCTAAATCCAAAGCAATGTCAATCAACCTCTCGCCCTCTGAACTGGAAACCCTGCAATCTGCATTCTCCTTCCAATGGTTAAACTCATTACCCTACCTGGGGATCCGGCTCACCCCAAGATACTCGGGCCTATGTCAAGCTAATTTTCCCTTAGCCCCTGTACACACGGTCGGACATTCTGCCAACCAAATCCGTCGGATTTTGTCCGACGGATTGTGCCCGAAACTGTTGCATACACACGGTCGGAAAATACGATCATTCAGAACGTGATGACGTAATTTCGTTACGATGGGACTACATTCAGGCTAGTAGCCAATAGCTTTGATGTAGGAATTTGATCTGAGCATGCGTGGCACTTGGTCTGATCAAAATCCTCCACACATGATCGGAGTATGTCCGATCGGACCAGTTGGTCGGAAAATATTTCCAACATGTTGGAAAATTGGGTCCGACAGATATTCCGACGGAATCAGTCCGATGCATACCACACACAGTCGGATTATCCGACAACACGGTCCGATAAGACTCATTCCGACAGATTCTCCGACCGTGTGTACAAGGGCTTACTGTTTGGGAGGTTTGCAGCTATACTCTCCTCCTGGTCCACCCTTGAGTTGTCCTGGTTCGGAAGGATTGCAACCATCCGTATGACCTATCTCCCAAAGCTGCTCTACTATTTCCAGGCCCCTTCTCATATTCTCCGTATACACCAATGCAAAATTATTCAGTTTATCTGGGGTTCTACGAGACCCAGGATCAAGAGGCAGGTACTGTATAACCACAGGATCAATGGTGGCCTCTCGGTTCCCAACTTACATGCTTACTATACATCAGTGGCTATCGCCCCATTATCCCACCTCCATCAGAAGCATCAAATGCTGTTGTGGACCATCATTGATCTGGTGGACTCTCACCGATACCATTAGCCTCCCTCCCTTTGCTCCCTCGAGTCCACAGCCCAAACACTATCGGTCCATGTTTGGCCCACTCACTTCGGTTGTGGGACTCGGTCAAATACTCGGCAGGCCTAATCTCCCCCCACCTCCCCCTACTTCACCTTCTTCACTATCCACTATTCCCACCTGGATGCGATAATCCATTGCAGTTCACGTGGTGGACCATAAATGGCTTTGTTGATATCCACTCTATGTTCACCCCCACTAAGATTATCCCATTTGCAGCCTTACCTTCCTCTCATGACATCCCCCTTAGGGAGCACTCCAGCTTCCGTATATGCAACACCGACATTTCCTTCAATCTCTTATAAAATCTCGACCAACCCCTTATACTTTAACCCCATTCGAAAGCCTTTGTAGATCACGATCCCAGTCCACGGGTTTGATTTCTTTAATATATGCAGCCATAATAGGCTCCAAAAGACCACCCTTGAGACCATACCATCTCCAGTGGGAGGCGGAATAGGGGAAGAGACTGGACCCAGAGGATTGGCAAATCATGACTATTGCACTGTCCAAGTGCTCCAAGAATGTTCTCTTCTTGGGAGATGCTTACAAAGTGCTTTATAGATGGTATTACACTCCGGCCAGATTAGCAAGCTTTATCCCTTCATATTCTCCCTTATGTTTCCGTGGGTGTTCTCAGGAGGGCACAATGACACACGTTTGGTGGAAGTGCCCCAGGGTATGCACACTGAGGGTCAGAGTCTACGCACTCCTTCGTAACCTTTTCAATATCAACATAAAAAGGGACCCTTCTGAGGCCATTCTGGGGAAACCGATCACAGTATTACTATGACCAGAACGCCAATTGGCATCTCATATTTTTTACTGCAACTAAATCAGTGTTTCTCAATTCCAGTCCTCATGGCCCACTAACAGGTCATGTTTTCAGGCTTTCCATTATTTTGCACAGGTGATTTGATCAGTTTCACTGCCTTTTGTAATTACCCCAGCTGTTTCATCTGAGGGAAATCCTGAAAACATGACCTGTTAGTGGGCCATAAGGACTGGAATTGAGAAACACTGAACTAAATTAACCATAGCAAAAGCTTGGAGAACCCTGGCTCTCAGCTTCGAAGCAGTGAAAAATCGCGTAAATTACATCATGGGTAATGAGAAACTGACAGCCGTGTTATCAGATACGCATGACAAATTCCTCCGAACATGGCAACCCCGGGCCACCCTTCCCTTCGATCCAGCACTACTCTCTCTCTCGTATATCTTCACCCCCACCCCGTGGACTCCCCTCTTTTTCTGTTTCTCCCCGTTTCTCTGTTCTACACACCAACCTCTTTCTTCTTCTGATCCTCCCCCTTCTCACACCTTCCTCCTATCTTCTCTTTTGTATCTCTCTCTGGCCCAGAGGCTTGGTCCTGCTGGGCCTGGACCAGGGGCGGACTGATCATTGGGCCACTTGGGCACTGCCCGAGGGCCCCATGCCACTAGGGGGTCTCATCAGGCTTGCCATCCTCAGTAAAACCAGGGACAGTATGGAAAAATTTGTGTTTTTTTTTTTTTTACATCTGTCTCTGAAATGTTTCTTACAGACATCCTTTTGGTCTAAAAATCCAGAGATTATAGCTGCCCCAACTCTCCAGTACCTTCTCAGCCAATAGAAACACGTCTGTGTATACTGTGTGTGTGTTTGTGTCTACTCTGTGGCCCCATAATCTCTGATTGCCTGGGGGCCCCATAATCTCCTATTGCTCGGGGGCCCCATGAGTTGTCAGTCCGCCCCTGGACTGGACACATGGTGAGAAAACGTGTACAAATATATACTGCCTTTCCTTAGGTGCGCTCATTTGTTTTTTTTCATTATATTTTCTTCTTTTGTTTTCTTATTGAAATGTTATGTTTTACATTTTCTATTGACACAAGTCTAGCGTGTTACCACACCATCATGATTTGCGGACCACATAAGATTGCCCCTGAATTTTCAGGAGCACGTGCAAACCCTTGTGTCTTGGATTAATATTTCTGACACCTGAAGTTTCTGCAAATATGTATACATGATGTGTCCAACACTGTTTTTGTATAATTCTGTTGATCTGTATGTTCAATAAAACCCTTTGTACAAGAAAGTCTACTGTGCAAATACAGTGTGACGTAAAATATTGCAACGACTCGGGTCTCTGCTAAAATATATATATATAACCCGTTGCAGGGCGGCCTTGATTGATGGGCTTACCGGTTACCTTCTCTCGGCCTGCTCTTCCACGTCTAGGGGTTCCCAGGCGACTTGTACACTGACACCGATGAAGTCCTTTTAAAAAGGTTTATTTTGCAGTAGAACTTTCAAATAACACAGTCTTTTAGGCTCGGTTCACACAGTAGGCGGCACGACTTGCAGCGCCGCGACCTGCCGCGACCTCAGCGGCTACTTGCAAAACGACTTCTGTATAGAAGTCAATGCAAGTCGCCCGAAGTCGCCGCAAAAGTAGTACAGGAACCTTTATTCTAAGTCGGAGCGACTCGAGTCGCTCCTATTAGAATGGTTCGGTAGTACAGAACGGGGCGCGACTTGTCAGGCGGCGAAGTCGCCTGGACAAGTCGCCCCTCTGTGAACCGAGCCTTAGGGAACAGAGGGCACGGGGTGAATAACTCAGGCACCTTGAACTACAGGTCTAGCAAAGTCTCTATTTCCACCCAGAGAGTAGCCCCTCGCAGCTGGGTACTTCAAGGCTGAACAGATCTCTAGCCAGAGATCATGGCAGTCAGCACGTTGACTCAAAACTTGATCAATCAACTAAGGGTGAACAGGAACCTTTTTCCGCCGTACCTGGAACGTTTCCCGTCTCCTTTCTGGTACTGGAAAAGTGTGAATTTGTCACTGTCCTTCCCAACTCAGTAACCAGGCACTTCTCAGGATGCCACTTGCCGGCCCTCCTCCGAAGAGTCCTCCCCCGGTCACTTCCACGAGCTGCAGTGCCCCTCCAAGCCGAGAGCACACCCGGACACTGTGAATCCTCCCTCAGTTACTGCGCCTCGGACCAGCCGGTTCCGAGACTCGGGAACAGACGGATCCCCACCCCAGACCAGGCAGGTCTATCAGGGGCCACTGATAGGAACATGTTGTGGGGTGTCGAACATCCCGTGACCGGGACCCCTCATGGGACTACCCCGGTCCTGGAACCAGACCAGACCACACGGATCTCACGAACAACTCAGACCCCTTAACACGTGACCCACACCCCCTTAAAGTGGTTGTAAACCCTTACAAACCACTTTGACCTACAGGTAAGCCTAGATTAAGCCCCTGTACACACGGTCGGAGATTTCCACAACCAAATCCGTCGGATTTTTCCTGTCGGATTTTGTCCGACGGATCTTGTCCGAAACTGTTGCGGTCGGACAAAGTTGGCGAAAAATCCGATCTTTCAGAACGTGATGACGTAATTTCGTTACGATGGGACTACATTCAGGCTAGTAGCCAATAGCTTTGATGTAGGAATTTGATCTGAGCATGCGTGCCACTTGGTCCGATCAAAATTCTCTACACATGATCGGAGTATGTCCGACCGGCCCAGTTGGTCGGGAAATATTTCCAACATGTTGGAAAATTGGGTCCGACGGATATTCGGACGGAATCAGTCCGATGCAGACCACACACAGTCGGATTATCCGACGACACGGTCTGATAAGACACATTCCGACAGATTCCACGACCCTTTGTACAAGGGCTAAGGCTTACCTGTAGGTCCAAGAAATATCTCCCAAACCTATACGGTTTAGGAGATATTTGCTCGAAGACAGGCACCGCTGTCTATGGCGCATGCGCACTGAGCGTGGCATCGTCGATGACGAAGATGCAGCGCAATGCCGCGCGTCTCGGCTCCCGTGCGCATGCGCGGGAATGACGCCATGGCGCCTTCGCCGAATGACAGCGGCGGAGCTGCGAGACCCCACCGAGAAGATGGATGTGCCGGACTACAGGGGACAGCGGTGACTTCGCTGGCTCCTGTGTCAGTTAAGTGACACATAATGGGCTACTATGCGATGCATAGTAGTCCATTATGCTTTGCCTTTGCAGGGAATGAAAGAGGAAATAAACTCATCAGGGTTTACTTCCTCTTTAAGTATACCCTCCCAGACTCCTCAGCAGGCCCCGGCACTCCCCCTGATTGGCTCCGAGAAGGCCGATACCTAAAATGTCCAACCAAGTCTGGTTCTGGCCTGTCATGTGCACCTCACCGTTCACATGACCAGGCAGAACTTCCAAACACAGCCTGGCCAGACTGATTTTAAAGTGGTTGTAAACCCTTACAAACCACTTTGACCTACAGGTAAGCCTAGATTAAGGCTTACCTGTAGGTCCAAGAAATATCGCCCAAACCTATACGGTTTAGGAGATATTTGCCCGAAGACGGGCACCGCTGTCTACAGTGCATGCGCCGTAGAAAGCGGCGCGCAGGCGCACTGAGCGTGGCATCGTCGATGACGAAGATGCCGCGCAATGCCGTGCGTCTCGGCTCCCGTGCGCATGCGGGGGAGTGACGTCATCTCGGCTTCGCCGAATGGCAGCGGCGGAGCTGCGAGACCCCACCGAGAAGATGGAGGCTCCGGACTACAGGGGACAGCGGTGACTTCGCTGGCTCCTGTGTCATGTAAGTGACACATAATGGACTACTATGCGATGCATAGTAGTCTATTATGCTTTACCTTTGCAGGGAATGAAAGAGGAAGTAAACTCATCAGGGTTTACTTCCTCTTTAAGGCCCAACCTACACATTTAACCCTCAGAACCTTTACTGTTCTGAGGCCAAAAACGAAATTTATATACGTATGACATTTGGTCCCAAAATGTCATCCGCTACATCTATATATATATATCTATATAGATATAATGTTTTGGGGGTTTTCTAGCAAAAAAATACTGATTTAAACTTTTAAAAAGCAAGTGTCAGAAAAAGGCCTGGTCTGTAAAGTGGAGTTCCACCCAAACATGGAACTTCCGCTGTCCGGATACCCCCCTCCTCCGGTCCAAACATGGAACTTCCGCTGTCCGGATACCCCCCTCCTCCGGTGTCACATTTGGCACCTTACGGGGGGGGCAGATATCTGTCTAATCCAGGTATCTTCTCCCACAGATTCTGCGGTGATCTACGCCATGTCCGCCCCCCCCCCCCCCCCCCGTTGTCTTCTAGGAGACACACAGGTCCCAGAAGACAGCAGGGTCCAGTCAGGATGTGCAGAGCGACTCACGCATGCGCAGTAGGGATCCAGGCTGTGAAGCCGCAAGGCTCTACATCCTGATTCCCTTACTGATCATGGCGGCACCTCCACCTGGAGCCGAGGGACAGATCGGCTTCGGGTGCCGACATCGCAGGCGCCCTGGACAGGTAATTGTCCTTATTTTAAAAGTCAGCCGCTGCAATATTTGTAGCTGCTGACTTTATTTTATTTAATTTATTTTTTAGGTTTTTTTTATTTATTTTTCGTCGGAACTCCGCTTTAAGTGGTCCTTGAATTTATTTTCTTTTTTCATGTAGACTGTATGCACTAAGCTTGCACTATTGGTACCTTCTCATAGTATTGTAATAATATATGAAATAACTTCATTGTATGCACAGTAGCACTTTTGAATTTTGAAGGGACAGCGCGCTCAACCTTCACTGAAATAATTGAAGCAACAGCGGGTTGGCATAACAGGTAACAGCAGAATCTGACAAATTAAGGCCATGGAACTACATGTACCAGCATGCCTGATGGCCTTAGGGAACAGCACACCTCCCAACTCTCTGAGATGGGAAGGAGGGACACCTATTAGCAAAGGTATGCAGGCATAGGACACACCCCCCTGCCACACCCCCTTAAAGGAGAATTGTACAAATAAAATGATTAGTTAAACCTACAAGCGCCTTTTTTTACCATTCATTTTTCTTTATATTGGCTTTTGAAATTTACAAATGCAGCAATTTAGAAATTGGAAGAAAGGTTTAGCGCTGGGAAACACTTTTTGATAGTTAAATAGTGCATTTTATATACAATTATATGGATCAGAGCAAAATGAGGGACAAATGAGGAGGAATGCGGGACAGAGGGACTTTGCTCCAAATCAGGGACAGTCCCTCAAAATCCGGGACGGTTGGGAGGTGTGGATAAGTGACACATGCACCTTAATGTGTACTGATCACTACCTTCTGTAATGAATTGGAATAAGTGAGTTTAAAGCTGTGTCTGCAATTTGTGCTTCTATCTATGGCTATCAACATGTAAAGTATGTTGGGACATCATAAATAATAATGATCTCGGCTCCAAAAATGAAGGAAATTCCACGTTATGAGACAGAAGATCGCACCGAGATTTGTATTTCCTTACACTGCAGGCCCAGCCCTGCAAATCCCCATAAACATCCTATATAGAGAACAATCCTTTACTTTCTACACAACTGTCACTTCTTATACAATCTCCGGGTCTTCTGAGGAGCACTATTAATACCTTTTATATTTAAATAACCATTAGAAAGTTATTACCTTCTCCCTGGCTTATGTCTTCCAAAGTGAAAGTGAAGATAAGGAACGTCAGACCACGCCCAGCGCAGATCCAGGAAGTGACAGTTTAGAGTTTCTAATTAACTCATTACAGTGCAGAAAAAAACACGGCACCAATCCTCCTTACGCTCGGTTCACACAGGGGCGACACGACTTCGGGACGACTTTGTGAGGCAACTTGAACATGACTTATAGACACGACCTGGGGCGACTTACAAGTCGCCCCAGGCCAGGCGACTTTTGCCGTGGCCAATCAGAGAATGAGCTCTGAAGGGGGAACTCCACGCCAAATTTCTGAAAAAAAATTGGCGTGGGTTCCCCCTCTGAGAGGCCCTTAGGTCTGGTATGGATTCCAAGGGGAACCCCCTACGCCGAAAAAACGGCATGGGGGTCCCCCCAGATCCACACCGGACCCATATCCGAGCACGCTACCCGGCCGGCCAGGAAAGGGGGTGGGGACGAGTGGGCGCCCCCCCCTCCTGAGCCGTACCAGGCCGCGTGCCCTCAACATGGGGGGGTGCCTTGGGGGAGGGGGGGCGTGCGCCCCCCCCACCCCAAAGCACCTTGTCCCCATGTTGATGAGGACAAGGGCCTCTTCCCGACAACCCTGGCCATTGGTTGTCGGGGTCTGCGGGCGAGGGGCTTATCGGAATCCGGGAGCCCCCTTTAACCACTTTCAGACCGGACCATTTTGCTGGTAAATGACCAGAGGTCTTTTTACAATTTGGCACTGCGCTGCTTTAACTGGTAATTGCGCGGTCATGCAATGTTGCACCCAAACAAAATTTGCGTCCTTTTCTTCCCACAAATAGAGCTTTCTTTTGATGGTATTTGATTGCCTCTGCGATTTTAATTTTTTCCGATATAAATGGAAAAAGACCACAAATTTTGAAAAAAAATGATATTTTCTACTTTTTGTTATTAGAAAAATCCAATAAACTCAATTTTAGTCATACATTTAGGCCAAAATGTATTCAGCCACATGTCTTTGGTAAAAAAAAGTCAATAACTGTATATTTATTGGTTTGCGCAAAAGTTGTCACAGCTACAAACTAAGGTACGTTTTCTGGAATTTACGCAGCTTTTAGTTTACGACTGCCTATCTCATTTCTTGAGGTGCTAAAATGGCAGGGCAGTACAAAACCCCCCCAAATGACCCCATTTTGGAAAGTAGACCCCCTAAGGAAATTGATAAGAGGCATGTTGAGCCCATTGAATATTTTATTTTTTTGCCTCAAGCGATTGAATAATGACAAAAAAAAATTTTTTTTTTTTTTACACAAAGTTGTCACTAAATGATATATTGCTCAGACATGCTATGGGCATATGTGAAATGACACCCCAAAATAAATTCTGCTGCTTCTCCTGAGTACAGGGATACCACATATGTGGGATTTTTTGGGAGCCTAGCCGCGTACGGGGCCCCGAAAGCCAAGAACCGCCTTCAGGTTTTCTAAGGGCGTAAATATTTGACTTCACTCCTCACTACCTATTACAGTTTTGAAGGCCATAAAATGCCAAGATGACACAAAACCCCCACAAATGACCCCATTTTAGCAAGTAGACACCCCAAGCTATTTGCTGAGAGGCATGTTGAGTCCATGGAATATTTAATATTTTGCCACAAGTTGCGGGAAAATTACAAACTTTTTTATTTATTTTTTATTTTTCACAAAGTTGTCACTAAATGATATATTGCTCACACATGCCATGGGCATATGTGAAATGACACCCCAAAATACATTTTGCTGCTTCTCCTGAGTACGGGGATACCACATATGTGGGACTTTTTGGGAGCCTAGCCGCGTACGGGGCCCCGAAAACCAAGCACCGCCTTCAGGCTTTCTAAGGGCGTAAATTTTTGAGTTCACTTCTCACTACCTATTACAGTTTTGAAGGCCATAAAATGCCAAGATGACACAAAACCCCCACAAATGACCCCATTTTAGCAAGTAGACACCCCAAGCTATTTGCTGAGAGGCATGTTGAGTCCATGGAATATTTAATATTTTGCCACAAGTTGCGGGAAAATTACAAACTTTTTTATTTATTTTTTATTTTTCACAAAGTTGTCACTAAATGATATATTGCTCACACATGCCATGGGCATATGTGAAATGACACCCCAAAATACATTTTGCTGCTTCTCCTGAGTACGGGGATACCACATATGTGGGACTTTTTGGGAGCCTAGCCGCGTACGGGGCCCCGAAAACCAAGCACCGCCTTCAGGCTTTCTAAGGGCGTTACAGTTTTGAAGCCCATAAAATGCCAAGATGGCACAAACCCCCCCCAAATGACCCCATTTTGGAAAGTAGACACCCCTAAATTTAGGGGTACACTAGTGAGACTAGGTAATAAATGGCGGGTGCCCTGAAACTATAAAAAAATAACTAACCAACCAGCGTCACCTGTAACAGTTATATGGTGATCACTGGTGAAAGGGTTAACTAGGGGGCAATCAGGGGGCTTTATGCGGTAGTATATGGGGGTCCCTGGCGCTATAAAAAGCTGCGGCGAACCTAAATACCTACCTGCCTAACTAGCGTCACCTGTGACACTAATACAGCGATCAGAAAAACGATCGCTTATTAGGCTGGGTTCACACTGGAGCGATGCGGGAACGCCACGAATCCGCGGCGGGTTCCCGCATCGCATGCCTCCCGGCGGCAGTTCACACTGCCCTATGCGAACTGCTGGGAGTGTCAGTGAAATGTTAATGACACCCCCAGATCAGTTCGCATATCGCAGTGCGATCTGCAAACTTGGATCGCATGGTGTGAACACCCATGCGATCCGATTCTGCTGCGGGCCAAAAAAAGGGTCCCGTGCGAGTTTGCGGCGGGTGCGGCGCGAATTCAGCCATACTATCTGTATGGCTGAACTCAAATCGCACAGAGATCGGATGTGATTTGCACTGCAGTGCGGTGCGAATCACATCCGTTCTCATAAACCGCTGCAATGTGAACCCAGCCTTAGTGACACTGGCGACGGGGGGTGATCACGGGGTTAAACCTTTATTGGGGGGGTTAGGGGGGCACATTAGAACTAAAGGGGGCTAACCCTAACTGCCCTAACAGTTATTACAGTCACAAATGACACCAATGCAAAAAAAAAAAAAAATGCAATTGGTGTCACTGTGACTGGGGGGGCAGGGGTAATTGGGGGGGTGATCGGGGGGTAAAGGGGGGGTGTGAGTGTGCCTGGCATGTTCTACTGTACGTGTGGTGTGTTGGTGCAACTCACCGATCCTCTCTCCTCGGTGCCGGAACGAAAAATACCGACACGGAGGAGAGATTACATCACTTCCTCTCCTGTGTTTACATTACAGGAGAGGAAGTGATGTCACGGAGCATTTCTATTCGTCGGGAGCGATCGCGAGGGGGTGGCCATGAATAAATGGCCGCCCCCTCATCCCGGATCGCTCCCAAACGAATACCGACCGCCGCAGGCACCGGGGGGGGGGGGCCCGATCGGGCCCCCCACCCGTGGGAAGGCAGGGACTTATATATACGCCCATATGCCTGCCCGTGCCATTCTGCCGACGTATATCGTCGTGCGGCGGTCGGCAAGTGGTTAATAAGGGGGCCCCCGGATACCGGCCCCCCACCCTATGTGAATGAGTATGGGGTACAATGTACCCCTACCCATTCACCTGTAAAATAAAGTACAAAAAAAAACACAACACACAAGATAAAATAATTTATTGCACAGCTCCGGGGGTCTTCTGTCTACGGGGGTCTTCTCGCCGGACTCCTCCGCTATCTTCTTATAGCTCTTTTGCTAGCGGAGGAGCCCGGCATTCTTCTTCGTCGCCACGGCCTCTTGTTCCGACTTCTGGGGTCTTGTCCCCCTCTTCGGTTCTTCTGAGTCCTATGCGAAACATGTCGGGGACGTGGCTATCTGGCAACTATCTTTGATACACTGAGCACTGCAACCAAGGCGGAATGAGGTGTCTGACACGAGGAACAGAACTGGGAGAGTGTGGCGCTGTGTTTAAACTGTGAGCTCCGCTGTGAGGTACCAAACAGCGGAAGGAAGGGTGAGAGACAGTATTTGTGCTACTGATCTAACCAGTATCCACTGTGACCACCAATGCCTTGGAGTAGAGTGCGCTGTTACTGAGGAGTGGAGTGATCTTGAATAGTGATGGCCGAACGGTTCGCCCGGCGGTCGTTTCGCGGCGAATTTCCGACTTTCGCCGTCCGCGGGTTCGAACGCCTTTTTCCGTCGTTCGCCCCGGCGGACTTACGTGTTTAATGTATACAAGAACTTTAACCTTTCGTGACACGTTTATCATGTGTTACAGGACAACCAATTGAGACATGACAGCTCATGGACACTTGGACATTCCCCCTAACCTATAAATACACCCGATCCGGTGGCCATTTTACATTCTTTCTTCTGTCACTGTAGGGAAAGGATCCTGTGTGGAGTAGGGACAGAGAAAACGCTAGCTATTTGGTACACAAAAGTTCTTTTCAGGACTGGTATAGGTGTTAGGTCAGCAGCCTGAGTTTCTTTTGTCAGTTTAGATAAAGGGACAGAGCGCTGTATGCTGCTATTTTAGGGACAGCTCAGCCAGATTAGTCTTTCTTCATCATCATCATCATCATCATCATTAGCTGTTACTATCAGGTCCACAAAAGAGCTGTTCCAGCTAATCGTTCCAGCCTACTCTTTTTTGCCAATTTGTATAGGGACAGGCAGGAAGCAGTGTGTCAGGCAGTGAGGATAATTTTAAAGACTTGCTGTTACTATTAGTTCCACAAAGGTTCTTTTCAGGACTGGTATCAGTGGTACGGTAATAGGCTTGTACACGTATAATATTCTTTCTTCCAAATATAGAAAGAATATTATACTTGACTGCTGCCCTTCTGCTGCAGTCTGCTAATCATTCACAACTCACTTGTTCCACAAAGCTCTTTATCAGGACTGGTAACTTGGTCTGTCTAGGGTGCTACGGTACATAGGCTTGGGTGCGGTACAGTCTGCTGTTCTGTAAGGACCGCTATCGGTCCACAATACATAGGGTTGCCGTGCACTACTGCTGACCGCTGCCCTATACTGCAGCAGTCCTTCATTGGTATAGGGACTGACGTACAGTCTGCTAATCACTAACACACAACCTGCTTGGTCCACAAAAGTTCTTATAAGGACTGGTAACTTGGTATAGGGTGCTACGGTACATAGGCCTGAGTGCGTTACAGTCTGCTGTTCTGTAAGGACCGCTATCGGTCCACAATACATAGGGTTGCCGTGCACTACTGCTGACCGCTGCCCTATACTGCAGCAGTCCTTCAGCGGTATAGGGACTGACGCACAGTCTGCTAAACACTAACACACAACCTGCTTGGTCCACAAAAGTTTTTATAAGGACTGGTAACTTGGTATAGGGTGCTACGGTACATAGGCCTGAGTGCAGTACAGTCTGCTGTTCTGTAAGGACCGCTATCGGTCCACAATACATAGGGTTGCCGTGCACTACTGCTGACCGCTGCCCTATACTGCAGCAGTCCTTCATTGGTATAGGGACTGACGTACAGTCTGCTAATCACTAACACACAACCTGCTTGGTCCACAAAAGTTCTTATAAGGACTGGTAACTTGGTATAGGGTGCTACGGTACATAGGCCTGAGTGCGTTACAGTCTGCTGTTCTGTAAGGACCGCTATCGGTCCACAATACATAGGGTTGACGTGCACCACTGCTGACCGCTGCCCTATACTGCAGCAGTCCTTCATTGGTATAGGGACTGACGTACAGTCTGCTAATCACTAACACACAACCTGCTTGGTCCACAAAAGTTCTTATAAGGACTGGTAACTTGGTATAGGGTGCTACGGTACATAGGCCTGAGTGCGTTACAGTCTGCTGTTCTGTAAGGACCGCTATCGGTCCACAATACATAGGGTTGCCGTGCACTACTGCTGACCGCTGCCCTATACTGCAGCAGTCCTTCAGCGGTATAGGGACTGACGCACAGTCTGCTAAACACTAACACACAACCTGCTTGGTCCACAAAAGTTCTTATAAGGACTGGTAACTTGGTATAGGGTGCTACGGTACATAGGCCTGAGTGCAGTACAGTCTGCTGTTCTGTAAGGACCGCTATCGGTCCACAATACATAGGGTTGCCGTGCACTACTGCTGACCGCTGCCCTATACTGCAGCAGTCCTTCATTGGTATAGGGACTGACGTACAGTCTGCTAATCACTAACACACAACCTGCTTGTTCCACAAAAGTTCTTATAAGGACTGGTAACTTGGTATAGGGTGCTACGGTACATAGGCTTGAGTGCGGTACAGTCTGCTGTTCTGTAAGGACCGCTATCGGTCCACAATAGATAGGGTTGACGTGCACCACTGCTGACCGCTGCCCTATACTGCAGCAGTCCTTCAGCGGTATAGGGACTGACGTACAGTCTGCTAAACACTAATACACAACCTGCTTGGTCCACAAAAGTTCTTATAAGGACTGGTAACTTGGTATAGGGTGCTACGGTACATAGGCTTGAGTGCGGTACAGTCTGCTGTTCTGTAAGGACCGCTATCGGTCCACAATAGATAGGGTTGACGTGCACCACTGCTGACCGCTGCCCTATACTGCAGCAGTCCTTCAGCGGTATAGGGACTGACGTACAGTCTGCTAAACACTAATACACAACCTGCTTGGTCCACAAAAGTTCTTATAAGGACTGGTAACTTGGTATAGGGTGCTACGGTACATAGGCTTGAGTGCGGTACAGTCTGCTGTTCTGTAAGGACCGCTATAGGTCCACAATAGATAGGGTTGACGTGCACCACTGCTGACCGCTCACCTATACTGCAGCAGTCCTTCAGCGGTATAGGGACTAAGAGTTTTGTCACAGGGTCATTTAAAAAATGACATGCAGAGGAAGAGGCAGGCCCTTCCGCAGGGGTGGTAGGGGTAGGGCAGGAGCAACAGGCTTGAGCCAAAGTGGGAAGTTGCAGAAGGTGCGTTCAATTACTTTAAAGGATGCACCAGACTTGGTTGAGTGGCTCGCTCAGCCTTACTCTTCTGCACCCTCCTCATCCTCTCGATCTGCACCCTCTTCTTCACTCTCTGCTATGTGCACCCCCAAAGACACTACCACCAACAACACGACCACCACCACCACCACCACATACCTTCCGCTTGAGTCACTGGAATTATTTTCCGATCCATATCAAGAGGACATTTCTGATGCGCAGCCACTCTTGGTATTGGATCAGGAAGAGGAGGTAGCAACAAGCGCTACTCAGCAGTCTGACGCCAGTACCCAGATCAGCCCAAGGAGGAGGTTGGTCCCCGGTGTTGCTGCCTACTCTACTTATAGCGGTGGGGAAGGTGACGTTGATGATGACGTGTCTAGTGATGTCACGTGGGTGCCCACAAGAGAGGAAGAGGAGGGGAGTTCAGAGGGAGATATGGACCAGCAGATAGGGAGGAGAAGCAGCAATGACTTACATTGCACAGCAGGGACAAAGCAGACTGCAAATGTATCAGGAGCGAGTCATCGACCATGTACGGTCACATCTGGCGCTCCCAGGACACCGGCACATGGCTCCGCAGTGTGGGCTTTTTTTAACGTGTCCGCTGCTGACAATAGCGTTGCCATCTGCAATCTTTGCAGTCAACGCGTTAGTCGCGGTAAGCCCAATACTCACCTAGGGACGACCGCCTTAAGAAGGCACATGAGCAGCCATCACCGAGCCCAGTGGGAGCAACGGAACACACAAAGCCACACTGCAGGCTCTCACCGTCCAGCCTCGTCTTCTACTTCTCCTTCTCCTCTCTCCTCACAATTGTCCTCCACTCCACCTTCCATCACGCCAAGCTCACATTTTTCTGCAAAAAGGCAGGCTTCCGTGGGCCTAATGTTTGAGCGTAAAAAAATGATGACGCCGGATAACCCTCTTGCCCAACGGTTGGCGGCTGGCTTGTCAGAACTCATAGCCCGCCAACTACTGCCATATAAACTGGTGGACTCGGAGGCCTTTCGCAAATTTGTGGCCATTGGAACACCACAATGGAAGGTCCCAGGAAGGAAGTATTTCTCAGAGAAGGGCATCCCAGAGCTATATGGCCATGTTCAGCGGCAAGTGAATGTATCTCTGGCACACAGTGTCGGTGCCAAGATACATCTGACCACAGACACGTGGTCTAGCAAACACGGGCAGGGAAGGTATATCAGTTTTACTGCCCACTGGGTGAACCTTCTGACGGCCGTCAAGCATGTAACCCGTGGCACCCGTGTAGATTTGGTTTTACCGCCACGGATTGCATGCAGGCCTGACTCTTCTTCTCCTCCTCCTACTCCATCCTCCTCCCTCTCCTCCTCAGCTGCCTCCTCCTTTTCCGCTGCTAGCGTCTCTTCCACTGCACCGCCCAAGCTCCCCAGAACCTATTCCACATGCCAGGTGAGACGTTGCCATGCCGTGCTGCGTCTGTTGTGCCTGGAAGCAAAGAGCCACACTGGCCCGGCACTCCTTTCAGCTTTGCGTTCACAGGCAGATGAGTGGCTAACACCGCTCAATTTGACAGTTGGTAAAGTGGTGTGTGACAACGGTGCCAATCTGCTTAGCGCATTGAAACAGGGCAAAATCACGCACGTGCCGTGCATGGCACACGTCTTAAACTTGGTCGTGCAGCGATTCCTTGTCAAATACCCTGGGGTCCAGGACATCTTGCGGCAGGCAAGGAAAATCTCGGCCCATTTCAGAAGATCTTACACGGCCATGGCTCGCCTTGCTGACATTCAGCGGCGACACCATCTGCCGGTCAGACGTCTTATTTGCGATTGCCCGACGCGATGGAACTCAACCTTCTATATGCTTGATAGGCTGCTCCAGCAGAAACGTGCAGTTAACGTCTACCTGTATGAACTCTGCGAAAGAAACGGTTCTGGGGAGCTGGGTTTTTTTTCACCGCGCCAGTGGCTGCTCATGCGCGACACATGCAGACTTCTGCGGCCATTTGAGGAGATCACCAAACTGGTCAGTCGCAGCCATGGCGCCATCAGTGACATGGTACCTTATGCCTTCTTTCTGGAGCGTGCATTGCGTCGTGTCATTGATCAGGCTGTGGAGGAGCAGGAGCGGGAAGATGAGGAAGTCGCAATGCTGGATGAATTCCCAGGGGGGGCTACTCTATCTGAGACAAGTCAACAACAGGAGTCTGATGAGGAGTCAGAGGAGGATGGTGCCGGGGCGGATGAGCAGGAGCAAGAAGAGCATGCTTTAAACCTTTCTGGGATCCCTGTTGTGCGAGGATGGGGAGAGGAGAATGAAGAGGACGACATTATCCTGGATGATGAGCAGGAGCCAGGCCACCACACCGCTTCCACTTTAGTGCAAATGGGGGCCTTCATGCTCCAGTGTTTTAATAGGGACCCCCGTATAAAAAGCATGAGGGTCAAGGACCAGTACTGGGTGGCAACGTACTTAGACCCCCGGTACAAACACAAAATGGCGGAAATGTTACCGCCGTCGCAGAGGGCTGTCAGAATGCAGCACTTCCAGGCCTTGCTTCGAGAAATGCTGCATTCTGCTTTTGCGTGCGCTGGCAGAGGAGCAATTCCCACTCCCAGAGAAGGATTTGCGGGTACCAATCCAACAGCGCCTGCAAGAAGAGGCCGGTTTGAAGATGTGTTGGTGACTTCGGATATGAGGTCATTCTTTCAGCCGACCCATCGACAGGTGTCATCCGGATCCAGCATCAGGGAACGCCTAGACCGTCAGGTGTCCGACTACATTGGGTTAACGGCCGATGTGGACGCTCTGAGGAGTGATGAACCCCTAGACTACTGGGTGGGCAGGCTTGACCTCTGGCCAGAGCTTGCCCAATTTGCAATCGAACTGTTGGCTTGCCCCTCATCCAGTGTCCTGTCCGAAAGGACGTTCAGCGCAGCAGGGGGGATTGTGACCGATAAGCGTACTCGCCTAGCTCACCACAGTGTTAACTACCTCACATTTCTAAAAATGAATGAGGCATGGATCTCGGAGGAATTCAACACATGTGATCAGTAGACCATGTATATGTCTATAAACAATTTTTGGAATCAAGCACACAGACCTTCTTAATTCATTTGGCTCACTTCCCTGACCCAAAAAAGCACACCGTACTATATGCCCCTACCCTCCTCTTTGAAGAGGTTGAGCGGTGTCATATTTCTACTGGGGCTGCTTATTATGAGGGGTTCCCACCATCCCTGTGCTGTGCTGACTTCCTCCTGGGTGTTCTTATTATGAGGGGCTCCCACCATCCCTGTGCTGTGCTGACTTCCTCCTGGGGGTTCTTATTATGAGGGGATCACACCATCCCTGTGCTGTGCTGACTTCCTCCTGGGGCTGCTTACGGTGCTGCTGTCAGCGCTGTATGTCACGGAGCTGCTGTCAGCGCTGTATGTCACGGAGCTGCTGTCAGCGCTGTATGTCACGGAGCTGCTGTCAGCGCTGTATGTCACGGAGCTGCTGTCAGCGCTGTATGTCACGGAGCTGCTGTCAGCGCTGTATGTCACGGAGCTGCTGTCAGCGCTGTATGTCACGGAGCTGCTGTCAGCGCTGTATGTCACGGAGCTGCTGTCAGCGCTGTATGTCACGGAGCTGCTGTCAGCGCTGTATGTCACGGAGCTGCTGTCAGCGCTGTATGTCACGGAGCTGCTGTCAGCGCTGTATGTCACGGAGCTGCTGTCAGCGCTGTATGTCACGGAGCTGCTGTCAGCGCTGTATGTCACGGAGCTGCTGTCAGCGCTGTATGTCACGGAGCTGCTGTCAGCGCTGTATGTCACGGTGCTGCTGTCAGCGCTGTATGTCACGGAGCTGCTGTCAGCGCTGTATGTCACGGAGCTGCTGTCAGTGCTGTATGTCACGGAGCTGCTGTCAGCGCTGTATGTCACGGAGCTGCTGTCAGCGCTGTATGTCACGGAGCTGCTGTCAGCGCTGTATGTCACGGTGCTGCTGTCAGCGCTGTATGTCACGGAGCTGCTGTCAGCGCTGTATGTCACGGAGCTGCTGTCAGCGCTGTATGTCACGGAGCTGCTGTCAGCGCTGTATGTCACGGAGCTGCTGTCAGCGCTGTATGTCACGGAGCTGCTGTCAGCGCTGTATGTCACGGTGCTGATGTCAGCGCTGTATGTCACGGAGCTGCTGTCAGCGCTGTATGTCACGGAGCTGCTGTCAGCGCTGTATGTCACGGAGCTGCTGTCAGCGCTGTATGTCACGGAGCTGCTGTCAGCGCTGTATGTCACGGAGCTGCTGTCAGCGCTGTATGTCACGGAGCTGCTGTCAGCGCTGTATGTCACGGAGCTGCTGTCAGCGCTGTATGTCACGGAGCTGCTGTCAGCGCTGTATGTCACGGAGCTGCTGTCAGCGCTGTATGTCACGGAGCTGCTGTCAGCGCTGTATGTCACGGAGCTGCTGTCAGCGCTGTATGTCACGGAGCTGCTGTCAGCGCTGTATGTCACGGTGCTGCTGTCAGCGCTGTATGTCACGGAGCTGCTGTCAGCGCTGTATGTCACGGAGCTGCTGTCAGTGCTGTATGTCACGGAGCTGCTGTCAGCGCTGTATGTCACGGAGCTGCTGTCAGCGCTGTATGTCACGGAGCTGCTGTCAGCGCTGTATGTCACGGTGCTGCTGTCAGCGCTGTATGTCACGGAGCTGCTGTCAGCGCTGTATGTCACGGAGCTGCTGTCAGCGCTGTATGTCACGGAGCTGCTGTCAGCGCTGTATGTCACGGAGCTGCTGTCAGCGCTGTATGTCACGGAGCTGCTGTCAGCGCTGTATGTCACGGTGCTGATGTCAGCGCTGTATGTCACGGAGCTGCTGTCAGCGCTGTATGTCACGGAGCTGCTGTCAGCGCTGTATGTCACGGAGCTGCTGTCAGCGCTGTATGTCACGGAGCTGCTGTCAGCGCTGTATGTCACGGAGCTGCTGTCAGCGCTGTATGTCACGGAGCTGCTGTCAGCGCTGTATGTCACGGAGCTGCTGTCAGCGCTGTATGTCACGGTGCTGCTGTCAGCGCTGTATGTCACGGAGCTGCTGTCAGCGCTGTATGTCACGGAGCTGCTGTCAGCGCTGTATGTCACGGAGCTGCTGTCAGCGCTGTATGTCACGGAGCTGCTGTCAGCGCTGTATGTCACGGAGCTGCTGTCAGCGCTGTATGTCACGGAGCTGCTGTCAGCGCTGTATGTCACGGAGCTGCTGTCAGCGCTGTATGTCACGGTGCTGCTGTCAGCGCTGTATGTCACGGAGCTGCTGTCAGCGCTGTATGTCACGGAGCTGCTGTCAGTGCTGTATGTCACGGAGCTGCTGTCAGCGCTGTATGTCACGGAGCTGCTGTCAGCGCTGTATGTCACGGAGCTGCTGTCAGCGCTGTATGTCACGGTGCTGCTGTCAGCGCTGTATGTCACGGAGCTGCTGTCAGCGCTGTATGTCACGGAGCTGCTGTCAGCGCTGTATGTCACGGAGCTGCTGTCAGCGCTGTATGTCACGGAGCTGCTGTCAGCGCTGTATGTCACGGAGCTGCTGTCAGCGCTGTATGTCACGGTGCTGCTGTCAGCGCTGTATGTCACGGAGCTGCTGTCAGCGCTGTATGTCACGGAGCTGCTGTCAGTGCTGTATGTCACGGAGCTGCTGTCAGCGCTGTATGTCACGGAGCTGCTGTCAGCGCTGTATGTCACGGAGCTGCTGTCAGCGCTGTATGTCACGGTGCTGCTGTCAGCGCTGTATGTCACGGAGCTGCTGTCAGCGCTGTATGTCACGGAGCTGCTGTCAGCGCTGTATGTCACGGAGCTGCTGTCAGCGCTGTATGTCACGGAGCTGCTGTCAGCGCTGTATGTCACGGAGCTGCTGTCAGCGCTGTATGTCACGGTGCTGATGTCAGTGCTCTGTATTACGGTGCTGCTGTCAGTGCTCTGTATCTCCTGCACCCTCTTGTTTGCCTACCCTGGTCCCTGACCTTCCCTCTCCTCCATTGCCTTCATTAGCTCCATAGTCCTGAATTGTCAGAACAATTTCCCAAATAAAAAAAAAATGCTTGTAGTTATCGATCCCAAATTCACCTCATACATGTATTATGCTATTGTCCAGGTGGTGGGACTACGTGCTACCCCCTAATAATTACCCCGTGGCCGCAAATTCGACCTAAAGGTTTGCGAAATTCGCCTCCCATTGAAGTCAATGGAGCCCGCGGCGAACGGTCGTTTTCGCGAACGTTTGTGTCCGTTCGCGTTTCGCGTTCGCGAAACGTCCCGTCGGAAGTTCGTCCATCACTAATCTTGAAGTGCTTTCGTTCAAGCTGTTTCCATGTGAGTGCATTAATGAGTGGATTTTAATTTTGGAATTAAAGAGTTTTTACAGTGTTGCACTATGGGAAGTCTTTGTTTTTCTTTCTGAGGTGCTTTGAGGGGTAGCTCTATTAAAGGAGAATATACATTGAGTGCTGAATATCTGCGTGATCTAAACGCACATCTAGCCCGGCACGAGAGTGCTGGGCGCCGCAGCTGGTGAGTGCTCCAACGAGGGGGGTCACGGACACTGATGGTGTATGGTGAAGGCTATACCATTATTATATGGACACTGATAAGATTTGCACATGAAAAGGATTTAATTTTCCCTATGGACTATTGGTTTTGTTCTAAAGGATATGAACACTTGCATATTATTTTTTTAAGATTATCACATTGAGTTTTTCACAAATATATATATTTTCTTATATTTGGTTTGAGATATGTTTTCGTGAGAAACACAAATTTTTGTTTGAGGGGTAACTCTAATGTGATTATTTTTACACTAATTTAGCGCTACAAGGTGATATTTTATGGTTATTTGGATGGGCAGAGCTATATTCACCTTCTTATTTATTTATGTACTTGTATATGATTGGATAATCTATATGACACATTCAAAGGGCGGTACTTTCTGAAAGCCCCTTTAAATATTCACACCAAAGAATAAAGATTAGATTTGCGCAGAGAGACTTTGTTGTTTTGTGTCATTGTCTCAATGGGCTAATCTCACATTCCTGTGGGGGATTGATCGTCACATTTTACCAGAGATTATCGAAGGATTAACGACCTCTAGACAATCTATATGAGGCGATTCATTATAGGTAGCGCTATACAAGTCATTCATTCATTCATTCAATCTACATACCCTTCAGATGGGGTCCCGCTCCGGGTTCGATTATAATATAATATGTGGCGAGTTGAATTGATATATGTATCTTCTTTCACCGTGACACCTATTTAGAAATCATTTCCTTTAAAGGGACCTGTAATTTATGTAGAAGTTGTTTTCAGACCTCGATAATAAAGTGAACTGCTCTGAGAAGCAGTAAAATAAAATAAAATTTAAAAAAAAGGCTGTTCTGAGTTAATAGTGAGAAAAGCCCTGGTTGGCTTTTGGGCTCTGGGAAGTCCATAGTATAAAGCCTCATACACACGATAGGACTTTGTACAAACTTTCCCTTGGATTTTTGTACAAAGGGCGTCAGCCGTGAACTTGTATTGCATACACACACCAGGACTTTTTCAGCCAACTTTCACCAAATCATGTGGTTTTTCTGCTCTTTACCGCCACCTTTGGTCAACTTCTGTATTGTTGTCTGATCTTTTGCATTGGTTCTGAGCATGCCTGTTTGTACTTTGTACACAAGTCCTATGGTTTTCTGTACACACGATCAGACTTTGCTCCATCTGACTTTTGTTGCCAGAAAGTTTGTCCGTTCGCACAGCCAACAAAAGTCAGATGAAAAACAAAAAAGTTTGTCCGATGGAGCGTACACACGGTCGGATGTTGCTCCAAAACAGCTAATTTGCACGTTTGTTGTCAAAAAGTCTGATCGTGTGTATGGGCCTTAAGACTGCTTTAAATAGCAGCACTTTTTCCGGGTGAACAGTGAGAAAAGCCCTGGGGGGGGGGGATTTCTAGGACTCTGAGAAGTCCCTAGGAAAATGATTTATACAGTACTGTAATTATAAGAAAAAGTCTGATAAGGTGTGCCAGACAAAACCCGATCTCTTTGCTTATCTTCCTATCGCCCGTAGAAGTTTATAAGATAATTTAACTGTCTGTGTGGAATTTGTCAGCGTTGTAAGGTAAGACAACGCCTTCCACTGCACTGTATTACAATAGGACGTAAATAAAAAGGCGACAGACGCATCTAGCGGTGAACTCCCGGCTCCTTTTTGTGATTGATGGAAGTTCCCTAATGGAAACGTAGAGTGATGTATGTATGAGATAATGAGCAGTAGCAGTGTTAATAACACTCTCTTAAAGAGGAAGTAAACCCTGATGGGTTTACTTCCTCTTTCATTCCCTGCAAAGGCAAAGCATAATGGACTACTATGCATCGCATCGCATCGCATCGCATAGTAGCCCATTATGTGTCACTTACCTGACACAGGAGCCAGCGATGTCACTGCTGTCCCCTGTAGTCCGGCGCATCCATCTTTTCGGTGGGGTCTCGCAGCTCCGCCGCTGTCATTCGGCGGAGCCGCGATGACGTCACTCCCGCGCATGTGCACGGGAGCCGACACACGCGGCAGCTCCATTGTTGGAAATGCCGCGCTCAGTGCGCCTGCGCGCCGCTGTCTACGGCGCATGCGCCGTAGACAGGGGTGCCTGTCTTCGGGCAAATATCTCCTAAACCGTATAGGTTTAGGAGATATTTCTTGGACCTACAGGTAAGCTTTAATCTAGGCTTACCTGTAGGTCAAAGTGGTTTGTAAGGGTTTACAACCACTTTAAGCAAACACCAGTGCAGATACATTATCAAAATGATTTCTCAGGAAATCAAAGGGGAAACTTTTATAAAAAGAGAGGGAGGGAGCAAGGACAAATAGGGGGTTACACACAGAGACAACCAGGAGGATGGCTTACAGCCAATAGTTGAGGATTTCTTAAAGGGGATCTTAGAGGGAAATTGTCTCGCCCTACATTAAAATTAACCCAGTAAAGAAGGCCAATGGTGACTATAGGTTTTTACAAGACCTAAGGGCCATCAATAGCCTAATGGTACCGATTGCCCCAATAGTGCCTGATGTGTCATCAATACTGCCATACCACCGGATGCAGAGTATTTTATTGTTATTGATTTATTGAACGCATTTTTTATTTCCGTCCCTGTGGATGAGGAGACACAGCCAATCTTTGCTTTCTAACTAACATGGTGTAGAATGCCCCAGGGCTATGTAGACTCCTCTGCAGTCTATTCCATTGTCCTCCAAACTACTCTCAGAGCTTGGATACCAGGACACTGTTCATCCCTGCTGCAGAATGTGGTTCCTCATCTGCGGTTCTACTCGGTGGCCGCCCTGGAGGATGGGAGGGATCTTTTCAAATGTCTTATTCAAAGTGGTCACAAAGTGTCAAAGAAATAATTGCAATGGTGTCAGGAAATGGTTGCATATCTTGGTTGTGTACTCTCAAAGGAGAAAGGAAAGTCAATCACAAAAGAGCTATGGTTCTTGTGGGTCTGCCCCGTCCACTTACCTTTCTTGGTATGATTGGTTACTGCCGCCAATGGATACCTGACTGTTCCTACTATGACAATCTCCTGAGACAAGCCACAGGTTCAGACATGCCAGACTGTATAAAATGGTCAGATGAAATGTGCAATGCTTTCATGTATTTGAAAAATGCTATGCTAATGGCTCCAGGGCTCGGCCTCCCTAACTATGGAAAAATGTTTCATTTGTTTGCGAGGGCAAATTGTAAGACTTTGTCAGGTGTCCTCGCTCAGGAGCATGGAGGCAAGTTGCACCCTATTTTTTTCTCAAAGATGGTTCTGGTGCAGGTTCAGGGCATGCCTGTGTATCTCAGCCCACGTACACACGGTCAGAGATTTTGCCAACCAAATCCGTCGGATTTTGCCTGACGGATTGTGTCCGAAACTGTTGCATACACACGGTCGGGCCAAGTTGGCGAAAAATCCGATCTTTCAGTACGTGATGACGTAATTTTGTTACGATTGGACTACATTCAGGCTAGTAGCCAATAGCTTTGATGTAGGAATTTGATCTGAGCATACGTGGCACTTGGTCCGATGAAAATGCTCTACACATGATCGGATTAGGTCCGACTGGCCCAGTTGGTCGGGAAATATTTCCAACATGTTGGAAAATTGGGTCGGACGGAGATTCGGACGGAATCAGTCCGATGCATACCACACACAGTCGGATTATCTGATGACACGGTCCGATAAGACTCATTCCGACAGATTCTCCGACCGTGTGTACAAGGGCTCAGAGCTCTCGCGTCCTGGGCGATGATGGTTCAGATGGCCACTTCTTTCACTCTGGGGCACGACACCACACTTCACACCACCCACAATGTATCAATCCTGTTGAAAAATGTACATACACAGCACATGTCTGCTCAGAGGTTGAGCGGCTATGAGGTGATCTTGCTGTCTAATTCAAAATTGCACATCAAATATGCTTCTCCCACTGCAGGACTAGCCCCAATCTTATTTTCCAATATTTTTATTCAAATTTTCGACAAGAGAAGTTACAATTTCAGTATCTGACAATGTAGATACATAAAAGCACAAGAAAACAATACGAAACAATTCAAGTAGAGAGAAGAAGGAGGAAAAACTGGTAGTACATGTGTGAAGTTGCAAGGGTACTTCAAAGAGTTACTGGCCCACCCCCTCCAGGTAGTCGTCCTGTATCTTGCTTCATTTAGGGGTCAAAAGGCAAACATCTGAGCCCTTATTATCCAACCCTCCCTTTTGACTTCAGTGCTACAGTAAATCCTAAATAAATGATAATCGAAAAGGTGCTGGCACATGTGTTTTCAGGCGTACTCACATAAAGAAGGAAAAGAAGGAAAGTAACTATAGTAAAATAGGGTAAAGAAATAAGGAATGAAAAACAAAGAAAGAGAAAAAGAAGAAGAAGAAGAAGAAGAAGAAGGGGGATGCACTCCAGTTCCCGGGGACTGCCCCCCAGCCCTACACCAGAAAAACCCCTTTATCCAGTTACGAGATCTCTAATCCAAGGTTCCCACACTCTGTTAAACCAAGACATTCTATCAGCAAGTATTGCCGATAAACGTTCATTCACCATTATCCAGGACAATTTTGTTTTGAGTAAGTAAAACGGGACAATTGGTGATCTCCACGATTTGGCTATGGAGATCCTCGCTGCCACAAAGATAAAAGCTATAAGCTTGCTCATTGGCTTTGAAGCCCCTTCTACGGGGCGTCCCAGCAGCGCATGCAGGGGCGATTTGCGGAGGTTCACACGGGTCAAAGAATATATAAAGTTGTAAGTGCGTATCCAAAACCGTCGCACCTTCGGGCACGACCACCATATATGATACATGGTACCATCCGCATTACAGCCCCTAAAACACCGCGGGGACGCCCCAGGGGCGAAGGTGGCCAGTCGAGCTGAGACCATATACCACCTCATCAGCACCTTATAGTTTGCTTCAATCAAAGAAGTGTTAATAAAAGATTTAGATGCACCTTGTATTATTTTGTTCCACTCTTCCATCTTCAAGGTGGTATGCATATCCCCTTCCCATTTCTCCATATAAGGCAATTTCTGAGAAGGTGGGAATAAAATATTGTATAGCCGAGATATGTGGCCCGTGAGGTTGTCGTGTGTCCTACAAATAGTTTAGGGTGCATGCAGTGAGTGCAGAGATGCGACTTAATGTCGCCAAAAAGTGCGCCCCAATCTTAAATGCCCTTTTAGGATTAAAAGGAGAGCAGGATGAGGTCGTGCCACAACATTGATTGCATAAACCTCATTCAAGACACATCACCCAGGTTTGATTTATCTTTCACAGCACTGCAGAGCACACACAGGCCAAGAAACAGATAGCCAAGGGAAATGCTCTGGCTGGTTTCGCTGCTAAACAAGCTGCTACTTCACAAAATGCACAGATCCAAATGCCCATGCTAGCACCAGAATTGCCCCTTTTTTGATCAGGTTCTTTCAGATTTGCAAGGATGTGCTGAAGAAGCTGATCTCAGAGATTGGGACAAAACAGGTGTGCAGAAAGATCCAAAAAGGTACCAGTTACTTACCGGTAGCTGTTTTTCTGGGAAATCTTCCAGGACGGCCCACCTGAGATGAGAGGCTCCTCCCTACAGGAAACACAATCAATCGACAGCTGTTTTAAGTCCCCACCCTTCCCCTTGATCCTCAGTTTGTAGAGAAGTAACTCCTGAACCTGGTTCACAAGGGAAATCATTCCTCATAGGCACTCACCTTCTAGTGTTCTACAATTTCCCCTCCTCCAACGGGCGAGAAGTAGGCCTGCCGTCCTGGAAGATTTCCCAGAAAGACAGCTACTGGTAAGTAACTGGTACCTTTCTCAAGTCATCTTCCAGGACGGCACACCTGAGAGGATAAACAAGTACCTCAGGCCTACCTTAGGGTGGGGCCACTGCAAGACCCTCTTGGCGAACCTTGGTTCTGCAGTGAGCTTTACCTCCACTCCATACACTCATATGCTTGATGAAGGCATCTTAGCTGGATCATGCGGCTGATCTGCTCCACAGATGTCCCTGCCTTTTCTGTTTTGGATGCAGTATCTAGGTGGAATGGGCTCTTAAAGATGGAATCAGAAAACATGTTAAACTAGTAGGTTAGCAATGTTGCCTGTCTCACACATCCAACAACCATGGCCTATTGTGCCTGTAGGTGCTACTTAGAACCACTAAAAAGATAAATCAGAGACCTGTGTTGTAAGAAAAGGACACTACATTGATCAATATGCGGGCTTGACTTAACACAACCCTGTTCAGGGAAATAAAACTGCAAAACAAAAAGGGGGGGGGGGCCCTGTCAGACAACCTTTTTTGTTCCTTTTTATCTTTACGTCAGCAAAGACTAAAAGGAAGCCTACTTAAGGGTAATTGATTAACAGAAGCTTGATCCCTGGGTTTAAGGCATGCCCAATCTATGGATTTACGTACGCCTGAGAGCCTACTTCAGGAGATTAAAGTCCCTAGCAGGAGTAGACTAGCCATATGGCTACCTCTAGTTTTGCTAGAAGGGCGCAATGAAGGCCATGCACCAAGCCAAAACCTATTCGATCGGGTATACATCGTTATACTTCATCCTCAGGCCCTAATACTCCTCTGAACAGAACTCTCCAAGTTCTTGCTAAACAGGGCGATTCATTATCCCCTTCCTCCAGTGTCCCATAACCCTAGGAAATGGTTCTGGCATCCCTGAATGTAAGGGGTCGAGGCTTTCTGACATGTGACATCTGCAGCCAGAACTCCTGGCCCCTCCATGGAAAAGAAGGCTGAAATACAAAAGGTGATACATGTATTATTAATATCACAAATAAAAAGATCATAGACTGTGGGCACGGCACAATAGATTTGGACAGAAAGGACACAAGCATAGACAACAATGTTGTGTGCCTGAGTGTGACTAGCTAAACCCATATATCAAATATGGGAAGAGACCCAAATCTGAACCTCAATGTAGACAAACAGTTCTCACAGTCTGGTTTTCTGATGTGCTGCCAAGATGTAAAAACATTAGGACACAAGCAAACCCTAAATGCTGCGTGTTTCTGAAGTGCAGCTAGCTAGGTCATAACTGATATATAAATACAGAAAGGACAGGAACTCCCTTTACTGTTGTGTTTTACTGATGTACAGCAAAACAAGGCTATAAATATAAAGACAGAAAGACCCAAACTTCTATGTTGCGTATTTCTGACAAACTAACAAATACAGTTATAAGATCAATATGAACACCAACTCCCGTGTTGTGCATTTATGCTATGCCACAGGGTAAAATAATATGAAACACAAGACAATCCTTTCTGTTATGCAGTTCTGTAGTGTAGTTCATAGAGAACCAACACTGAGAAAGGACACAAGCAACCTGCAGCATTGTGTTTTTCTGAAGAGCAGTAAGGTAAGGCAATATGAAACAAAAAACACCAACAAGCTTCAATCTTCAGTATTTCTGCTGTGCAACAACATAAAAACAGACACTGAGGAAAAAAACAGACAGCCTTTACAGCTGAAATCTTTTTGGTCTGCTGCAAAATAAGACAATAACGCCATGATGTGTATTCCTGCTGCGTAGCAAAACCTCAACCAGAAGGGACAGATAAGCTTAGGGCTCCCACACCCGTGCGACCCGACCTGTGAATTGGGACTGCAAGATGCATGAGAAATCATACACTATGGCTTCCAATGGGTACCATTCTTGTCTATGCGACTCCAGCAGTCCCCGATTCCTGGATCCACAGACCTCAAGATTACACAGGTCACAGGGAAAAAATATCAATTTTCAGGTCGAACAAGTGAGGGGTCCCCAATGCTGTGACTCCCTGGAGGGGTGCAGCCAACAACCCCCTGCTGTGTATCCCTAAGATGCAGAAAGGTAGATCAATGAGAAACACTGCTCACTGCTGTGCCTGATATACAAACGATAATGCAGTAAATATAGGACATACAGTACTCAAACATTCAACCTTTGTGTATGTCTGATGTGTAGCAATATAATAATACTGAGCAGAGACGCCACCATCCTCAATGTGTCTCTCAGCTGAGCAGCAAAAACAAAATCAGAAAAAGTCAAGCAACCTTCACTGCTGTGTCCTTTCTGATATGCAGCCAATAAGGCAGTATATGCAAGACATAAAAAAGACAGACAACCTTCAATCTTGTATATGTCTGATGTGCAACAATATAACAATTCTGAATAGAGATAGCACATCCATATTGAGGTGATTTGGCCTTGCGACTCAACATGTCAAATTGCACGGCTAAAATTGTCACGACACCACTTTGTGGTGCTGCACGGATTACCAAAGGCAGTATATGTACTACACCTGGCAGGGGTTCAATTTGTATTTCTGCTATGTAGCCCAACAAATCCGAACCATCAATTTTCACTGCTGCCTTTCTGATAAGGCAGTAATACAGGACACAAAACCCCACAGACCTTAATCCTGTATATGTCTGATGTGCAACAATAAAACATTCTGAATAGAGATAGCACATCCATATTGAAATTTGTCATGCGACTCAACATGTCAAATCGCATGCTTAAACCCGGCAGCCATTGCCGTTAATAGCACTGTCTGAATCGGCACAACACCACTTTGCGGTGCTGCACCGATTACCAAAGGCAGTATATGTACTACCACTAGCCCAGGTTCAATTTCTATTTCTGCTATGCAGCCCAACAAATCAGGACCATCAAACTTCACTGCTGCCTTTCTGATAAGTAACTAACAAGGCAGTAATACAGGACACAAAGCCCCACAGACAGACCTCAATCTTGTGTATGTCTGATGTGCAGCAATATAACCATTATGAGCAGAGATGTCACCAGACTCAATGATGTGCATTTCTGCTGTGCAGCAAAAAACCAGAAAGTACAGACCACCTTCACTGTTGTATTTTTCTGATCTGTAGCCAAACAAAACAGTACCTTTAGGATATAAAGAACAACAAAACAAGCTTCAGTGCAGTGCATTTCTGATGTACAGCAATATAGCCCTTATGAGCAGAGATGTCACAAATCTCAATGTGTATTTCTGCTGTGCCACAAAAACATCCCAGCAAGGACAAACCTTCACTACCGAGGTCTACTTGTGTGCAGCCAAGGAGAAGTCATGGTCTATCCCTTTATGAAATAACCAACAGGCAATTTATTTCATAGCCATAGCCTGGGCTGTAGATAGTAAACCTTCACCACCAGTGAAGGAACAAATCCTAAAATAGTTGGACACCCTACTATAGTAGTTGTTGTTGTCCTACCTTACCTCCATAGACTGAGCAAACGCTAGCCAGCTCATTCCTAGGTGGGGCTGATCAGCAACTAAAGTCTCAATGAGCCCAAGCCCTAGAGACCAATTTAAGACAGCCTCTAGAAGAGGTGGTTACCAATTTAGCCTGGAGATAAATAGCTACTTGCAGGCTTCAAACAAGCAATCATGTAGCTCTTGCATAGGTTTGCACAGAAAATCCTCAATTAAAAGGTTTAGGAAGCGATTTATGGTAAATCGCCTTTAGATCTGCCACGGAGTGGATTGTAGCCCAAACCAACAAAAAAAGGTTTTTCTTACCTCCTACACTATAATATAGTCACAGTGTAAAGGTGGAGTGGGAGATTGGAGCTTATGAAAGTTACCTATAGCAAGCAACCCCCAAAAGGAGGATCTGTCACAAGGGAACTCCTACTGTGCCACACAGAAGCTTGGTCTCTGCCCATCGTAGGATGTCAGATCAGCTTTTAAGCATCTTGAAGCAACTTCAGATTCCTAGCAGCTGGGCTAATAGGGCCGGTAACCTAGTGCACCTGCTGACCAGGGGAGCTGAATCCACCAAACATTACCCAATTAATAACTTGTTCAGTGGTATACCTGGCCTGTAAGTAACTTTTTGTATCTACCAGGTCCCCTCTGTACGCTATATTCATCCCTACTAATGTACCACAACTGGGCATGTAGGGAGAGGTTGGAAACCTACTGTTGCGATAACCACAGTGTCTCTGCTGTAAGAGGGAGCTGTGGCTGGTGGTTTTAGCAGTAGCGTCTGGGCTATTTGTATCCCGACCCCAGGTTCTGCACTGCACCAGTCAGTATATACACGGGGAAGGGGGAGAAATGCCTTTCCTACCTCTTTCCCATCTGAGGTGGTTTAGGCACACTCGTTCTTCTGCACCACCTGTCCACCATACAGCGTCTCTGATGTAAGAGGGAGCTGCGGCTGGTGTTTTTAGCAGAAGCTTCTGGGCTATTTGAATCCAGACGCCAGGGGAGATTATCTCAAATGCCCAGAAACCTTCTAGCTGGAATTGGGGATTTTGCAGCTAAATTCCCAAGGCAAAGGAAAGTACTCACCGTTGTCGTCTTCCCCTTTTGCCACAGCCACCGAGCTTGCTTTTCCATCCTTATGGTCCACACGCAAGGAGGATATCCGTCAAAGTGCCCCCCCCCCCCCCCAACTGCTGTCCCCATAGGGAGGTGCCAGGTTAGGCTGTGTCCTGCACTGTACCAGTCAGTATATACACATGGGGGGGGGCAATGCCTTCCATTCCTCATTCCCATCTGAGGTGTTTAAGCAGACATCCACTGTAGTGAACTGGTGCCTCCTTGCTCTAGAGAAAGAAGGATGTGGGCGCCTGCTCCTGCTGACTCTTAGCCTTCCCTCCTGGGTAAGAACGCCGCCTCCATTTTCCCACAGTTTGAAAATGACACGGGTGCTTGTCGCTGCGCCCTCTCCAGCAGCCCACGCGAGCTACCGGGGGGCCCAGGAGTCAGGGACATGATCCCCCTGGAAAGAACCGATGGCCAGCACCCCCGTCTGAACAGCCACCTGGACAGGTAAGGAGGGGAGACAGGATAATGGCCCCTGAAGTTCCGGGTACACCACTGTACCCAGGATCCTTCAGCTCCCAGGGGGCCTCTTCCAATTTCTGCTGCACCCCCTGAGGAAAAGATAGGGGAACCCCCAGGAAGGATAAGAATATCCTACCAGACCCAGAGGTTTCCCAAGCTTGTGGTCCGGCTCCCAGGGGGAGACCACCAGCCCCAGGCTTCGGGTCATTTGGAAAAAAAAAAAAAACAGTTTCGCTGTGTAGGGAGAAACACAATCAAAAACTGAGGATCAAGGGGAAGGGTGGGGACTTAAAACAGCTGTCGACTGATTGTGTTTCCTGTAGGGAGGAGCCTCTCATCTCTCAGGTGTGCCGTCCTGGAAGATGACTTGAGAAATTTAATTTAAATATGTAATTTTTATTATTTTACAGCAATGAGTGAAGACATAGAACATTCAGGAAATGAACAATAAATGTAAATATTTTACAGCTTTATTAAATCCAGTCTTCGTAACAAACTTTGCACAGTTACAATGGATTTGAGGCATCAACGTGGTTTGCAAAATATAATCTTATCGCATAAAACTGTATACTGGTATAGAAACAATAACATCTATAAAATCTCGGTAAGGCTTCTTTCACACTTTTGCGACTTGGGATCCGACTTGTGAGACCCAAAGTTGCGAGACATGTGAAATGCAATGCGTCTCTATGAGAGCCATTCCAATTGATACTACTGAAGTCACCACAACTTCAGAAAAGGTCCCTGCACTACTCTGATAAGACTTTTACACCCTCTGGCGTTGAAGTCGTAACAAAGTTACCTCAATGTCGGACTTCGAAGTTGCACAAACATTGCGCAGGTCGCTGAAGTTTGCTAGTGTGAAAAGAGCCTAAATGTTCACAATTGATATACTGTAATAATTATATACAAATGTGTTTTATGAAAGTAAAAAATATATAATTACATATTATTTACATTCCCATTATTAAAACTACTCTGCCCCAAGGGAAAAATGTACAAGAGCTCCCTGAAAGAAAGACATGGAATACCCACTGCAGGATCTGACAGATTCCTGGTCCCCCGTGTGATGTGGTTTCTCCCATCAGAACCCAACAGGATATAGTAATGATGGAGGGACTGAGCCATTGAGAGAAGTGGGGGACCAGGGAATGGCCACACCCAGAAATGCCTGATCTGTGGGATCTTCAGCCAGCTGTTTCTCTTCATTACTATAGATATTAACCACTTGCTTACTGGGCACTTAAACCCCCCTCAGTCCCAGACCAATTTTCAGCTTTCAGCGCTGATGCACTTTGAATGACAATTGCGTGGGCATACAACACTGTACCCAAATGACATTTTTATCATTTTTTTCCCACAAATAGAGCTTTCTTTTGGTGATATTTAATTATAGCTGGGAGTTTTATTTTTTGCTAAACAAACAAACAAAAAAAAAAAAATCATGTTTAATAGTTTGTTATAAAATTTAGCAAACAGGTCATTTTTCTCCTTCATTGAAGTGCGCTGATGAGGCGGCACTGATAGACTGCATTGGTGGGCACTGATAGGCTGCACTGGTGGTCACTGATAGGCATAGTTAAGGCGGAACTAATAGGCACAGATAAGACGGCACCGATGGGCACAGATAAGGCGGCACTGATGGGCACAGATAAGATGGCACGGATGGGTGGCACAGATGGGTGGCACGGATGGGTGGCACTAAGGGGCACTGATAGGTACCACTGATAGATGGGACTGATGGGCACTGATAGGTGGCACTGATAGGTGGCTCTGATAGGTGGCACTGATGGGCGGCACTGCTGGGCACGTATATGTGGCACTGAGGTGCAGCACCTTTGTTGAGGCAGATTGTGGGCACTGCTGGGTGGCACTGTGGGCACTGCTGGGTGGCACTGACAGGGGGTACACATTTTTTATTTATGTGGGCAAAAAGCAGGGGGCAGATGGGCACTGGCAGGGCTGGCCGTGATCGGGACTGATGTCCCGATCACGGCCGCCGGTGATCGGCTCTTTTTTTTTCTCCTCGCGCTGTGAGCGCGAGGAGGAATAATAGCCGATTACCGGCTCCGTTATATCACATGATCAGCTGTCATTGGCTGACAGCTGATCACGTGATAAGGGGTCGGGATCGACCCCTTGCTCGGATCGGTGATCAGGCGAGTCTCACAGACTCGGTGATCACAGAGCGTGCCGCGCTCGCCCCTCAGGGGGCGTGCAGGCCGCTCGTGCACGGGACGACGTCAATAGACGTAGTCCCGGCAAAGGAGATCCGCGCTGTAGCCATCATTCGGCTATAGCGCGGGTCTCAACTGGTTAAACAGAGACAATTTTAAAAACATAAAACAGTAGACCTTGTCTGAATGAGCTTACAATCTAAGAGACGAGGTCTGGAAACTTTAGATACTATGGCTAGGGGCTTGTATAGATGGTCAAAGAGGGAATTCTGATGAGGACCTCTGTTATGGTGATAACTGTCCAGGAGGAGAATTACATTCACTCTACCCATTGCATCTCCAGGAGGGTAAAGTGGAATCTCACCAATCGAAATGATAAAAACTAGCAGGGGTTTGAATTATTCGCTAATCTATTTGAAAACAACTTTTGTCTATAAATAAACTTTAATAGCCGAGTAGTATAAAATAGAGGAAAGTCTGGGGAGTATGTGGATGAGGTCAGAAATATAGGGGTGGTACAAGTTTGAAGTCGTTTTTAAGACAAGGCAATGCGCTAATTTCAGGATAGCGAGTTTAATGTTGGGAATTTGGAGATATCTTCTATTATAGGGAGACTTTACTGTGCTTTGCACTGGTATAGTGAGGGAACAGTGGCGTAACTAGAACCTTCAGGGCCCCGATGCAAGAAACCATGAAGGGCCCCCCCTGAACCCCAGCCAGGGCCCTTCCTTCCGAGTCCAGTGGTGGAACTCCAGGGCGTGGTCACAGGTATGACCTTTGTGAGCCCTGTAGTTCCACCACATTTTACATTTTTAGGTGCCCCACTGGGGGACTGTCCCTAGGCAGGATTGGGTCCCCGTCCCCAGAAGAGATGAGGTCCTTTTCTCCAGGACAGATGAAGTTACTGCCCCCAGGTGAGAAGGGGTCCCTGTCGCCAGGGGAGGTGGGGGTCCCTGTCCCCACGTGAGAAGGGGTCCCTGTCCCCAGGGGGATATGGAAGGGGTATGTAATAGTGTGTGCTAGCTGCCTATGCTGCTGCTGGCCATAGGTAGAGGGGGCTGCATGGGCCCCCTGCATCACAGGGCCCAGTTGCGGTCGCAACTGCTGCACCCCCTATAGTTACGCCCCTGTGAGGGAAGCTTAGATTCCAGCGGAAGTAAACCCGCTGACTTTTTTTTTTTTTTTTTACAGACCTGTAAGGCAAAAGGCATAATGAGCTAGTATGCACCGCATACTAGCTCATTATGAAATACTTACCTTAGAACGAGGCGCTGGCATCTCACTCGGCGAGGGAGCCAACATGTTCCCTCTGCATGTCTTCCGGGTATCGCGGCTCCGGTGCTGTGACTGGCTGGAGATGTTATGTCACTCCCGCGCGTGCGGGAGTTTTCTTCCCGGCAGGGTCTGGCGTCTGCCGGGCTTTCAGCCGGGAATCCCCTGTGTTCATGCACCGCTGCAGTCAGCGACTAATTGCGAGGGGAATATCTCCTAAACCGTACAGGTTTAGGAGATATTTTTTTTTACCTACGGGTAAGCCTTATTATAGGCTTACCTGTAGGTAAACGTTCCAAAAAAAAAAGACTATACAACCTCCTTAAGTGTGTTTGATCATAACCTGTCTGTTGTTTCTCAAGCACAAGTCATGGTTTCATGAGCTGCACAGATGAGGTTCAGCAAGCCTGAAATAGCTGTATGCAGATTGGAAAAATGGCTCTAAAACATTGGATGTGTCCTTGTTATAAACCAACTGTTCTGGATGTAGTTTGTTCAGAAGAAAACGAAAAGAAAATGATAATCATGGCAGCATGAACTATCATAAAATGAAATAAAATTCTGAAAAAATTCAGGAATTCATGACTTGTTAAAGTGGTTGTAAACCCTTACAAACCACTTTGAGCTACAGGTAAGCCTAGATTAAGGCTTACCTGTAGGTCCAAGAAATATCTCCTAAACCTATATGGTTTAGGAGATATTTGCCCGAAAATGGGCACCGCTGTCTACTGTGCATGCGCCGTAGACAGCGACGCGCAGGCGCACTGAGCACGGCATTTCCAAGAATGGAGCTGCCGCGCGCGTCAACTCCCGTGCACATGCGCGGGAGTGACGTCATCGCGGCTTCGCCGAATGACAGCGGCGGAGCTGCGAGACCCCACCAACAAGATGGATGCGGCGGACTACAGGGGACAGCGCGACTTCGCTGGCTCCTGTGTCAGGTAAGTGACACATAATGGACTACTATGCGATGCGATGCGATGCGATGCATAGTAGTCCATTATGCTTTGCCTTTGCAGGGAATGAAAGAGGAAGTAAACTCATCAGGGTTTACTTCCTCTTTAATCAGTTGCTTGTTGGTCTTTTCTAGAACATCGAGTAGCTTGTCCCTGTCATCATCCCCCCCAACCTCAGACAATCCTGAATGGAGCTATTATTTGGTCCTGGGACATTTTCTGACATCTCTCAATGTCATAATGCTCATCGGTCAGAAGGTTCTTGATTTTTTCTAAGCCTTTCTTTTTCTCACTGGTTCTTCATGACGTACATCCACAACGTGCTCTGTTGATGAGGATGGACCTGCAAATATAAAAATACATTGTTATGCCATGTATTGCTCGTTCTCCTGAATTTATTTTTGTCTTTTTGTTCTGTGGTAAGAATTTCGATATAGTATGTTATGCTTTGTTGTTAATTGACCCCCAGTTTATCTGCAATACAAATAGGAGGTGTCTGTTTAATCTGAACCTGTGCTTTGCTCATGCAGGGGAAAGGAAGAGGTTGACTTCAAAGCCAGCACTGCAGCTGTACTTGTATGTTCTGCTCTTTCTCTCCTCCACTGAGCTGCATATAGGGAAGAAAGGAAGACCTGCATAAGTGTGGAGTTACTCCAGTTGGAGTATACTCGGCTTTGTATATAATAGCTGCCATCCACTGGACTTTCCATTCAACAGGTGACAAGCAAACGAGAGGGATGTGTCTCGGCAGCAGCATGGGTTCTTTAAAGCGGAGGTCCACCCTAAAGTGGACCTTCTGCTCATCGGAACCCTCCCCCCCTCCGGCGCCACAATTGGCACCTTTCAGGGGGGAGGGGGGTGCAGGTACCTGTACAGTACAGGTATCTGCACCCACTTCCGGGAGAGCTATCTGCGGAAAGGGACGTAGATTACGCCCCTTTCCGCAAGTGCCCCGCTGCCTGCTGGGAAACACACGGATCCCAGAGACAGCGGGGACCATCCTTATTGCGCAGCGCGACTCGCGCATGCGCAGTAGGGAACCGGGAAATGAAGCCGAAAGGCTCCACTTCCTGATTCCCATAACCAAGATGGCGGCGGCGGCAGCACCCGAGAGACGATCGAGAGATCGGCTTCAGGTGCCGACATCGCGGGCGCGCTGGGCGGGTAAGTGTCCTTATTTTAAAAGTCAGCAGCTGCAGTATTTGTAGCTGCTGGCTTTAAAAAAAAACAAAAAACGGCGGACTCCCGGCGGACTCCCGCTTTAAGTATTGTGACCGACATGGAAGAGACGCATTCTGAGATTTACGTTTTTAATAAAAGGACTTGGCTGACTATTTTTAGGTTACTACTTTTTTCCCTGAATGAGTAGAAGTACTGTGTACACCATACTCATTCATATGGGAGGGCAGTATCTGAGTTTCTGCTTACTGTTAAAGGGGGCTTCCAGATTCCAATAAGCCCCTCACAACCACCTGGCATGGATTGTATGGAAGAAACCCTTGAACTGATTACCATGGGGACAAGGTGCTTTAACAGGGGCCCCACTGGTAAGCCACCCCCCCCCCCCTCCCATGTTGAGAACATGCGGCCTGGTATGGATCAGGAGGGGGGCACACACTTGTCATGCTCCTTTCCTGGCCAGGCAGGCTGTATGCTCGGATTAAGGATCTGGTATGGATTTTTAGAAGAACTTTATACTTTTTTGTGTGTGGAGCCCCCTTTAAAAACCTAACTAGACCTGAAGGATCTGGTATAGCTATCATAGGGGACCTCACACTTTGTTGTTTTATAAGGTACCCCCTTAAAATCCATTCCAGATTCAAAGGGTCAGGTACGTATTACGGGGGGGGGGGGGGGGCATGGACGACTCTATGCAATTCATTTTCATTCTTACTAAAGGTTGCTGTACAGCAAAAACTACTTATGCAAAGAAAATGAGCTAAAATTGGCATCAAATGACATATAAAAAAAAACAAGGAAATAAAATAAAAAAACAAGAGTACACAGAGCCCTCCAAAATACATAGCAGACCTTTGGGGGTAGGGGTCTGTCTGCAGTTTTTTTTCCTCCAACAATGACATCGCCAAGAACAGCTCTCAGTGAAATATCATTTGCCAATAATTTTAAAATGTTCGTCCTTTGTAAATGTCAGTGATGTTGCAGCACCTTCTGTACATCACAGAGATGGGCCCCTTCACAGTCAGGATTACCCCAGGAATGTTGTTTAACCATCTCCCATCCACCATATAGTCAAATGACGGTAATATATATATATATATATATATATATATATATATATATATATATATATATATATATATATATATATATATATGTATTTATATTACACACACACACACTATATTTTGTGCATTGTTCACCAAGGCAGTGCCCATTCTTATGCTATTTTTTTGTTTAACCGCCTCCTTGCCTATTAGCCCAGAAAATGGGCATTTTTAATTTGACAGATTTGGCCCCCTCTGATTACAATGGGGTTCGGTATCTGGACTTCATAGTATCAAACCCAGGGTAGTTCAGCTCATCACTATTCACCTGCATGTTAAAGAGGAAGTAAACCCTGATGAGTTTACTTCCTCTTTCATTCCCTGCAAAGGCAAAGCATAATGGACTACTATGCATCGCATCGCATCGCATAGTAGCCCATTATGTGTCACTTACCTGACACAGGAGCCAGCAAAGTCGCCGCTGTCCCCTGTAGTCCGCCGCATCCATCTTGTTGGTGGGGTCTCACAGCTCTGCTGGCTGTCATTCGGCGAAGCCGCGATGACGTCACTCCCGCGCATGCGCGCGGGAGTCCACACCCGCGGCAGCTCCATCGCTGAGAATGCCGCGCTCAGTGCGCCTGCGCACCGCTGTCTATGGCGCATGCGCCGTAGACAGCGGTGCCTGTTTTTGGGCATATATCTCCTAAACCATATAGGTTTAGGAGATATTGCTTGGACCTACAGGTAAGCCTTAATCTAGGCTTACCTGTAGGTCAAAGTGGTTTGTAAGGGTTTACAACCACTTTAAACCTACACAGATATAGATATGCTGGCGGTGAAGCATCTCAGAAGAATAATCATTGTAAAAGCTGCGCGAGAGCCAAGGGCTCATTTACACTTGCTTCAACACACATTAACGGCAAGTTTACACTCTGCTTCAAAACATGGATTCGGACAGGCTTTGGTAAAGCTCCCTGAACGCCAGTCAAAGCTTCTGTCACTAAATAAAATGGTTGGCTTACAGTACTGTTTACACCTTGCTTAGCTTCAAAAATGATGCCCCATGTTCCTTTAGTTGTGCTTCAAAGCCCCCATTGAAGTCTATGGCAAAGCTCACTTGAAGCCCCACTGAAGCCTCATAAAGCCTCACCAAAGCTCCAAGCAAAAGCAGGAGTAAGCAGGACTGTAAGCGAACCATTTTATTTAGTGACAGGGGCTTTCACTGGCGTTCAGAGAGCTTTACCAAAGCCTGTCCGAAGCCTTGTTTTGAAGCAAGTGGAAACTAGCCATTAGAGTAAAACGAAAGGAATTTTTTTTTTTTTTAGTTTTGGGTATAGTGGAGAGGGATTAGAGCCACTGTCAGTTTTTATTGCTGTGTATGTGCCCCTGTTAAGGAGATTCACCTTCTATTTGTCCTGTTTACCAATTATCCCAGAGAGTGAAAGAAAATGGGTACGGGACAGGAAGTGAAGATAAATCTCCCGAATAGGACACAAAAACTGACAGGGGTTATAACCATCTCTTTCTATATCCAAAATGAAAAAAATCAAGTTTTTCCTTTAGTTCTAATTTAGTTTAATTTTTATTCCAGAGCCTTAAGGCCGGAGCCAAGTCAGGAAGGATTGTGCAAAGAAACACAAGACTGCACACATTTATTTATTTTTTTAGACATTTAGGCAAATAAGAATAAAATAATGCTTTGATTGGATAAATGTTATTTATAGTAACCGGTTTGAAATACCTGCACGGCTTAAAGATGAATGGACTCTTAATAGCATTTCTCTCAATTCTCCTAAGAAAAAGAAATAAAAATAAAATAAAGGACACCGTAGAAATAAATACACAACAGTGCTTTACAACACTGTATACATTTATATTTATTCTATTATATTTTAGGACACATTTAGTAGTGTGAAAATATGATATCATTTGCACAATAACTGGAAAATGAGATTGTTCAGGTCTCCTGTGGTCTACACCGCACCTCTCACCTGTAGTTCTGCTCTTACTACCCTGTTTCCCCGAAAATAAGACCTAGCGTGATTGTCGGTGATGGCTGCAATATAAGCCCTACCACCCCAAATAAGCCCTACCCTGTTTCCCTAAAACAAAGCCCTACCCTGAAACTAAGACCTACAAGGACTTTAACTAGGGCTTATTTGGGGGGTAGGGCTTATATTGCAGCCATCACCGACAATCACGCTAGGTCTTATTTTCGGGGAAACAGGGTATGAGCCCAATAAAGGGAAACATACAAGATAAAGTCATTACAAGCTAAAAATAAAACCGTGTTTTTTTATTTCATTTACACTTGATTGGTTATTCTTTGCAAAGTGACATTTCACCACATTCACTAAGCTCTGGGTAACATTCCCTTACAAAGTAAACGGCCTTATTAAGTGTATTTCTCACAGAAAAGTATTGCAGTAACACACGTTTTGCTATACACACGTTTATTCCCTTTGTGTGTATTGGAACAAAACAAGAAAAGGGAGGAAAAAAAAGCAAATGTCACACAAAACTCCAAAAACAGGCTGGTCAAAATTCTTGGCACCCTTTCAAAATTGTGGATAAATAAAATTGTTTCAAGCATGTGATGCTCCTTTAACCGCTTGCCGACCGCCTCACGCAGATATACTGCGACAGAAGGGCACGTACAGGCAAACTAACGTACCTGTACGTTGCCCTTTAACCACTTACAGACCGGACCATTTTGCTGGTCAAAGACCAGACCACTTTTTGCGATTCGGCACTGCGTCGCTTTAACTGACAATTGCGCGGTCGTGCGACGTGGCTCCCAAACAAAATTGACGTCCTTTTTTTCCCACAAATAGAGATTTCTTTTGGTGGTATTTGATCACCCCTGCGGTTTTTATTTTTTGCGCTATAAACAAAAATAGAGCGACAATTTAGAAAAAAATGCATTATTTTTTACTTTTTGTTATAATAAATATCCCCCAAAAATATATAAAAAAAACATTTTTTCCCTCAGTTTAGGCCGATACGTATTCTTCTACATATTTTTGGTAAAAAAAATCGCAATAAGCGATTATTGATTGGTTTGCGCAAAAGTTATAGCGTTTACAAAATAGGGATAGTTTTATGGCATTTTTATTAATAATTTTTTATTATTTTTTTTTTTTACTAGTAATGGCGGCGATCAGCGATTTTTATTGTGACTGCGACATTGTGGGGGACACATCGGACATTTTTGACACATTTTTGGGACCATTGTCATTTATACAGTAATCAGTGCTATATAAATGCAGTGATTCCTGTGTAAATGACACTGGCAGTGAAGGGGTTAACCAGTGGGTGGCAGTGTAGGGGTTAAGTGTTCCTAGGGGTGTGTTACTAACTGTGGGGGGGGCTGGGCTTTCATTTAGTGAACACTGATCTCTGCTCCAATCACATGGAGCAAAGATCAGCGTCACTAGTTGCTAGGCAGAATGGAGAAATGCTGTATACAACGGCATTTCTTCATTTGGCCGCTCCGTGAGACGATCGAGGGTATGCCCGCGGCAATCGAGTCCGCGGGTCCCGCGACTGGACTCACCGAGGTCCCGACATGTACGCCCATTTGCCTGCCCATGCCATTCTGTCGACGTACATAGTCGTGCGCTGGTCGGCAAGTGGTTAAGAGGCGGCCTGCGGGCGGCACGTGTGCGCCGCCAGCAAGCCCCGTAAGTCGGGTCGTGGATCCCGCGGACTAGATGTCCACGGGGATACCCGCTATTGTCTCACAGAGAGGAAGAACGGGGGAGATGCTAATGTAAACAAGCATCTCCCCCGTTCTGCCTAGTGACAGTGTCACTGGTCTCTGCTCCCTGTGATCAGGAGCAGAGATCAGTGATGTGTCACACACAGCCACGCCCCCCTCCCACAGTTAGAATCACTCTCCAGGACACACTTAACCCCTACACTGCCACCTAGTGGTTAACTGCTTCACTGCCAGTGTCATTTACACAGGATTGCTGTATAAATGACAATGGTCCCAAAAATGTGTCAAAAATGTCTGATGCGTCCGCCATAAAGTCACAGTCACGATAAAAAAAATTTAATAAATAAAATAAATCGCTGATCGCCGCCATTACTAGTAATTTTAAATTTTTTTTATAAAAATGCCATACAACCATACCCCATTTTGTAGATGCTATAACTTTTGCGCAAACCAATCAATCGCTTATTGCGATTTTTTTTTTTACCAAAAATATGTAGAAGAATACATATCGGCCTAAACTGAGGAAAACAATTGTTTGTTTTACATATTTTTGAGGATATTTATAATAGCAAAATGTAAAAAAATAATGTGTTTTTTTCAAAATTGTCGCTCTTTTTTTTTTTATACGTTACTTTGAATTTCCCGCCCTGCCTGCGCTCGCCTGCCGCGACCTCCATGACCATGCCCATTGGTCCCGCGGACTTGATCGGGATACCCACGACCGTGTCACAGAGCTCAAGAACAGGGAGATGCCGATGTAAACAGCATTTCCCCATTCTGCCTAGTGACAGGACAGTGATCTACTGCTCCCCGTCTTCGGGAGCAGCGATCAGTGTGGTGTCACACACAGCCACGCCCCCAGACAGTTAGAAACACGCCCCCTAGGATACACTTAACCTCTCCCCGGCCACTAGTGGTTAACCCCTTCACTGCCAGTGAAATTTTTACAGTAATCAATGCAATTTTATAACACTGATCGCTGTATTAATGACAATGGTCCTAAAAATGTGTCAAAATTGTCTGATGTGCCCGCCATAATGTCGCAGTGACGATAAAAATCGCAGATCGCTGCCATTACTAGTAAAAAAAAAAATATTAATAAAAATTCCATAAAACTATCCCCTATATTGTAGACGCTATAACATTTGCGCAAACCAATCAATAAACGCTTATTGCAATTTTTTTTTTTTAGTGGTGCCCCATGTTGAAGGCATGTGGCCTGGTATAGTTTAGTAGGGGTGGGCTGCATTCTTGCCCCCTGGCAAGCCAGGCTGCATGCTTGAGTTAAGGGTCTGTATCGATTTCATGGGGGCCTTTTTTGGGTGAAGCACCCCCTTAAAATCCATACTAGGATCAAAAGGAATTGACTTGTATTTAGGGGGGACTCAATGTATTTTTTCATGCTTGCTCTACAATGTACTATGGCAAAAGTGATACTTAGGAAAGAAAATTAACCATTTCAAATTTCCGGAAAATTATATTCCTTGCCAGCCCCCTCTAAATGTCCCCCAAAATACATAGCAGAACCCTGGTGGGGGATGTATGCTTTTCTTTTTTTCTAACAGAGAAGTTTTCAATGAAATGTTATTTGCCGGCAATATTAAACCTTTTACCTTTGTAAATGTCAGCTCTGCTGCAGTGTTTAACCACTTACAGACCGGACCATTTTGCTGGTCAAAGACCAGACCACTTTTTGCGATTCGGCACTGCGTTGCTTTAACTGACAATTGCGCGGTCGTGCGACATGGCTCCCAAACAAAATTGACGTCCTTTTTTTCCCACAAATAGATATTTCTTTTGGTGGTATTTGATCACCCCTGCGGTTTTTATTTTTTGCGCTATGAACAAAAATAGAGCGACAATTTTGAAAAAAAAGCATTATTTTTTACTTTTTGTTATAATAAATATCCCCCAAAAATATATAAAAAAACATTTTTTTCCCTCAGTTTAGGCCGATACGTATTCTTCTACATATTTTTGGTAAAAAAATCGCAATAAGCGATTAGTGATTGGTTTGCGCAAAAGTTATAGCGTTTAGAAAATAGGGGATAGTTTTATAGCATTTTTATTAATAATTTTTTATTATTATTTTTTTTACTAGTAATGGCGGCGATCAGCGATTTTTATTGTGACTGCGACATTGTGGGGGACCCATCGGACATTTTTGACACATTTTTGGGACCACTGTCATTTATACAGTAATCACTGCTATATAAATGCAGTGATTCCTGTGTAAATGACACTGGCAGTGAAGGGGTTAACCAGTGGGTGGCAGTGTAGGGGTTAAGTGTTCCTAGGGGTGTGTTACTAACTGTGGGGGGGTTGGGCTTTCATTTAGTGAACACTGATCTCTGCTCCAATCACATGGAGCAGGGATCAGCATCACTAGTTGCTAGATTGTCCGCCGAAATGCGAGTACGACGGACAGTATTTCGAACATTCCGAAATACTTAGTACTGAACGCTGAAAAAGTCCGCTGAAGCCCACACACGAGCGGAACGGTCCGCTGAAATGTGTTTCGGCGGACTAAGTAAGCCATACAGTCCACCCGTGTGTACGCGGCATTACTGTTTTTTAGTGTGTCAAATATTATGAGCCTCAAAATGCATTTAGGCTTTTATATGGTTGAACTTTTAGCCAGGTTAACCAGTTAACCCTGGGTGGACGTCTTATGGCTTCGCCAGGTTTAAGTGGTTGTACCGGGATGATGCCTGCACCTACAGGCTGTTTTAAACTTGGCGCCACTTACACTGTCACTGCTGTGGCCAAAGGAAAAGAGGTTTTGGTGAAGCTTGGCCTACTCAAATCCTGGGTCTTCCTAAGGCACCATCGATCCCCAGCCCATCTTCTATCCGGGCGAATGAATCCTTTTGCCATCATCGAGGAGGATGCAACAAGTATTCAGAGATATCACAGCATAATTCCATCTTGCCCTATGGGTGGTTTGCATTTTATTTGTTTCAATCTATAATGCATGTATAATTGTCTGTCTAATTTAAGCAGCTTTTGTCTACTTGTTGCGACATTATGTCCACCCCCGTTTTAAAGCAGAGCTCCACCTCCCCCACCACTGCCACATTTGGTACGTTTCTGGGGGGTACCTGTTTTTGGTACCCGTTCCCACTTCCTAGTAACACGGCGATCTGCGTCATGTCCGGCTCCTCCACCTCACCCCGCTGCCTTCTGGAACCTGCGTGTCCCCCAGAAGACAGCAAGACCATCCAGAAAGTGAAGCGTGACTCACGCATGCGCTGTAGGAAACTGGCTGTGAAGCCTGAAGTGTTCATTGCTGGTTTCCCCTTAATTGCATCACTGGCGACTGCACCTGAAGCCAATAGATGAATCGTCTTGAGGTGTCTACATCGTGGGATCCCTAGACAGGTAAGTGTCCTTATATTAAAAGTCAGCAGCTACAGTATTTGTAGCTGCTGACTTATTTTTTCTTGCTCCCAGACTGGAACTCAGTTTTAAGCTGGTGTCTGGCTCTGAGATTAGAGGGCATGAATAGCTTGATACATAAAAATCTCCTGGAAGGTCTTGTAATACTCAGACACAAATCTGTCTGGTCCCAGTGATTTGCTAATAGGTAGGGAATGTATTGTGTGTAAGATATCTGTTGAAGTAAATGTCGAGCTTAGGTCATGCAGTTGTGTGGGGGTTAGAGAGGGTAGTTTCAGTTTGTCAAGGAAATCCCTTATTGCCAGGGGCGTAACTATAGGGGGTGCAGCAGTTGCGACCGCAACTGGACCCTGTGATGCAGGGGGCCCATGCAGCCCCCTCTACATATGGCCGGCAGCAGCATACAGCTAGGGGTACCAGTGCACCATGCACAAGGGTGGCTGGAGGTGGAGAGTGACTAGCAGAGCTCCATGCTCGACTATCGCACTGGCTGCTCTTTAGTTGTGCATTCCCCACATGACCTGTGTCCTCGGCCGGCTCCTCAGAGTACCCCTCTCCTGCTAAAGCATTGCCGCTCAGTCCGATGTCTGTTCTCCCCAGCCAGAGTCCCGCCCCCCCCTGAGTCCGGCCCACACTGCACTGCATACTTCTCCCGGGTAAACAAACGTTAAGCACACAGATGCAGTTCAGCCCTATGAGAGCCCCCTGGAGGACATTGCAGGCTTGTCTGCCAGCCCCCCTCCTCCCCCGTCATACACAGATGATGAAAGGTCTTTCTGGGAAATATGCTGATCGCCCGTTCAGCACACTGGATGGAGCCCAGGCCAACATGGATGAGTGTGCGGCCTACAGCTTGGTCATGAGTGAGAGGACCCCATCCCCCACACACCATTACTTACCCCCTCCATCTCCCCCTGGGGACAGGGACCCCTTCTCACGTGGGGACAGGGACCCCCACCTCCCCTGGGGACAGGGACCCCTTCTCACCTGGGGGCAGTAACTTCATCTGCCCTGGAGAAAAGGACCTCATCTCTTCTGGGCACCTAAAAAAATTTAATAATAAAAAAAAACTACTGATACCAGTGGTGGAACTACAGGGCTCACAAAGGTCATACCTGTGACCACGCCCTGGAGTTCCACCGCCGGACTCGGAGGGAAGGGCCCTGGCTGGGGTTCAGGGGGGCCCTTCATGGTTTCTTGCATCGGGGCCCTGAAGATTCTAGTTACGCCACTGCTTATTGCTTAGTCTGAGGATTGGACAGTGGTAGGATCATCTTTTAGATTGTATAAGGAACTGTAGTAACTGGCAAATGAGTCAGCTATATCCTGTGGGTTGACTATTTTATGTTTGTCGGATGAAAGAGAAACTGAATTTTGACTTGGATCTCTGGGCAGCAAGTCTTTTTGCCAAGAGTTTACCTGCTCCTTGCGCATAGTAGTTAAGTTTGAGAGCTTTGGCATGTCGGTCATAAGACTCAAGTAATAGTCTGCGTAGGTCAAGGCGGAGTTGGACAAGATCTGAGGAAGTGTCATGGTTAAAGCAGGTCTTATTATTTTGAGTATCTAAATCATGAATACGTTGTAAAATGTAATTTAGTTGTTGGTTCCTATGGTGCTTTTCTCTGGCACTTGCATGAATAAAAACTCCCATCATACATGTCGTATGGGTATTCCATTGTGTGATAGGATTTTCTACTGACCCAGCGTTATTGGCAAAAGAAATCCTGCAGATGCTTTCAGGAAATGGGTTGGTACTGTGGTGAGTGTAACAGCTGAGAATTACATCTCCACATAAACATTTGAGAAGTGTGCTCATTCTCCTTGATTACTAGAGAGATAGGAGCATGGTCGGACCACGTAATATCATGAATCGAGGAGGATGAGACCTTCTGTAACATACGTTTATCCACAAAAAAACATCAATTCTGGAATAAGTCAAATGGCGTGTAGAGAAAAAGGTGAAATCTCTCTCACTAACGTGTTGGCATCTTCAGGCATCAAACAGGTCCACTGAATGTAAGAATTATCGCAGAGCGTTTGAGTTTGGTTTAGCAAGTTTTGTAGAGTCCATCTGTGAGTCCATAACAGACGGTCGGATGTTTTCATGAATTTTTTTTTGTACGAAACTACCGTATTTTTTGCACCATAATTCCGCGTACACACGATCGGACTATCCGCCAAACCAGAGTCCACCGGACAATTCGACGGTGTGTGGGCTCCAGCGGACATTTTCTTCCTCAAAATTGTCTGCCAGACTCGGCTTTCTGGTGGACAATCTGCTCGTCTGTATGTTAGTCCGCCGGACTTTCCAAATGAACAGACTAGCCCACACACGGACTAAAGTCCGTTCATTTTGAACGTGACTTCAGGTACAGTGTCAGCCCTATCACTGGAGATTACTAGGCAAGTTGTAATACATCACTTCAGAACTTTTAGTTCCGCCCATGGGGCGGTCCCTAGTTTACAACCTCACAGCCTGCTCAGGCAATACACTATATGTCAACAAGCAGTATAACGTAAAAACTTCAGGTACGATGGGATTAGCGAAGAAAGTCAATGTCGCTGCTTCTATCGGCGAGATTGACACCTTGCGAGCACCAGCGCCTGGTATGGGTTTTAAGGGTAACCCCTACGCCGAAAAACGGCATGGAGGTCCCCCCAAAGTCCATACCAGACCCTTATCCGAGCACACAGCCCGGCCAGTCAGGAACAGGGGTGGGGACGAGCGAGCACCTCCCCCCCCGAACCGTACCAGGCCACGTGCCCCCAACATGGGCCCCCCCACCCCAAAGCACCTTGTCCACATGTTGATGAGGACAACAGCCTCTTCCCGACAACCCTGGAGGTTGGTTGTCGGGGTCTCCGGGCGGGGGGCTTATCGGAATCCGGGAGCCCCATTTAATAAGGGGCCCCCAGATACCGGCCCCCCACCCTATGTGAATGAGTATGGGGTACATCGTACCCCTACCCATTCACCTGGGGGGAAAAAGCGTCAATAAAAAAAACACAACACAGGTAGTAGTAGTTTATTAGGTGCTCCGGGGGTCTTCTCGCCGGGATCCTCCACTATCTTCTGCTCTTTTGTTAGCGGAGGAGCCCAGCTTTCTTGTTCGTCGTTGTCGACCGGGGGTCTTCTTCCGACTTCTCCACACTTTCCGGCCTCTTCTCCCGCTCTTTGAGAGCCCAGGCACACACACACCGCTCAACACATGTACAGCCCCCCCCCCCCCGTGAGGGGGGAAAGGAGGGAGCTAGGGACAGGGGAGAGAAGAGAGGGGGTGAGGGGGGCCCCCCGAATCGACCTCCCAGGGAATGTCCAGCTGCTCCACCCTGACAGGCAGGGAGAGCTGTACTTACCAGTCCTGAAGCTGGGAGACATTCCACGGAAGTCAGCTCCTGATCAGTACAGGGAAGACTACTGGCCTTGGCATACTGTGACGCAGACACCAGTAGCCTAGTCATTTGTACACCCCGGAGCATAACGCTCACCGACCACCTCTGGAGCCGAGGTATGTCGTGGCCTGCTGAGCCCTAGCTGCGACCTGCACAAGCTCGATGGCCGGACTGGGGAGACTACAAGGATAAGTGAACCAGCCTGTCACCCAGCCGGCTGTTGATAGAAGACCACAGGATCATTCATCTTTCGCAAAAAGTCAAGCTTCTGCACTAAAAAAACACAGGGTTCCTAGGTCTTATCTCCTCACTAGGCACTAATAAGGCTACAATCACCTCTTCATCATGAAAAAAAAAAGTTGATTGAAAACATTTTTTCTGATACAGTAGCACATGCTAACCCTTCCCAACTCCATCAAAAAAAAAAAGAAAAAAAAAGGTTTTAGCTTCCGAAACACTTTAACCCCTTGCAGATGTGCGTACTCGGCTTCCGGGGGTTATACCGGGATGATGCCAGCACCTGCAGGCATCATCCCGGTACCATTTTTCAGAGCGGGCGATTGGCTTTCCAACCATAACAACCGATGCGGCTAAAAGCCGCTCGGCTGTTATGCTGGTGGAGCAGGAGGGGACACCCCCCTCCCGCCGCTCTTACCGGTGCTCCCGTTCAGATCGGAAGCACCGATCACACATCCGATGCCTCTGGTGGCTGGGCAGGGACTGGAATGAAGCCGTAAGTGGCTTCATTCCAGCCTCCTAATGGTAAACACGGAAGCAACGTCATGACGTCACTTTCCGTTTACTTGGCTGCCAATGGCGCCGGATTTAAAAATATATACACTATTCAGAATCGCCGAAAACGGGGACCTGAATACTTTGAAGTGTAAAGGAGGGATCGGGGGGTCTTTTAGCCGTCCCTGCGAGCTTGCGAAGCAAAGAAAACGCATACGGAAGTCACGCCCGCATATGTAAACGGTGTTCACATCACACATGTGAGGTATCGCCGCGATCTTCAGAGCGAGAGCAATAATTCTAGCACTAGACCTCCTCTGTAACTCTAACCTGGCAACCAAATTTTTTTTCGCCTATTGAGATATTTAGGTACCGTAGTTTGTCGTCATTCCACGAGTGCGTACGATTATAAAGTGTGACATGTTTGGTATCTATTTACTCGGCGTAACATTATCTTTCACATTATGCAAAAAAAATTGGGCTAATTTTACTGTTTGTTTTTTTTTTAATTCATGAAAGTGTAAATTTTCCCAAAAAGTTGCGTCTAAAACACTGCTGTGCAAATACCGTGTGACATAAAATATTGCAACAATCGCCGTTTTATTCTCTAGAGACTCTGCTAAAAAATATATATATAATATTTGGGGGTTCCAAGTAATTTTCTAGCAAAAAATATGGATTTTAACTTGTAAACAACAAAAATAGGCTTAGTAATGAAAGGGTTTAAGTCTAACCCCGGGTTTACTTTTGCTTTAAAGAGGTCGTAAAGTCTCCAGGTTTTTCCCCTTAATGCATTAAGATGAAAAACCTTCTGTAGTGCAGTTGCTCCCCAGAGCCGTCCCCCCCCCCCCCGTTTTTCTTACCTGAACCCGATCGTTCCAGCGACGAGCAGGAGTCCAGCAGCTTCAGCCGCTGTCTTCGTCCTCATTGGATAGATTGATAGCAGCAGGAACCATTGGCTCCCGCTGCAGTCAATCAAATCTAATGACACGGGAGCTGCGGGGCGGGGTTGAGTCTGGTGTTTGTGTCAATGGACGCAGCAGCAGGACTCGTGAGCGCGCCCGCATGGGTTTCCCCCAATGGAAAATGGGTCTCCGTGAGGTCACCCGATGAAGGGGAGGAGCCAGGAGTGCAGATGAGGCACCCCAGAAGAAGAGGATGGAGGCTGCTCTGTGCAAAACCCTTACACAGAGGAAGTAAAAATAACATGTTTCTCATTAAAAAAAAAACAAAGCCTTTACAATCACCTTAAATATTCCATTTGAGCTTAGCTGGCCCAAATCAACTAATTATGTTACTAATTGCAGTGGTTTCTGTCAGTGCTGTATAAACTGTATATAGGAACAGCTTTATAGTATACTGTATGCAGCTAATTACAGTTTATATAGCGCCTACAGCCAGAGCATCTGTTTGTAAAGAAACTAGTTCTTATTGGCCAGTTGGCACAAACTAATGTAAAAGTAAACCTGGAGTTAGGTTTTAGGCAGAAATATGTATAGCTTTACCTCCGGCAAGAGTGCTCCATTCGGTTGAACGCTGAAAGCGTAGTCCGTTTTAAAATTTAAGCTGCGCTGTATTTGGTGAGGTTTATTCATGTGGTTAAATCCATCGTCTCTCTTCTCCTTGTCAAGTTTCTAGGTAAGATCACATAATAAATAAGAAGTTGTGTTCAGAAGTAGACAAATTTATCAGACAACAGAATTCTCTCCTACATGTAAAAATCTGCTTTTTTTTTTTATAGAAAGTTATTTAGAACCCCCAAACTGTCTTTTCTTTTGCAATTTTTTTATGTCACACAGTTTTTGCACAGCAGTTTTTCAAACGCATTTTTTTTTGTGTGGAAATAAATACCACCAAAAGAAAGCTCAATTTGTGGGGGGGAAAAATGTATCAAAATGTCATATGTGTACAGTGTTACATGACCGCGCAATTGTCATTCAAAATGTTACAGTGCTGAAAGCTAAAAATTGGCCTGGGCATGAAGGGGGTGAATATGCCCTGTATTGAAGTGGTTAAAGCATTAGATCAAAAAAAACAAATATATGGGCTGTTCTCAGCTGGTGTATAACCCCCTCTCTGCTATAGACATTCCGTTTAGTAGCAAGCAGTATTAGCCCACGTACAAACGGTTGGAGATTTCCACAACCAAATCCGTCGGATTTTGCCCGTCGGATCTTGTCCGAAACTGTTGCATACACACGGTCGGGCCAAGTTGGCGAAAAATCCGATCTTTCAGAACGTGATGACGTAATTTTCGTTACGATGGGACTACATTCATGCTAGTAGCCAATAGCTTTGATGTAGGAATTTGATCTGAGCATGCGTGGCACTTGGTCCGATGAAAATGCTCTACACATGATCGGATTAGGTCCGTCCGGCCCAGTTGGTCAGGAAATATTTCCAACATGTTGGAACATGTTGGTCACAGGAACATGTTGGTCACAGGAGCCCCATCTAAACTAATAATGTAAAGAAAAATACCCCTCAAGAGAGAACAGCCCCTCTTAAAGAGGAAGTAAACCCTAATAGGTTTTACTTCCTCTTTGTTTCCCTGCAAAGGTAAAGCATAATGGGCTACACTTCCCCGCATACACACGGGAGCCGCCAGTTGCGGCAGGATCTCCTTTAGGAACGGCACCTGCGCCTGTGCCGTTGATTACAGTGGTTATCAATTATAGACTTTTATTGTTCATTTTGAACGCAGCTCCAGGTAGACGGGACTAGTGAAGGAAGTCAATGTCGCCACCTCCATCGGCAAGATTGACACCTCGCTGGCCCTGTCACCTGGTATGGACTTAAAGGGGAAGCCCTATGCCGAAAAAACGGCATGGGGGTCCCCCCAAGGTCCATATCAGACCCTTTTCTGAGCACGCAGCCCGGCTGGTCAGAAAAGGGGGTGGGGACGCGCGAGCGCCCCCCCTCCTGAGCCGTACCAGGTCGCGTGCCCTCAACATGGGGGGGTGCTGTGGGGAAGGGGGGGCCCCCACCCCGAAGCACCTTGTCCCCATTTTGATGAGGACAAAGGCCTCTTCCTGACAACCCTTGGTTGTCGGGGGTCTGCAGGGGGCTTATCGGAATCCGGGAGCCCCCTTTAATAAGGGGGCCCCCAGATACCGGCCCCCCACCCTATGTGAATGAGTATGGGGTACAATGTACCCCTACCCATTCGCCTGGTGAAAATTTTTTTAATAAAACACAACACAAGGTTTTAAAATAATTTATTGCACAGCTCCGGGGGGTCTTCTTCCATCTTGGGGGGTCTTCTCGCCGGACTTCTCGCCCGGTCTTCTGTCGCCGCCGCCTCTTCTTCCGACTTCTGGGGTCTTGTCCCCCTCTTCGGTTCTTCTTGCTGGGCCTCCGCTTCCTTCTTCCAGCTCTTTTACTAGCGGTTGCCCGGTCTTCTGTCATCGCTGCCTTCTCTTCTTCTTCTTCCTTGAGATGTTGACTCAACGCTGTCTGCGACTTATATAGAGACAATGGGCGGGGTCACCAGGTGATGTCACATGGTTACCCCGCCCCCTCGTGATGTCACAGTCCCAGCATCATCTGGGACTGTGACATCATAAGGGGGCGGGTCACCATGTGACATCACCTGATGACCCCCGCCCATTGTCCCTATACAAGTCGACACACAACGCGCCCGTCATTGCGGCCAGAGACAGCGTCGAGTCAACATCTCAAGGAAGAAAAAGAGTTGGAAGAAGGAAGCGGAGGCCCGGCAAGAAGAACCAAAGAGGGGGACAAGACCCCCGGGCGGGCGACAAAGAAGAAAGCCCAACTCCTCCGCTAGTAAAAGAGCTAGCAGAAGATAACGGAGGAGTCCGGTGAGAAGACCCCCCAAGACGGAAGACCCCCTGGAGCTGTGCAAAATATTTTAAAACCTTGTGTTGTGTTTTATTTACAATTTATTTTCCCCAGGTGAATGGGTAGGGGTACATTGTACCCCATACTAATTCACATAGGGTGGGGGGCCGGTATCTGGGGGCCCCCTTATTAAAGGGGGCTCCCGGATTCCGATAAGCCCCCCGCCCGCAGACCCCAACAACCAATGGCCAGGGTTGTCGGGAAGAGGCCCTTGTCCTCATCAACATGGGGACAAGGTGCTTTGGGGTGGGGGGGGCCGCAGGGCCCCGCCTTCCCCAAAGCACCCCCTCAGGTTGAGGGCATGCGGCCTGGTACGGCTCAGGAGGGGGGTGCTCGCTCGTCCCCTACTCCTTTCCTGACCGGCCAGGCTGCGTGCTCGGATAAGAGTCTGATATGGACCTTGGGGGGGGGACCCCCACATCGTTTTTTTTGGCATAGGGCTTCCCCTTTATGTGAGCCCACACACGGGCGGACAGTCCGCCGGACCAAGTCCGCCAGATAGTTTGATTGTGTGTATGGGGCATGAAACAATACAATACATATTAGGAACAACTGGGGAGGCAGGGGAAGGAACATTTTGACTTCATCACATGGAGGGAAGGAGAGGCAGAGTTCACATGCATTTCAGACTTATCAATATACATCAAATGGCAACTACTACCTATCTAATTGTTGAGAGGCCTGAGCTTTCACACTGTCCACTGCCCTATTGACACTGTCCACTATTGAGGTAGGCTATGTTTATATTTTTTCAGTGACATTAGTTTTATTATATTTTTCATGTTTTTCTTATTTAGTTAAGCTTTGGTAGTTAATTTTTATATAAAAAAAAAGCGATAAACCCCAGTGATCTTTGATCTCTCATGTTTTTCAGGTAAATCTCCACCTCTCCAAAGGTTTTCCTACTCTTGCTTTACAACCTTGAAACCACAGGTCTGGGATATCCGTGACTCTGAGAGGCTAACTGACATATGTGTATGTGCAAGGAGCGCCTGAGGATGGAGGTTTTGGTACCTTATTTTGAGGAAGTAAAACTTTCTCAACTGTGACATCTTTGGTCAAGCACCTCACCAAACAGACATCTTGCTTGGAAAAGCATATGTGTGAGGCACCTCTTACGGGCAGCTTTTGCTTTCCAAACCTTTAGCCATAACATTCTGTGCATATGACTGGAGATTAGAACCATTCTGGAGGAGATTTGTGTCTTATAACATGTTCCAGTGCAGCGACTGTACATAAAATATTCTATGCATCAAGATAAAAAAACCTTCTGTGTGTAGCAGACCCCCCCCCCCCCCCATTACCTACCCGACCTTCTTTTTTCAGCAATGGCCACGATCCCCTCAGCCATCCAGTACACTTCTCCTGATTTGCTGAGACAAAGCAGTGGCGCTATTGGCTCCCGTGGCTGTCAATCAAAGTCAGTCAGCCAATCAGGAGAGAGGGGGCGGGACCAGGTCGGGGTTCCGTGTCTGAATGGATACATGGAGCTCTGAGTTGGCTTGGATGACAACCTGTAACAAGCTGCTGGCTGAGGGGGCACTCAAAGGAGGGAGGGGCCAGGTGCGGGCGAAGAGGGACCCAAGAAGAGGAGGATCTGGGCTCCTCTGTGCAAAAACAACTGGTGTTATAAATAAAGCTGGTACAAAAAACAAAAACAAAAAAAGAAGCAGTCCAATTTGCTGAATCGCGCATCACGCTGGCCCCCCCTAGTGCAGCAGGCAACGGAGGGCTGTTGCAGCTGTAAAACTACTACGACAGCGTATCTGATAGTGTGAATTTGGCCTAAGATGTTTTTTTTTATTTTTTGGATATAGCAGGCGACAGTGAGAACCCCCTCTTTTTTTTTTGCTGGATTTTCTCATCACTTTTGGTACCAGAGACAATGTTGCCTTGGACTAATGGGGTGAAGTTGCCCAGAGGTCTCACTGGCAGCAGTTCTAACCCTTCCACATCTTATATAAAATGAAAAATTCCCTTTCAGTCTTTAGCTCACCCTTAATTGCGGCTGGTTAACGGGAACCACATAAAGATGAAATGTATACTCCATGTAATTCACATCTTCTGGAGAAACCACCTTGCTGTATAACAGAACCTTCCCCTCCAATGGAATGGGTCTTCTCCATAATTTTGCGTGCAATGCAGGAAAAAAATTAGAAGAGGAGGGATTTTCTATAACAATATGGGATGATCCAACTGTTACCGGTTTTGTGATATTAAATTTTCCTCCCGTAACATGGCCACATCTAATTAGCACGAAGCCTCTCTTCAGATCTAGAAAGTAAAAAAAAAAAACAATTTTCTGCGTCATTGCGATAGTAAGCATTGTTTTTCAGATGTGTAAAAAAGGGATTAGTCCAATCCTGAATCATCTTATCAATTCAAGGGGCAGCTAAATGTTACCATTATGTGTGCATACCGTGTCTCCTAATTATGCTTCAATGATCCTCTGGTCTAGCTGCAAGTCTACCAGACAGGGTCTGCCTAAGAGCCGGTTCACACAGGGGAGACTCAGATCCGACTTCAGGTCGCCCCTAGTCGCCTCAGGTCGGACAACATGTAAAAATCAATGTAAGTGAATGAGAGCCGTCTTAATGCACACTACTGAAGTCGCTCCGACTTTAGAAAAGGTTCCTGTACTACTTCAATCCGACTTATAGGTGACTGGTACCCATTGATTTCAATGGAGGTCGCCTCCAAGTTGGATCTCCGTCTATACGGAGGCGACTCTGACAGAATTATCAGCTCTCAGGAGGGAACTCCACGCCAAATTTATTTAAAAGAATTGGCGTAGGTTCCCCCTCCGAGAGCATACCAGGCCCTTAGGTCTGGTATGGATTCTAAGGGGAACCCCCTACGCCGAAAAAACGGCGTGGGGGTCCCCCCCAGATACATACCAGACCCTTATCAGGGCACGCTACCCGGCCGGCCAGGAAAGGGGGTGGGGACGAGCAAGCTCACCCCCCCTCCTGAGCCGTACCAGGCCGTGTACCCTCAACATGGGGGGTGCCTTGGGGAAGGGGGGGCCGCGCGGCCCCCCCACCCCAAAGCACCTTGTCCCCATGTTGATGAGGACAAGGGCCTCTTCCCGACAACCCTGGCCGTTGGTTGTTGGGGTCTGCGGGCGTGGGGCTTATCGGAAATAAGGGGGCCCCCAGATACCGGCCCCCCACCCTATGTGAATGAGTAGGGGGTACAATGTACCCCTACCCATTCACCTGTGAAAAAAAAAGTAAAAAAAAAACAGAACACAGGGTTAAAATTGTATATTGCACAGCTTCGGGGGTCTTCCATCTTCGGGGGTCTTCTCGCCGGACTCCTCCGCTATCTTCTGCTAGCTCTTTTACTAGCGGAGGAGCCCAGCTTTCTTCTTCGCCGCCACCCTCTTCTTCCGACTTCGGGGGTCTTGTCCCCTTCTTCGGGGGTCTTGTCCCCCTCTTCGGTTCTTCTTGCCGGGCCACTGCGCCTACTTCTAGCTCTTTTACAAGCGGTGGCCCAGAGGAGGATGCTGGGACTGTGACATCATAATGGGCGGGGACATCATCCGGTGATGTCCCTATATAAGTCGCCGCACGCCGCGTCCCTGTCATTGTGAGCAGAGACAGCGACGAGGCAACATCTTCTGAAGAGAAGAACAGAAGACCGGCGACAGAAGACCGGGCCACCGCTTGTAAAAGAGCTAGAAGAAGGCGCGGTGGCCCGGCAAGAAGAACCGAAGAGGGAGACAAGACCCCCGAAGTCGGAAGAAGAGGGCGGCGGCGAGGAAGAAAGCCGGGCTCCTCCGCTAGTAAAAGAGCTAGCAGAAGATAGCCGAGGAGTCCGGCGAGAAGACCCCCGAAGACGGAAGACCCCCGGAGCTGTGCAATAAACAATTTTAACCCTGTGTTGTGTTTTTTTTTTTTTTCAATTTTTTTTTTTACAGGTGAATGGGTAGGGGTACATTGTACCCCATACTCATTCACATAGGGTGGGGGGCCCGGATCCAGGGGCCACCTTATTAAAGGGCGCTCCCGGATTCCGATAAGCCCCATGCTCGCAGACCCCGACAACCAACGGCCAGGGTTGTCGGGAAGAGGCCCTTGTCCTCATCAACATGGGGACAAGGTGCTTTGGGGTGGGGGGGGTCGTGCGGCCCCCTTCCTCAAGGCACCCCCCAAATTGAGGGCACGCGGCCTGGTATGGCTTAGGAGGGGGGCGCTCGCTCGTCCCCACCCCCTTTCCTGGCCGGCTGGGTAGCGTGCTCGGATAAGGGTCTGGTATGAATCTGGGGTGATCACCACGCTGTTTTTTCGGCGTAGGGGGTTCCCCTTAGAATCCATACCAGACCTAAGGGCCTGGTATGCTCTCGGAGGGGGAATTCATGCCATTTTTTTTTTTTATTATTTGGCGTGGAGTTCCCCCTTCAGAGCTCATTCTCTGATTGGCCAAGGCAAAAGTCGCCTGGCCTGGGGCGACTTAAAGTCGTGTTGTAAGTCGCCCCAAGCCGCGCCCAAGTCGTGTCCAAGTTGCCTCCAAAAGTCGTGTTCAAAGTCGTGTCGCCCCTGTGCGAACCGGCTCTAACTGAAAGCAGTAAATTATCTACAGTCTCTAATGAAGTGAAATACTCATAATGGTCATTTAGTAGCCAAGGATCGTGTGATCTCAGCAGCTTCATGGTGAGCAAGTAACTTTAATTTTGGATGACGTACGGAATATTTAAAACCCCCTGGTTTTATTGTGGTCTATACCTGTTGGGAGGCATTTCCATTAACTTCCTGCCCCAGAAATATAACAAAGTGAGGAGAAATCTCCAAGACATTCGTCATGAACAGGTGTCTGCAGTGGAAAGCTTCCCCCATCCATTTGTTTGTGTGACAACTTCAACCTTTAGGATTTCCTATTTACTTTCTGTCCAGAGGACAAGCAAGCAAAAAGTGTGAATCTCCCCAGAGACACAGATGGCAATAAACATGTGACCCAAGAAAGCGATCAATGAGGTCCAACACAAAATTCTAAACTTGCCACTTTTGGACCTCCCATTATGTATATACACGTCATTAGTTTGATGTTATACAACAGCAGCTAGCTGCCATAACCCCGGGATTTTTTTTGCACGGGCAAGTCGGCATCTAATAGAAGAGGTCCCGGCGACAGATTCACCACGGGTTCAGTTTTATAGGCAGCGGGAGAGGTGCCCCCCCCCCCCCCCCCCCAATCGCTTCCCTGCTTACCGGAGATGTCGGTAAAGGGGGAAACGATCCAATCCCCTGGAGCGATGGGAAGGAAGTTGAGTGAGGCCAAGATGGCCCCCACTCGACTCTATGCCCTTGGAGGTCTGGAGCGACGGCTGTCTTTTTTTTTTTTTTTTTTTTGCTTTTAAGTGTAAATGTGAGATCTGAGGTCTTTTTGACCCCCAGCTCATGCGCAGAAGCAAACGCATACGCAAGTCACATCCCCATATATAAAAAAGGTGTTCGCACACCACACATGTGAGGTATTGCTGTGATTGTCAGTGACATCAAAAATTCTAGCACTAGACCTCCTCTGTAACTCTTAACTGGTAACCTGTAAAAATGTTAAGGCATTGCCTATGGAGATTTTTAAGTACTGTAGTTTGTCACCATTCCACGAGCGGGCGCAATTTTAAAGTGCGACATGTTGGGTATCTATTTACTCAGCGTAACATCATCTTCCACATTATACACAAAATTGGGCCAACTACTGTTTTGTTATTTTTTAATTCCAAAAAGTGTATTTTCTTCCCCAATAAAATTGCTATTGTAAGACCACCACACAAATAAGGTGTGACACAAAATATTGCAATGGTCTCCATTTTATTCTCTAGGGTCTCTGCTGAAAAAAAAAAAAAAAAATCTCATGTTTGGGGGTTCTAAGTAATTTTCTAGCAAAAAATACAGATTTTAACTTGTAAACAAATGTCAGCAATAGGCCTGGTCCTTAACCACTTCCCGACCAGCGCACGACGATGTACTTCGACAGAATGGCACGGGCAGGCATATTGGCGTGCATGTACGTCCAATCTTCAATGCCGCCCTGCCATCGGTGGTCGGGACCCCCGTGAGTCCGGTTGCGGGACCCGCGGTCTCGATCGCCCGCGGGCATACCCGCGGTCTCGATCGCCGCGGGCATACCCGCGATCGTCTCACGGGACGGCTGAATGGAGGAAATGCCATGTAAACAGCATTTCTCCATTCTGCCTAGCAACTAGTGACGCTGATCTCTGCTCCATGTGATTGGAGCAGAGATCAGTGTTCACTAAATGAAAGCCCAACCCCCCCACAGTTAGTAACACACCCCTAGGAACACTTAACCCCTACACTGCCACCCCCTGGTTAACCCCTTCACTGCCAGTGTCATTTACATAGGAATCACTGCATTTATATAGCACTGATTACTGTATAAATGACAATGGTCCCAAAAATGTGTCAAAAATGTCCGATGGGTCCCCCACAATGTCGCAGTCACAATAAAAATCGCTGATCGCCGCCATTACTAGTAAAAAAAAAATAATAAAAAATTATTAATAAAAATGCTATAAAACTATCCCTATTTTGTAAACGCTATAACTTTTGCGCAAACCAATCAATAATCGCTTATTGCGATTTTTTTTTTTACCAAAAATATGTAGAAGAATACGTATCGGCCTAAACTGAGGGAAAAAAAATGTTTTTTTATATGTTTTTGGGGGATATTTATTATAACAAAAAGTAAAAAAGAATGCGTTTTTTTCAAAATTGGCGCTCTATTTTTGTTTATAGTGCAAAAAATAAAAACCGCAGGGGTGATCAAATACCACCAAAAGAAAGCTCTATTTGTGGGAAAAAAAAGGACATCAATTTTGTTTGGGAGCCACGTCGCATGACTGCGCAATTGTCAGTTAAAGCGACGCAGTGCCGAATCGCAAAAAGTGGTCTGGTCTTTGACCAGCAAAATGTTCTGGTCTGTAAGTGGTTAAGAGGTAAAAATTGAGATTTTTTTTTCTTTTTCTTTTTTTTTTTGTAAAAAATGCCTTTAACAAACATGCGGCTGAAGAAAAATGTGTCTCGGGTTTTATCTTCCCAAAGGAAAATCTGCCCCTCTTTACAATCGCGCCTTTTTCAGGTCATCAGTTTTTGGCTGCACCGATATTTGTGAGCGACTATTTTCATGGATGAAGCACAGGAAAGGGCAAAATTAGAACCAAAATATCTGATGAGCACCCTGAGATTTCATCGAGAATTGTTACTTCATCCAACCAACCAGATATTGATGTGGTAGTTTATCAAAACCAGTGTCATATATTGCACTAGTTTTATGTTCCCCTCTTCGAATAAAACATATTACAAAAAAATTACGAAGTTTTATAACACATTTTTTTACATCGGTAAACGTTAACGTGTCTTTTTGTGCTCGTCCTTATTTTTTGTGTATTTTATGTGCGGCCCCAGACCATTCCGCTTTTTCCAATGTGGCCCAGGAAGATCAAAAGGTTGGACACCCCCCTGAGTAATACAGTAAATCAAACCATACTGCACAGGCTTCTTCAAAGGGGTAGCTTTGTTACTGTATAACTATAAATGAGCAGTAAAAGCCAGAATGCCAGGCTGAAAATCCAATTAACTAATTTTTGTGTTATGTTATAGTGTATCAAAACCACCTCCCTCGTTACGCTACAATGCCTTTTTTTTTTTTTCTTTTATAATTTTACACCCAACTGAATAGCCACGTTTTAGTTCTTCTACATTTTTTCATTATCATTTACTGTATTCTACTTTGGGGTTGTTTATTTTTATTTTTTTATCTTTAGATTTTCTCCTTGTTGGACCACTTTTAGCCCTTGTACACACGGTCGGGGGAATCCGTCGGAATGTGTCCTATCGGACCGTGTCGTCAGATAATCCGACTGTGTGTGGTATGCATCGGACTGATTCCGTCTGAATATCCGTCGAACCCAATTTTCCAACATGGAAATATTTCCCGACCAACTGGGCCGGACGGACATACTCCGATCATGTGTAGAGAATTTTGATCGGACCAAGTGCCACGCATGCTCAGATCAAATTCCTACATCAAAGCTATTGGCTACTAGCCTGAACGTAGTCCCGTCGTAACAAAATTATGTCATCATGTTCTGAATGATCGGATTTTTCGACAACTTAGTCCGACCGTGTGTATGCAACAGTTTCGGACAAGATCCGACGGGCAAAATCCGACGGATTTGGTTGTCGAAATCTCCGACCGTGTGTACAAGGGGCTTAGAGAGGAAATACAGCTCTAGCGCAATAAATCACTTCTGGCTTATGGAGCGCACTTCAGATACATTGTCCGTCTCGGTCTCTCTCTGTGTGTAAAAATAAAAGAATACCTAGATCAAGGTTTGATCTAGGCATGTGCCAGGGTAAGCGTTCTGGTCAAAGTCAGTATTTTTGCACAGGATTTTTTTTTTTTTATTTAGTGTCAGTGTGTTTTAGGTAGGATAAAAAGCAAAATCAAAATGCGCGCCATTGTTTCTGGGCTGTACTAACAGTATAAGCAACAACTAATATACACATATGTGGTATCACTGCGATTGTCAGGAGCATTTATTTTGGGTTGTTATTTGGTGGAAGGTTATGGTAGTAGCAAGAAACGTACAGCTAATCAAAGGACAGGAAGGGAAATTAGGGATTTTCGCGGTGCTGATTAACAAAGTACATTTAATTAAAGTACAAAATTTGTAGTACAAAAATTTATTAAGTTTGAAGTTAAAATCAGTAGCAATATATGCTTAAAAGATTCAGAGTAATGCAATACAGTGGTTGTTCTCGTCAAGCACACATAGTCCCGACATGTTTCGCATTGGATTGCTTCTTCAGGGGATGTGTGAATGTTTGAACAAAATCTAGACCAAAAATACAAAAATAATAATAGAATATATCACAAAATTCATAAGTGCAGAGAGAGGAAAAAAAAAAAAAACACACAGACACACATCAAACCCACCTTCAACCCATCACTACGTTGATGGTAAAGTAGGGGAATTGTCCACCTCGGGGGTTAACTGCAGCAGTGCTGAATCGCAGGGGGCTAAAAAGCCAACCCAAGGAAACTGATAACAAAAAGGTATGTAGTAAAAAGCGAAATTTGAAATTTTGGGATAATTTAAAGTTCTTTAATACATGATTTAATTTTAAGGTTGCTAAAATAAAGCAGCCTTTTAGGGGTGAAAAACCCTCTAAAGTATAGAAATTAAGAAAGGTAGTACACAGATATATTTTAATTTCAAATGTATTACTTACATAGGTTGGATAGTTGTAAGAAATGGGGACGCTCGTATTTTGAAAAAAATCTTTTTGAGCACTCAGGGAGACACACCTGCACAGAAGTACCAGCTGGGTGGCCAATCAAAGAAAAAACAAAACGAAGATTAGAAAGGTTAGGATAGATAAGAAAGTATATCTCAAAAGGGTGGTGTGTACATCACAAACTGAGTGTTATAAAAACACAAACACTCAAGCATATACCGTATATACTCGAGTATAAGCCGAGATTTTCAGCCTCTTTTTTGAGGCTGAAAGTGCCCCCCTCGGCTTATACTCGAGTCACCGCTGTCTGACTGCCCGAACAGCGTGTCGAGCAGACAGACAGCGGCCATTCTACCTTTCAAAAGCCGCGCCTCCGGCTCCGCCTCCGCCTGTGATAGGCGGAACACTCAATTTCCCAGCAGTCAGTGTTCCGCCTATCACGGACATCGGCTCATCCTCGGATGAGCCGATGTCCGTGATAGGCGGAACACTGACTGCTGGGAAATTGAGTGTTCCGCCTATCACAGGCGGAGGCGGAGCCGGAGGCGCGGCTTTTGAACAGGGGAATGGCCGCCAGGGCGCCGACGAAGAGCGGCGATCCTGGCATGGGACGACACGGAGGCTCGGGACGGGACGACACGGAGGCTCGGGACGGGACGACACGGAGGCTCGGGACGGGACGACACGGAGGCTCGGGACGGGACCGGACAGAGGCTCGGGGCACAGGTAGGCTGGACACACAAGGCTGCACGGACACACACACACACACACACACACACACACACACACGGATGGACACACACACACACACAGGGATGGATGGATGGATGGACACACACACACACACAGGGATGGATGGATGGATGGACACACACACACACACAGGGATGGATGGATGGATGGACACACACACACACACACACACACACACAGGGATGGATGGATGGATGGACGCACACACACACAGGGATGGATGGATGGACACACACACAGGGATGGATGGATGGACACACACACAGGGATGGATGGATGGACACACACACAGGGATGGACGGACACACAGGGATGGACGGACACAGAGGGATGGACGGACACACACAGGGATGGACAGGCATATCTCACCCTCGGCTTATACACGAGTCAATAGGTTTCCCAGTTTTTTGGGGGTAAATTGGGGGCCTCGGCTTATACTCGGGTCGGCCTATACTCGAGTATATACGGTAGATATACACTAAGAATTACACATTAGCATCCCAAAGCATAGAATTCCAAGCCAGGGAGTCAATGCAGACATACAAAAAGAAACATGGACAGTAGCCCAGGTCTAAAGGGTTGAAAAACAATCAGAAAGAAAAGTGAAAGTTTGCAAATGAAAAAAACGATCGATTAAAGTAAATATAAAAAGATATAACAGTAAGCTTACCAAGAAGTACAAAGTCTGGAGGATCAAGCGTCACCCTTGGCTGCGACCCGCAAAGGAATGACGGTATTACGAAGGCTTTTTATATGCCCCGCCATCAAGCCGGTGTCTGACGTAGTCGGCCTGATGCGGACAAAAGGAGCGCTATTGCGCATGCTCACCAATGGGACGAGACTGAGTAAGCCTACAAGTCCCATAATGCCTCAAGCATGTGGGCGGGGGAAAAAGGGGAACGAACGATGCCTTCGTAAAGGACGACGGCATAGACGAACGTGGCCACCAATCCGACCGCCCAGTCAAGCGTAGAGGCAAAAACGATGGAAAAAGAGGGTCGGAAAAGGATGGCAAAAAATGGCCAATCCTTTCGACCGATGTAAGGGGAGCGTCGCAGCGCTAGAGAGGGGCAGTGGCACACAAGGCGCCTATGCCCCCGGGCGTCCGTGCGAACAGCACTGATGGGGAAACCGAGGAGGTGGACCATTCGGGTGGGGAATCATAAAGGGGGAGGGCAAAGAAATATTTCTCTAAAAGCTGCACATAATAATATCATAAACATAATAATATCATAAACATATACATAATGTATTCTTATACTCATTATTAACAAACAAATCTTTCCCCCGCCCACATGCTTGAGGCATTATGGGACTTGTAGGCTTACTCAGTCTCGTCCCATTGGTGATCATGCGCAATAGCGCTCCTTTTGTCCGCATCAGGCCGACTACGTCAGACGCCGGCTTGATGGCGGGGCATATAAAAAGCCTTCGTAATACCGTCATTCCTTTGCGGGTCACAGCCAAGGGTGACGCTTGATCCTCCAGACTTTGTACTTCTTGGTAAGCTTACTGTTATATCTTTTTATATTTACTTTAATCGATCGTTTTTTTCATTTGCAAACTTTCACTTTTCTTTCTGATTGTTTTTCAACCCTTTAGACCTGGGCTACTGTCCATGTTTCTTTTTGTATGTCTGCATTGACTCCCTGGCTTGGAATTCTATGCTTTGGGATGCTAAAGTGTAATTCTTAGTGTATATCTATATGCTTGAGTGTTTGTGTTTTTATAACACTCAGTTTGTGATGTACACACCACCCTTTTGAGATATACTTTCTTATCTATCCTAACCTTTCTAATCTTCGTTTTGTTTTTTCTTTGATTGGCCACCCAGCTGGTACTTCTGTGCAGGTGTGTCTCCCTGAGTGCTCAAAAAGATTTTTTTCAAAATACGAGCGTCCCCATTTCTTACAACTATCCAACCTATGTAAGTAATACATTTGAAATTAAAATATATCTGTGTACTACCTTTCTTAATTTCTATACTTTAGAGGGTTTTTCACCCCTAAAAGGCTGCTTTATTTTAGCAACCTTAAAATTAAGTCATGTATTAAAGAACTTTAAATTATCCCAAAATTTCAAATTTCGCTTTTTACTACATACCTTTTTGTTATCAGTTTCCTTGGGTTGGCTTTTTAGCCCCCTGCGATTCAGCACTGCTGCAGTTAACCCCCGAGGTGGACAATTCCCCTACTTTACCATCAACGTAGTGGTTGAAGGTGGGTTTGATGTGTGTCTGTGTGTTTTTTTTTGTTTTTTTTTTCCTCTCTCTGCACTTATGAATTTTGTGATATATTCTATTATTATTTTTGTATTTTTGGTCTAGATTTTGTTCAAAACATTCACACATCCCCTGAAGAAGCAATCCAATGCGAAACATGTCGGGACTATGTGTGCTTGACGAGAACAACCACTGTATTGCATTACTCTGAATCTTTTAAGCATATATTGCTACTGATTTTAACTTCAAACTTAATACATTTTTGTACTACAAATTTTGTACTTTAATTAATTGTACTTTGTTAATCAGCACCGCGAAAATCCCTAATTTCCCTTCCTGTCCTTTGATTTATGTTTCAAATTTTCAGGGATGAGGTGCCATCTTTGTTAGGTGTTGTGTGAGGCTGAACCATCAAAATTATTCCAAACGTACAGCTAAATTGCTAAAAAAAAAAAAAAAAAATATTATATATATATATATATATATATATATATATATATATATATATATATATATATATATATATATATATATATAATTTTTTTTTTTTTTTTTTTTTACATTTTGGGCCAGTTTTCCTTTAACCACTTCAGCCCCCGACCATTTGGCTGCCTAAAGACCAGAGGCCATTTTTGCAATTTGGCACTGCGCTGTTTTAACTGGTAATTGCGCGGTCATGCAATGTTGTACTCAAACAAAATTTGCGTCCTTTTTCCCCTCCCCCACAAATAGAGCTTTCTTTTTATGGTATTTGATTGCCTCTGTGATTTTTAGTTTTTGTGACATAAACAGAAAAAGACCAAAAATGTAGAAAAACAAAAACTTTTTGTTATAAGAAAAATCCAATAAACTGAATTTTAGTCATACATTTAAGCCAAAATGTATTCAGCCACATGTCTTTGGTAAAAAAAAAAAAAAAAAGTAAGCGTATATTTATTGGTTTGCGCAAAAGTTATAGCGTCTACAAACTAGGGTACATTTTCTGGAATTTACACAGCTTTTAGTTTATGACTGCCTATCTCATTTCCTGAGGTGCTAAAATGGCAGGGCAGTACAACCCCCTAAATGACCCCATTTTGGAAAGTAGACACCCTAAGGAAATTGCTGAGAGGAATGTTGAGCCCACTGAATATTTTTTTTTTGTCCCAAGTGATTGAAAAATTACATTGCCATGGTTATATGTGGAATTACACCCCAAAATACATTCTGCTGGTTCTCCTGAGTACGGGGATACCACATGCGTGGGACTTTTTCGGAGCCTAGCCGCGTACAGGGCCCCCCGAAAAAAAAACAGCACCGCCTTCAGGATTTCTAAGGGTGTACATTTTTGATTTCACTCCTCACTACCTATCACAGTTTTGAAGGCCATAAAATGCCCAGATGGCACAAAACTCCCCTAAATGACCCTATTTTGGAAAGTAGACACCCCAAGCTATTTGCTGAGAGGCATGGTGAGTATTTTGCAGATCTCATTTATTTTTTTAAATGAAGAAAGAAAAGAAAAAAAATTAGATTTTTTTGTACTCGCCGTAAAATCCTTTTCTCTGTAATTCACCGACCGACACAGCTCCTCTCTGTAACAAAATGGGTTGTTAGCTCTATCACTGGAGATTACTAGGCAAAGTTGTAATACAACACTTTAGAACTTTAGTTCCGCCCAGGGGGGCAGTCCCTTAGGCTACAATCCCCACACTCTGCCCCAGTATTAGTGGGATCCCCTCGGCTTCCACTCTGCGAAGCAGACCTGACAAAAGTTTCAGTGGAGGAAAGGCATAGATCAGCCGGTACTGATCCCACAGGGCAACCAGCGCGTCCGACGCGTCTGCCCACTGATCTCTTGTCCTGGACACGAATCTTGGCACCTTCCGATTGAGACGGGAGGCCAGTAGATCCACATCTTGTGTACCCCACTTCAGGCACAGCAGCCTGAATGTCTCCAGATGCAATGCCCAATCTCCTGGGTCCAGCATCTGTTGACTCAGATAGTCCGCCTGCCAGTTCTCCACTCCCGGGATGTAAATGGCCGACAGGGCCGGTACGTCTCGCTCTGCCCACTAAAGTATGTAAGCGAACCCCCCCGTGCAGCGGCTGAACTTCTTGTTCCCCTTGGTGATTTACGTACGCCACAGCCATGGCGTTGTCCGACTGTATCCTGATCGGACGCCCTTGAAGACTCATCGACCATGTGTGGAGACACAGCCTGATCGCTCTCAATTTGAGCAGATTGATCGGCAGCTTGGATTCTTCCATCAACCAGAGGCCCTGAGCCGACTGAACCCCCATCACTCCACCGGATAGACTGGCGTCCGTAGTGATCACCGCCCAATTCAGAGGAAGGAACCATTTGAATCACTGGGGACCTCAACCACCAGATCAGCGAGCCCCTGACTGGCTGGCTTACCTGGATCTGCCGATCCAGGGACAACTGAGATTTGTCCCATTTTGACTAGATCTCCTTCTGCAGAACTCCGGTGTGGAACTGGGCGTAATGCACTGCCTCGAAGGAGGCTACCATGAGTCCCAGTACTCACGTGCAAAACCGGAGCGATGACCACTTGCGGTTCATCAGTAGTTTGACCGCAGATGTGAGCGTCTGCAATTTGTCTGAAGGGAGAAAAACTCACTTCCCTGGAGTCCAACAGCAAACCTAGGTACTCCAGATGCTGGGTCGGCACAATTACTGACTTCTTTAGGTTCAACAGCCACCCAAATTCCTGCAGGGTCTGCATGGTGTTCGCCACATCCTCCTCTAATTCTGAGGCGGAAGATGCTCTCAGGAGGAGATAGTCTAAGTAGCCCACGATCGCGACCCCACGTTGTCAGCAACACCAATACTGGAGCCAGTACCTTGGTAAAGATCCGGGGGGCTGATGCCAGACCAAAGGGAAGAGCCACAAATTGGTAATGGTCGTCCCCAACTGCAAAACGCAGAAACTTGATGGAGCGCAGCAACTACTGAGCGAACTGATTCCATTCTGAACCTCTGCACTTTCACAAAGTGATTGAGGGCTTTTAAGTCGAAGATTGGAGTAGAATCCCTGGAAGTGTTCAGATTCCGTAAAAAGAGAGCCCTTGCCTATGGCGTGGCTCCTTAGCTTTCCTGGCCTGTGGGAGTAATGTACACTTACCACCAGTGGCATTTTTAATAATGTCATCTAACGAGGCTCCAAAGAGCCGGTCGCCAAGGAAAGGAAGATCCATCAGGGCGTTTTTGGATGCTTGGTCAGCAGACCAGCATTTTAGCCAAATTAGGCGCCTCAGCACCACAGCTGACACTGAAGCCCTGGATAACAGAGGCAGAGTATCCAGGGCCACGTCACAGACTTAAGTCCTTGCACTAGCTGGTCTGCTAGTTCCACGCAGACAGGGGAAGCCTGTTGCTCTCCCAATTCGCAGTGCAAAAGTTTTGCCCACTCAGTTAATGTCTGCGACACAAGTGTGGATGCCAGTACAGGTCGCACGGCTGACCCCACGACCATAAACAAGGAACAAGCCACCTCCTCGGCCTTCTTGTCTGTGGGATCCTTGAATGCAGGAGTCCCCTCAACCGGGATCGTGGTTACTTTATTTAACCCTGATACTGGGGGGTCCACGACCAGAGGAGCCGACCACTTTTTGAGAAGGCTTTCCTCAATGGGGTAACGCGCCGCCATGTATTTGAAGACCGAAAAGGTCCGTTGCGGGCGACCCCATTCCTTGTAAATGAACTTGTCAAAATAAGTCAGATACGGGAACACAGGTTAACATGCTGGCCTGCCGGACCCAAAAGGGACCGGTACATCAGCAGAGGAATCCGCTGGCTCCTGAATCTTCAGGGTATCACGCACAGCTGTGATAAGTGCTCCAACAAGCGCTTTGTCATGCACGGACCCGGACAGGGACTCATCCTCACTGTCCAAATGGTCCTGGTCAGCGTCATCTGACAAGACAGAGCAGGGGTCACCGGCCTCAGCAGGGGGGAGGGAGGGGCGCAGGGGCCTCTTTTTAGCACCTTTCTTCCCACGCACCACCTTTATCTTGGCAACAAACGAATTGAGGACCGCCGTCAGGGTGTCCATGGGAACCACGCAGTCCGCAGGTGACCCGGTTGCAATTGCCTGGATTTCGGGGGAAGAAACACCAGTTTCTAAAGCCATGCTGACCCTAACCTGTCTGCCACCCAAAGGGAATTTTGGACAGTGACAGTCCCACTCTCCTTACTGCCGCTGACTGAGGGGTTCTAACGCGCCGGACTCACCACCCTGAGGAGTTCCACGCTGTATACAGCAGTGTAGCCCCCTAGCACTCCCAGATGCAGTGGGACCAAAGCTGTGTCGGTGGCAGCCCGTCAGAACGATCGATGAACGATCACTGAGAAATCTGAAAAATGTGTCCAGATTACATAGAAAGCCTGCCAGAGCTCTGTGATGACAAAACAGGAAGCTGAGGACACAGGAAGCTGCTGCTAGAGCACAAAAAAAGTGGTCCGGCTTCAAGAAAATGGCCGCCAGTGTTCTGAATAGGGAATCACCGGAAAAATGGCCGCTTGAAGCCCAGGCGCATGCTGTCCCTTGCCCACACTGAAAATGGCTGCCAGCCAGCGCCATGAGAGGCAGAAAGAAACATGTGGCAGACACAGCGATGCACAGACACAGGGGCAACCCTCACAGACACCTCCCGGGATTAAGCACTCAGGACCCAGGCACCCCAGTGCAGCCAGAACCCAGGTGAGGGCCCAGGGGTACACCCACACCACTCAGCATTCATGCACAGCCCCCCCCCCCGTGAGGGGGGAAAAGGAGGGGAGTTAGGGACAGGGGAGAGGAGAGGGGGCCCCCCGAATCTACCTCCCAGGGAATGCCCAGCTGCTCAACCCTGCCGAGACAGGGAGAGCTGTACTTACCAGTCCTGAAGAGTTGGGAGACATTCCATTGTAGCCAACTCCTGATCAGGACAGGGAAGGATACTAGCCCGGCATACTGTGACGCAGACATCAGCAGCCCGGTCATATATACGCCCCGGAGCATAAAAGCTCACCAACCATATCTGGAGCTGAGGTATGTCATGGCCTGCCGAGCTGTAGCTGCGACCTGCACACGCTCGATGGCCGGACTGGGGAGACTACAAGGATAAGTGAACCAGCCTGTCACCCAGCCGGCTGTTGCTAGAAGATCACAGGATCATTCATCTTGCGCAAAAAGCCAAGATTCTGCATCAAAAAAACCAGACCTATGGGCTCACAGGGTTCCTAGGTTTATCTTCTCACTACGCAAAATAAAACTAAGGCTGCTAGGGCAGAGTGTGGGGATTGTAGCCTAGGGACAACCCCCTGGGCAGAACTAAAAGTTCTGAAGTGTTGTATTACAACTTTGCCTAGTAATCTCCAGTGATAGGGCTGACAACCCATTTTGTTACAGAGAGGAGCTGTGAATATAAGAGAAATAGGATTTTTTGTACTCACTGTAAAATCCTTTTCTCTGTAATTTACCGACCAAAACAGCTCCTCTCTGTAACAAATGGGTTGCTAGCCTTATCACTAGGAGAATACTAGGCATAGTTGTAATACAACACTCAGAATTCTTAGTTCCGCCCAGGGGGCGGTCCCTTGGGTAACAACCCTCCTGTCTGCAGACAGACCTCAGTACGTCAACAAGCAGTATAACGTAAAGATAAAAGAAGGGGCGGGTGCTGTATCGGTCGGGGAATTACAGAGAAAAGGATTTTACGGTGAGTACAGAAAATCCTACTTTCTCTTATATTCACCGACCAACACAGCTCCTCTCTGTAACAAATGGGACGTCCTAAAGCAGTGCCAAACGAGGGGTGGGAAAAACAGCATAAAACTTCATCCACCATGGCAAGTGGGAACTAGTGAAAAATTACACACAAAAAAAACAGTGCGTGGAAAAACCACCACAAAAATCAGGGTATCCTCAACAGGAGTGATGACCCAAAACCGTACCAAACTATGGAGGTAATGCAACAGTGCATTAACATAACAGTACTGCGTTTTTTATCAAAAAACAGAAAATATATATTGCATATTCAATTGCAACTACACGGCCACCTTCAAAACTTTGCGGCCAAAACAGGCATCAGCCTATGCACTGACCAGGTCGCCGCTTTACACACCTGAGCGGCAGACGCTTGGTGTCGGAAGGCCCAAGACATTCCGATTGTCCTTGAGGAGTGGGCCATGACCGGAAAGGGGGGCACCTGTCCCTTAAAGGCGTAGGATTGTACTGCAATCTGTCTGATCCACCTGGAAATGGTGGCCGACAAGACCGCCATGCCTTTCTTTGGACCAGCCACCGAAACAAACAGTGAGTTTGACTTCCGAAAGGGAGCCGTGGCAGAAAAATACACCTTAAGAGCCCGAACCACATCGAGCGTGAAGGGCCACCTCCTTAGGGTGCTTTGGCTTAGGACACAGAGATGGCAATACAATGTCCTCATTGATATGAAAAGCCAAAACCACTTTCGGTAGAAAAGACGGTTGCGGATGCAACACCACCTTATCCTTGTAGATAACCAGATAGAGCGACTTGCAAGACAACGCCGCCAGTTCCGAAACCCTCCTGGCCGATGTGATGGCCACTAGGAAGACCACTTTCTGGGAAAGAGTCGACAGGGGAATCTCCCTGATATTTTCAAATGGCGGTTTTTGAAGCACCGACAACACAGGTTCAGATCCCAAGGGGGAACCGGTGGACGCACTGGTGGGACTACATGTCGTACCCCCTGAACGAAGGTACTCACTAAGGAGTGAGATGCTAGGGGTTGCTGAAAAAACACAGCTAAAGCTGAAATTTGCCCTTTAATGGTGCTTAATGCCAATTTCTGGTCTACTCCTTGCTGAAGAAACAGCAGGATCCTGGATATGGAAAAGGAGCGTGGATGCCATCCTTTCTCCTCACACATGGAAATGTAGGCCTTCCAGGTACGATGGTATATCTTCCGAAAAGAAGATTTCCGTGCTCTCAACATAGTTGGGATCACCGAGTCTGACAGACCCCGGCTCCTCAACACCTGGCTCTCAATAGCCATGCCGTTAAAGCCAGCGATGGTAAAACAGGATGGAGAATCGGACCTTGAGACACAAGTTCCTCTCTCAGCGGACAAGACGCACCAGGTCTGTGTACCAGGGACGCTGAGGCCAATCCGGGGCAACCAGTATCACTGGGATCCCCTCGGCTTCCACTTTGTGAAGCAGACGTGGTAACAGTTTCAGTGGAGGAAAGGCATAGATCAGCTGTTACTGATCCCACGGAGCAACCAGCGCATCTGACGCGTCGGCCCACGGATCTCTTGTCCTGGACACGAATCTTGGTACCTTCCGATTGATATGGGGGGCCAGCAGATCCACGTTTGGTGTGCCCCACTTCAGGCACAGTGACCTGAATGTCTCCGGATGTAATGCCCATTCCCCTGGGTCCAGCATCTATCGACTCAAATAGTCTGCCTGACAGTTTTCCACTCCCAGGATGTAAATGGCCGACAGGGCCGGTACGTGTCGCTCTGCCCACCGAAGTATGTGAGCGACCTCCCATGAAGCGGCTGAGCTTCTTGTTCCCCCTTGGTGATTGACGTATGCCACAGCCGTGGCATTGTCTGACTGGATCCTGATCGGACGCCCTTGCAGTCTCATCGACCATGTGGAGAGGCACAGCCTGATCACTCTCAATTCAAGCAGATTGATCTGCAACTTGGATTCTTCCTTCTACCAGAGGCCCTGATCCGACTGAACCCCCATCACTCCACCCCAGCCGGATAGACTGGCGTCCCTTGTGATCACCGTCCATTTCAGAGGAAGGAACGATTTCCCCGACTAAATCACCAGGGACCTCAACCACCAGGTCAGTGAGCCCCTGACTGACTGGCTTACCTGGATCTGCCAATCCAGGGACAACTGAGATTTGTCCCATTTTGACAAGATCTCCTTCTGCAGAACTCCGGTGTGGAACTGGGCGTAATGCACTGCCTCGAAGGAGGCTATCATGAGTCCAAGTACTCACATGCAAAACCGGAGCGATGACCACTTGCGGTTCATCAGTAGTTTGACCGCAGATGTGAGCGTCTGCAATTTGTCTGAAGGGAGAAACAAACACTCTCGCTTCCCTGGAGTCCAGCAGCAAGCCTAGGTACTTGAGACGCTGGGTCGGCACAATCACCGACTTCTTTAGGTTCAACAGCCACCCAAATTCTTGCAGGGTCTGCATGGGGATCACCATATCCTCCTCAAATTCTGGGGTGGAAGATGCCCTCAGGAGGAGATCGTCTAGGTATCCCACGATCCCGATCCCACGTTGCCGTAGCAATGCCAAAACCGGAGCCAATACCTTGGTAAAGACTCGGGGGGGGGGGGGGGCCTGAAGCCAGACCAAAGGGAAGAAACACAAACTGGTAGTGGGCTTCCCCGACTGCAAACCGCAGAAACATTTGATGCTGAAGGCATATGGGTATGTGCAGGTAAGGACACTAGGGAGTCCCCTTGATGGAGTGCAGCGAGGAAGGAAGGCCTTTGCCTACGGCGTAGCTCCTTAGCCTTCCTGGCCTGTGGGAGTAGAGCACTCTTACCACCGGTGGCATTTTTAATAATATCATCCAATGAGGCTCCAAAGAGCTGGTCGACAAGGAAGGGAAGATCCGTCAGGGCTTTTTTTGATGCCTGGTCAACAGACCAGCATTTTAGCCAAATCAGGACACTGAAGCCCTGGATAACAGAGGGAGAGTATCCAGGGCCGCATCAGACGCACCTACGGCCTTGCACTAGTTGGTCTGCTAGTTCCACGCAGACAGGAGAAGCCTGTTGCTCTCCCAATTCAAGGTGCAAACGTTTTGCCCACTCAGTCAGTGTCCGTGACACAAGTGCGGATGCCAGTACTGGTCGCACGGCTGACCCCCACCACCGTAAACAAGGAACGAGCCACTGCCTCTGCCTTCCTGTCCGTGGGATCCTTGAATGCAGGAGTCCCCTCAAGCGGGATCGTGGTTACTTTATTTAACCTGGATACTGGGGGGGTCCACGACCGGAGGAGCCGACCATTTTTTGAGAAGGCTCTCCTCAAAAGGGTAACGCACCTCCATGTATTTGGGGACTGAAATTGTCCGTTGCAGGCGACCCCATTCCTTGTAAATGAACTTGTCAAAATAAGTCAGATACGGGAACACCTTAGGTGAACGTGCTGGCTTGCAGGACCCAAAAGGGACCGCTACATCAGCAGAGGGATCCGCTGGCTCCTGAATCTTCAGGGTATCGCGCACAGCTGTGATAAGTGCTCCAACTAGCGCTTTGTCACGCACGGACCCAGATGGGGACTCATCCTCACTATCCTCCAAACGGTCCTGGTCAGCGTGATCTGACCAGACAGAACAGGGGTCACCGGCCTCAGCAGGACCCCAGTCTGCATCAGAGCTCTCCCCAGAGGAGGAGGGGGGGGCAGGGGCCTCTTTACTGCACCTTTCTTCCCACGCACCGCCTCCATCTTGGCAACAAATTGAGGACCACCGTCAGTGTGTCCATGGGCACTGCGCAGTCCGCAGGTGACCCAGATGCAATTTCCTGGATTTCGGGGGAAGAAACACCAGTTTCTGAAGCCACGCTGACCCTACCCTTGTCTGCCACCTGAAGGGGACTTAGGACAGTGACAGTTCCACCCTTCTTTCTGCCGCTGACTGAGGGGCTCTTTCCCGCCGGACTCACCACCCTGAAGAGTTCTGCGCTGTCCACGAGTAGTGCCTGGAGTCCCCGAGTACTCCCAAGTGCAGAGGAAACAAAAGCTGTGTCGTGGCAGAGGCCAGAATGAGCACTAAAATGTTCTAGAAGTGTGCTCAGGCTTCAATAAAATGGCCACCCAGTGTCCAGTACACAGACAGGAAACACAGGGAAAATGGCTGTGAGAGCACATGAGCCATGCTGCTGCTAGAGAACACTGAGAACGTGTTCAGGCTTCCAGAAAATGTCCGCCAGTGTCCTGAATAGGAGATCACTTGGAAAATGGCCGCTGAAGCCCAGGAAGGCATGCTGTCCTCGCCCACACCTAAGATGGCCACCAGCAGCTCCATGAGGTACAGAAAGAAAAAATGATAGAGACACAGCGCCGCACCAGACCACAGCAGACCCTCACAGGCACCTTCGGGGAGCATAACACACAGGACCCAGGACACCCCCAGCCAGCCCCCCATCTCAGGTGAGAGCCCACAGAGATCCCCTGTATATGCACACATACACTGCTCAGCAGCCACATGCAGCATCCCCCCAGGGAGGGGGAGGATAGGGACAGGGGAGAGGAGAGAGGGAGGTGAGGGACCCCCGAATCGACCTTCCAGGGAATTCCCAGCTGCTCAGCCCCACCGAGGCAGGGAGAGCTGTACTTACCAGTCCTGAAGAGCTGGGAGATATTCCATTGCAGAACTACTCACTGATCAGTACAGGGTAGCTGCTGGCCCGGCATACTGTGACGCAGACATATGTATGCCCCGGAGCATAAAAGCTCACTGACCACCTCTGGAGCTGAGGTTTCCTTGTGGCCTGCTGAGCCGTAGCTGCGACCTGCACACGCTCGATAGTCGGACTGGGGAGACTACAAGGATAAGGGTATCCAGCCTGTCACCCAGCTGGCTGTTGATAGCAGATCACAGGATCATTCATCTTGCGCAAAAAGCCAAGCTTTTTAATAAAAAAGCACGGACCGATGGGCCCGCAGGGTTCCTAGGTCCTTCTCCTTCACTAGGCAAAATAAAACTGAGGTCTGTCTGCAGACGGGAGGGTTGTTACCAAGGAACTGCCCCATGGGTGGAACTAAGATTTCTGAGTGTTGTATTACAACTATGCCTAGTATTCTCCTAGTGATAAGGCTAACAACCCATTTGTTACATAGAGGAGCTGCATCGGTCGGTGAATATAAGAGAAATGTAATTTTTTTTCAATTTTCATAACTTTGTGACAAAAAGCGAGATCTGCAAAATACTCACCATACCTCTCCGCAAATAGCTTGGGGTGTCTACTTTCCAAAATGGGGTCATGGGGGGGGGGTTGTGCCATCTGGGCATTCCATAGCCTCCGAAACGGTGATAGGCAGTGAGGAGTGAAATCAAAAATGTACACCCTTAGAAACGCAGAAGGAGATGCTTGGATTTCGGGGTCCGTCCCGTACGCGGCTAGGCTCCCAAAAAGTCTCACACATGTGGTATCCCCGTATTCAGGAGAAGCAGCAGAATGTATTTTGGGGTGTAATTCCACATATGCCCATAGCATGTTTGAGCAATATATCATTTAGTGACCACTTTGTGCAAAAAAAAAAAATTGCCTTTTCCCCCGCAACTTGTGTCACAATATAAAATATTCCATGGACTCGACATGCCTCTCAGCAAATAGCTTGGGGTGTCTACTTTCCAAAATGTGGTCATTTGGGGGGGGGGGTGTTTGAACTGCCCTGGCATTTTATTCACAACATTTAGAAGCTTATGTCACACATCACCTGCTCTTCTAAAGACAAAGCCCTTTCTGACACTTTTTGTTTACATGAAAAAAAAAATTTTTTTGCAAGAAAATTACTTTGAACCCTCAAACATTATATATATATTTTTTAAAGCAAAGGCCCTACAAATTAAAACGGTGGGTGTTGCATTTTTCTTTTCTTACATCAGGGGACACAGAGACATAGTAATAACTACGTGGGTTATATCGGCATATCAGGTGCTAGACACTGGCATGCCCCTTAAGGCGTGAACTTCCCCCATATAACCCCTCCCATTACTGGGAGTCCTCAGTTTTGTAGCCAAGCAATCAAAGTGTATAAGAAGAAGGGAGGTCTTGCTCTTGATGGGAGGGAGTAGCCTGACAAGTCAGGTGTTTGTCTACTCCCTTACTTAACCCTTTTGTTGCCTGCCACAGGCTCTTGCGGTATCTACCTCTAAAAGGGATCATTTGAACCTCCCCCACCTGGGGATGTTTTTTCCTATTCATGCAGAGCTTATAAATTCTGAATGGGAACATTTCTATGAAAGAAATGGGGGGGTTCCAGCTATTAATGCTGCAATCACCTCAGTGAACAGTCTCACATGCCCAGTGGATAATGCAGTGATGTTAAAGGATCCAGCAAGTTAACGTTCGATTTTCCTTTTAAGACAAGATGTCTTTTGCAGTTCTGGCAGCAACTGGAGTAGCTCAGTCCATTAACCCTTTTAACGTCTGCTCCACTATTTTGGTGGAGCACATTTTGAGTCACGCCAATGCATTGGCATGTGGACTCCAAGGGGTTAAGGAACAGGTGTGAGATACCTGAAAGCTCTGCCTGATCAGCAGGCCCGGCAAGGGGCTGGTGTATTTGACGCACTGTGTCTCACAGATGCTATGAAAGACTCGATCGTTTAAGCCCTTGCTTGGACTAGTGCATTTTTGCAAAGGTCCATGGCTGAGATATTGATCAGCCGAAGCACCAGGTGAAAACCCTTAGCCAGTCTGTGTCCCTTCCTGGGGTACGACTATTTAGAGTGGATAAATACATCCAAAAAGGGGTAAAGCTCTCTTTACCAATAAAAGAGGTTCAAACAGTTCTCCTTTAATCATGCAGCCTCTCCTATGCCCGGGGTATCTGCCTTTAGGCGGTCTCGACAGGGGCAGCACCAGGATCTTGGGGCAAAAAGCCCATGAAGCAGAATGCTAAGGCCTTCTCTTGAAGGAGCACCCCCACTCGTTTGAGTGAGGGGAAAGGTCCTGTGATTCTCAAAGTCTGGCAGGAACAACGTTAAGAGCAGAATGTCTGGTCTCTGGATCAGCGGTTATCTCAGTCGGTGATATCAGAGATTCCCTTAGTGGAACAGGGTTTTTAGCTCAAACCTTTTAAGGTCCCAGAGCCAAGCAGAGAGGTAGGACCCATTCTAGATCTCGGAGATCTGAATCGGCACTTAAACATCCGATCCTTTCATAATTCGATCGGCTGTGTCCATCCTGCAAGGAGGGGAGTTGCATATCTCCGTTTGCCAAAGTTTCCACAAATCTCTGCAGTTTTAAATATAAAATTGTTAATTGATAAAAGTTTTTATCAATCACGGCACTGCCATTCGGCTTAGCCACAACACTACGAGTGTTCTGAAATATTCTGGCACCTCCTTTAGCCAGGCTAAAGGCTCAAGGCATAGCAGTCCTAGCCTATTAGAAGATCTACTTTGAATAGATCATTCAGTCTCAGGTCTAAAACCAGAGTCTGATCTCAGCTGTAGATATCTGAAATCTCTAGATTGGATTCTCAGCCTAGGAAGATTCTCCTTAAAACCATCAAGGAGGTTACTTGGGGGCTGGTTATAGATACCATACAAAAGAAGGTATGCTTACCCCAGACATGAATCAGTTCCATTGTAGGACTGTAGGACTAATTTAACTTATCAGGAAAGGAAAATTCCTTCATTTTGGCTGCAGGAGATTTTTAGGGGAAATGGTGGCCTCCTTCAAGGCCGTCCCTTACTCGTAGTTTTATTCAAAGACTGCTTAACCACTACAATACAGGGCACTTTCACCCCCTTCCTTCCCAGCCCAATTTTCAGCTTTCATCGCTCTATCGCTTTCAGTGACAATTGCGCGGTCATGCTACACTGTACCCAAATGAAATTTTTATCATTTTGTTTGCACAAATACAGCTTTATTTTAGTGTTATTTATTCACGACTCCGTTTTTTATTTTTTGCGATATAAGCGCAAAAAAGCGGAAATTTGGGAAAAAAAACAATATTTTATTTTTTCTATTTTAAAAGAAATCCAATAAAATCAAATTTTTTCATAAATTTAAGCCAAAATGTATTCTGCTACATGTTTTTGGTAAAAAAAATTCCGTTAAGTATATAATAATTGGTTTGTGTGATCACGGACATATGTACGCAAATGATCATGTACATATGTGTGCAGGTGATCACGTACATATGTGTGCAGATAATCATTGGGACATGTGATTTTAGTGGGACATATGTGGGGGGCATGTTTTTATTATTAGGGACATGTGTTTTTATTATTTGGGGACATGTATGTTTTGGGGACATGTGTGGGGACATTGTGTTTATACTGTGTGGTGTGTTTACTGTGTGGTGATTTGTGTGTACACTAGACTGGTGATCAGTGAGTAAAAAGCTGTAAAAAACAGCTCATACTCACTGATCATCAGCCGGCTGCAGCGATCTGCTCTCCTCTCCTCAGCGATGACTTCTGTGTGAGGAGAGGAGGAGCCGATTGCCTAGCAACCGGCTGTTTGTTTACATCACATGACGGCCGTGATTGGACACGGCCGTCATGTGATCAGGAGGGCCAATCACAGAGCCCTCCTGCCGATCTGAGATGCGCCGTGTCCGGGTGACACGGGCGCATCGGGATCGCGCCGCTGCGCGGGCACGCGCGCGATCCCGCTCCTCCTGATGGACGTTCCTGAACGTCCTATCAGGAGTAGACGGCTCCCATCCGGCCGTATATGTGCATTGGCAGGGTGGGAAGTGGTTAAAGACACCATCCTGTTGGTCTGGAATAAAGAGGATTCAGGCCTTGTTTGTTTCCAATACGCTTGGCTCCCGACATAGGTCAGCGCCTAAATTGGTGGTTGTTATCCAGCAGGAGGAAAAATCTTTATTCTGCAAGGTGTTAACAACAGATGCCAGCTTTCTAGGCTGGGAAACAGCTCTGGAAGAAGATTCTGTCCAGGGGAGATGGTCCAGGTTAGAGGACCTTGCCTATCAACTTTGTTGGAGGTTTCAGGCAGTACATCTGGCCATAGAATCTTGGTGGTCAGATTACGGGACTGTCCTGACAGGATTCAGTCTGACAGAGCCATGGCGGTGGCTTACATCGATCACCAGGGGAGGCACGAGAAGTCTTGCAGCCCAAAAAGAGGTGAATAATGTTCTAGCTTTGGCAGAACACAACACTCCTTGCCTATCGGCAATTTTAATATTTCAGGCGTACTACTTGAGACGCCAAACATTATTTCCGGGAGAATGATCTCTTCACCCCGACATCTTCCTAGAAAAATGTCAGATGGGGTACTCCGGACATGGACCTATTCGCGTCCAGGTTCATTAATAAGGTCGACAACTTTATGTCAAACAAGGAGTCTGCTAGCAGGCGGAACAGACGCATTTGTCTTCCCAGGGGATCAGTTCTCACTGATCTATGCATTTCCTCCAGCTCTGCTACTTCCGCGCCTTCTCTGCAGGATTAAGCAGGAACAGAAGGAGGTGATTCTGGTGGCCCCAGTGGGTCACAGAAGATCTTAATTTATCGAGATCATAAAGAGGGCATTCTAGCCAGACCTTCTTGCACATGGTCCGGTATTTCATCCTACTTTACGGACAAGGAGTTTAACAGGTTTGACTGTTGAATCCCACTCCCACTAAAAGATTGCGGGTGATCTCTTTCAGTAGTGTCTACTTTGACTAATGCCAGGAAGCTGGCTTCCAGAATCACTTACTATAGAATCTGGAAGGCATAGGTTTCTTGGTATGGATCCAGGGGTTGGCACCCCAGGAAGTATGTCAATAGGCAGGATTCCAGGATATGGGATCTGAAATTAAGCTGGCCTTGACTTTTATTAAGAGCCAGATCCAGGCCATGTCAATGTCTTTTCCTACGGCCTCTTGCTTCCCACTCTTGGTGCTTAGCTTATTCCGGGGGGTAACATGGTTTATTCCCCCTGTCAAGGCACCTCTAATCCTTAGGATTCAAAAATGGTCTTGTCGGCTTTGTTAAATCAGCCGTTTGAACCTTACGAGAAATTCTCTTGGTTCTTTGACAAGAAAGATGATCTTTTTTGCTTGCCATTTCTTCTGCTAGAAGAGTATTGTAACTACCGATTCTGTCTTGTAAGAGCCATATTTCGTCATGCATAAGGACGAGGTGGTTTGATGTCCTCATCCTGAATTCTTACCAAAAGTGGTAACAGGTTTTCATTTAAACCAAGATATTATTCTTCCTTCTTTCTCCCCAGAAGCCATAATCTGGGGATGAGAAAGCACTACAGTCTCTTGATGTAGTAAGAGCGATCAGAATCTATTTAAGGGCGACCACTCAGGTTCACAAAACACAGGTTTTTGTTTGTACTGCCAGAGGGTCCAAGATATGGACAGGCAGCGTCAAGATCCATTATTTTCCAAATGGATTTGTCAAGTGACTGATCAAGCTTCAGCTTAAAGAAGAAAATTCTTCCTTCTCATATTAAGAGCACATGCATCCAGGGCAATTAGTGCCTCTTGGGTGCTGTATCATCAAGCCTCTATGGCTCAGATCTGTAAGACCGCAACATTGGTCTTTGGTTCAGACATGTATCCGATTTTTATTTTTTTTTTCAAATCGATATCAAAGGTCATGAGGAGATTGCCTTTGGGCACAGCATACACTGCAGGCTGCAATATGAGTCCTCTGGCCTCCTGTTTCCTTGATTCTGTCTCCCCCCCTTCAGTTGCCATTGCTATGGGACATCCCACATTGTTATTACTATGGCTCTGTGTCCCCTGATGTAAGAAAGGAAAATAGGATTTTTAAAACAGCTTACCTGTAAAATCCTTTTCTTTGATGTACATCAGGGGACACAGAGGTCCCTCCCTTCTTCTTCTTATACACTTTGATTGCTTGGCTACAAAACTGACGACTCCCAGTAATGGGAGGGGTTATATGGGGGAAGTTCACACCTTAAGGGGCATGCCAGTGTCCAGCACCTGATATGCCAATATAACCCACACAGTTATTACTATGGCTCTGTGTCCCCTGATGTACATCAAAGAAAGGGATTTTACAGGTAAGTTGTTTTAAAAATCCTATTTTTTTTTCACACAGTATTTGAGCAGCGATTTTTCAAACTTTTTTGGGGAAAAACACACTTTTTAAAATTTTAATGCACTAAAACACACTATATTGCCCAAATGTTTGATGAAATAAAAAAAGATGATCTTAGGGCAAGTAAATGGATACCAAACATGACCTGCTTTAAAATTGCTTACAATTATGCAGCGGTGACAAACTATATACATTTTTAAAAGCCTTTACAGGTTACCACTTTAGATTTACAGAGGAGGTGTACTGCTAAAATTACTACCCTCAATCTGACCTTCGCAGTGATACCTCACTTGCATGGTGCAATTGCTGTTACATTACATATGACGCCAGACCGACACTTGCATTCGACTTTGCGTGAGAGCGGGGGGGGGTGCTTTGTTTTGTTTTTTATTATTTACTTTGCTATTTTATTTTTAAAACGTTCCTTTCTTTTTTTTTTTTTTTTTTTTAATCATTTTTATTGTTCTCTCAGGGAATGCAAATATCCCCTATGATAGCAATAGGTAGTGACAGGTACTCTTTTTTTGAAAAAATTAGGGTCTATTAGACCCTACATATCTCCGCTGCCCTCAAAGCATCTGACCACACCAATATCGGTGTTATAAAATGCTTTCCCAATGGCGCTGTTTATATCTGGCGAAATCTAAGTCATGAAATGCTCGTAGCTTCCAGTTTCTTAGGCCATAGAGATGATTGGAGCCATTCTGGTCTCTGATCCCCTCTATGGTCAGCTGGCGGAACCACCGGCTGCATTCTCGGGTTCCCTGTTGGGACAGGAGAGCAAGAGAAAACCATGGAAGATGGTGGGAAGGGGGGGGGGGGGAACGTTCACTCCAACTGCTTGCAAAAACAGTCTAGAGGCCAATTAGTTTTTAGGATTGCTTTTACATGAAATCCGACCGCTGGATGAAAAGAATGATACCAAGACGATACCTAAACCTGCCAGCATCATTCTGGTATAACCTCCAGCATATATTGTAATCTTTTTTTTTTTTTTTTTCTCATGCAGTCTGTGGGCTGAACTAAAAAAATTGATTGATCAGTGGGTATGCCCACCATTAGAATACCTCCCTTCATCCACCCACTTCTAATGATGGGCATACATGCAACGTTTTGTTTTTAACTGTGGTGGTGAAATCACCTCCTACAGCGCTGGAGTCACGGCTTTATGTATCGTGGGAGCAAACGCTGTTGCTGTCAAGATAACTAAATCCGCGCTGCAAACGCTACCAAAAAAACCATTAGTGATCGCAGGGATCAGGCCTGACTCTGCGAACGTGGCAGTTATGTGTTTTGTAAGTGACAGTGATCGATTGATGCTGCACTTGGGTGGGCTGGGCAGAGGAGCAAAGCACAGGTGCTAGCAGGTATCTGGGCTGATCACGCTAACACTGCATTTTTGGGAACCCTAAACTGCAGGGGACGCTAGTATAGATCTGATCAGATATTGATCCGTTCAGACACTATACCACTAAGGGAGATGCATGCTGTGTGCGTGGGTGTTAGTACTACTGGCACTAATCTGACGCTGCCTGGGGTGATGCAGACCCTAAAACCTAACTGATATCCCCAGCCGGGCGATTAGGGTGTTAAAACTTTATTGGGTAATAAATGGCGGGTGCCCTGACACTATAAAAAATGAACTAACCAACGTCTCCTGTAACACTTATGGGGCAATCAGGGGGTTACTACCTTTATTGGGTAGTATATGGGGATACCTGACGCTATAAAAACCTGATGGTGAACCTAAATAACCAACAGGCTAACTAGCGTCACCCGCAACACTAATATGGCGATCAGAAAAAAGATTGCTTAGTGACACTGGCGACAGGGGATGAAAGGGTTAACTGGGGGCGATCAAGGTGTTAAATCTTTATTGGGAGGGTGTAGGGAGGTACCCTAGATGTAAAGTGGCCTCCCCCTCAGGACGGATCGCTCCTGGAACGATGCCGACCACCTCGGGCACCCACCTCCCGCGGGAGAGGAGTAACGTAGTACGAGTTACTCTGCCTGCCCATGCCATTCTGCTGACATATATCGGCGTGAGGCGGTCAGCAATAGGTTAATATTAACATAAAATTAAGATTTGTTTTACTCTTGGGCATGAAGGGGTTAATGTATACTTTACATCTTACGTGGCGCAAGTATTTTGTTCATTGGTTGGGTTTTATATAGTTAGTGTGGTTGGAAAACAAAAAAGGCACAAATACATCAAATTCAACCCATAGAGGGAAAAAAAAAAAAACACACACACAGAAAGCCTTCATGTACACAAACCTATACCCACAATTGATCCAGAGGAAGGCAAAAAAAACAAAAATACAAAAAAAAAACCCCAGCAAAGCATGATCCAATTTGCTACAGCAGGGGAAAAATCTAAGTTACTTACCGGTAGTCCAAGTGTCTTTCAGGACAGAACACTTGAGAGACCTTGGCTCCTCCCTTCTCAGGAAACACCGCCTCCGCCAGATCTTTAAAAAAACAAAAAAAAAACACTCCTTCCCTCCAGCCCTTCAGCTTTTGCATGAGCCCCTCTGGCCAGACTAGGGAGACATAAGAATACATCATAAAAAATGACACATACCTGATGCTCTCATGTCCTAATAGATCTTATTTTGGGTGGGTATCGGTGCTGTCCTGAAAGACTCTTGGAAAAAACGTTAGCTGTAAGTAACTTAGATTTTCCCCTCTTTTGTCTTTCAGGACAGCACACTTGAGAGGATAAACGAGCACTTACCCTAGGGTGGGACTACTGCTTGCAGGACTTTACGCCCAAAGGCCTGGTCCTGGGCAGACAGGCTCGGGTGTAGCACCAGCCCACTCTGCTTGTGACGTTGCCATAGCCCTAGTGGAATGGGCCCTAATACCTTCCGAGACCTCCACCCCCTTTCCTATGTATGCCTGACTGATTGCCAACCTTATCCACCTGGCTGTAGTATTTCTAGAGGCTTTGGACCGCTTCCTAGCCCCTGAAAAAGAAACAAAAAATGAAATCAGACTTCCTGAATTGCTCCGTAATCTCCAGGTATTTTAAAACACACCTCCTGACACCTAACTTGTGAAAGACATGTTCCTATTCCCTCACAGGATTCGAACAGAAAGTGGGCAAACAAATTTCCTGACTTCTATGAAATTTTGAAGCCACCTTTGGCAAAAAGGCCGGATCGGTTTTTAAAATAATCCGGAAAAACCTGAAGGAAAGGCGCCCTCCTTGAGAGGGCTTCTAGCTCACTAACCCTTCTCGCGGTAGTGATTGCTACCAAAAAAAAGTCTTGGGGGTTAAAAATGTCACCGTACAAGAACCAATAGGCTCAAAAGGATCCTCTGTAAGAGCCTGCAATACTAAAAGATAGATCCCAAACTGGAAAGGGATGGAAACTGACTGGTCTCTGCCTACTTAAACCTTTAAAGAACCTGGAAACCCAAGGATTCGCTGCCAGTTGTTCTAGAAAAACACTTAAAGCAGAAACCTGACCTTTAAGAGTACTGAGGGCCAGTCCATTATCTGCCCCCCTCTGTAGGAACTCCAGCACTGCTACTGGACTACAAACATCAAAGGAGCTCTCCGCACACCAAGAATTTAATTTTTTCTATACTTTCAAATAAATCCTGTGTGTTTCTTCCTTCCTAGAGCTCAAAAGAGTCGCTATCAACCTTTTGGAGAACCCCTTGTTTTTCAGCTTCTCCTCTTCAGTAGCCAGGCTGCAAGACTCCACCTCTCCGCCTGAGGGCAGCAGATTGGACCTTGATAGAGAAGATCTTCCCTGACCAGAAGAATCCAAGGTGGTTCCACCGCCAGCTTCTTTAGCACAGAAAACCAAGGCCTCCTGGGCCAGTGTGGCGCTATCAAGATTAGGGTTGTGTCCTCTAACTGAAATTTCCTCAGGACTGCCGAAAACAGCACAGGAGGGGGGAAAGGCATAGCACTTGGCAAAAGGCCATCTCTGGGAAAGAGCATCCACTCCTATTGCTCCGTCCCCCCGATTCATTGAGAAGAAGAGGGGAGTTTTTGCGTTTTTCTCTTGAAGCGAAAAGATCCCCCACTTCTGGATAATCATCTTGCAGATTACCAGATTCAGTACCCAGTCACTCTCCCTCAGATTCCTCCTACTGAGGAAGTCTGCCCTCTGATTTAGCTCCCCTTTCAGGCGTACTGCCAATAGTGAGAGCACTGTGACCTCGGCCCAGCTGAATATTGCTTCTGTTAGAGACCAAAGGGAACGGCTTCTTGTGCCCCCCTGTCAGTTGATGTAAGCAACTGCTGAAGTATTGTCTGAACGGACCTGAACATGATGTCCCTGGAGTTCCTGCTGGAAAAACCTGAGAGCCAGGGAGATCGCTTTCAGCTCTCTCCAATTTGAGGACTTCCCTGCATCCTCTATACTCCAAGATCCTTGAGCCAGACCTTTCTCCAGGTGTGACAACCTTGGACACTGGATGTACCCATTATAGACCCTGAGATAGATTTGCTACCTTCCTCCACCACCACAGGGACCCCTTTACCCCTACTGGAATGAGAACCGTTGAGACCAGGGATCTCCGAGTACGATCCCAAACCTCCAGAATGAACAGCTGTAAGGGGCGGAAATGTGCTCCTGCCCATCTTACAGCTGGGAGGGCCGACTTCAGTAGTCCCAAAGCTGACACGGCCTTTCTTATAGAGATTTACTGATTGCTCTGCAGGGCTGCCAAAGCTTTGTCTACTTTGAAAATGTTCTCCTCTGGCAGAAAAACTCGCTGTTGAGTTTAGTCTAGAACGTAACCTAGGAAAGTCACCCTCTGGGATGGAACCAGGTTGGATTTCTCCAAATTTAAGAGCCATCCCAGATGTTCAAAAATACTCCTTGCTATCTGCAAATCCTGCACCAGCTGCTCTGGCGAAGAAGCAAAAACGAGCAGGTCGTCCAGGTATGCGACCACTGAGATTCCCCAGAGTCACAGAAAGGCCAAAGCCTCCACCAAAACTTTGGTGAATATCCGGGGGGAAGAGGATAGCCCAAAGGGGAGGGCTCGAAGATGAAGATGTACTAGTTTTGACCCTGACCTTACTGCCAGTCTGAGGAATCTCTGGCTGTTCTCGGTGATCGGAATGTGCAGATAGGCGTCCCTTAGATCTATGGACGCCATGAAGCAATTTGGAGGAAGCAGTGTTTTCACTGAAAAAATGGAATCCATCCGGAACTTTTTGTAATAGATTGACAGATTCAGAGGTTTCAGGTTCAGGATAAGCCTGAACTTCCCTGAAGGCTTTCGAAGGACAAAAAAAGTGGGAATAGAAACCTCTGCCTATCTCTCCAGGAGGAACCCGTGATACTACATCCTGCTGTTCCAAATCCTGCAGAGAAGCCAATAGGGCTGTCACCTTTTCCGCACACCTTGGTAAATCTGTGACAGCGTGTGTGTGTGTGTGTGTGTGTGTGTGTGTGTGTGTGTGTGGGGGGGGGGGGCTTGAGAACCGCAGTCTGTACCCCCTCCTTACAATCCCTAGTATAAATGGATTGGAGGTAACCGACTCCCACTGTGGGAGGAAAGCCCCCAGTCTTCCTCCCACCGGGGTTAACCTGTCATTGGGACTGTTCAGGAGGGCGAAAAATCGCTCCCCCTCTGCCCTTGTTGGTCCAGACTTTTTTATCTGGAACTCTGTCCTAGGAAAGTTAAACCTCCTTTGTGGGCGAGTTTTCTTTTTAGATTTTTTCCTCCACTTTTTTCTTTAAGGGAAAGGCCTTTTTTTTTATCCGTTGTTCGATCAAGGACAGCCTCAAAGTCTGGACCGAACAGCAAATCCCTGGGAAGGGAATTCCGCAAAGCTTGATCTTTGATGCATTGTCCCCTTGCCATGTTTTTAACCAAAGCGTCCTCCTGGCTGAATTAGCTAAGGCAGAGGATCTAGCAGACATGCGGACCGACTCTGCTGACGCATCCGCTATGTATGCGACTCCTTTTAAAAGCATTGGGAAGGAGGAAATGATCATTTCCTTTGCAGTCCCCACCTCAATATGAGCTTTTATATGAGTTAACCAATGCTCCATGTTACACGACACCACTGTGACAGCCATGGCAGGCTTAAGATTTCTTAAAGAAGAATCCCAAGATTTCTTGAGAGAATCCATCCTCTTGTCAATAGTGTCTGCTAGCATACCCATATCTTCAAAGGACAAATCTGTCTTTCTGGATACCTGAAAAAAGGCTGCATCCAGTCTAGGAGATTTGTTCCACACAGCAGCTTCATCCTCTGAAAAAGGGAATCTGCGTTTTTAATGCTCTAGAAAAGAAAGGCTTCCTCCCTGGGTCTCGCCATTCCTTCCTAATGGTGTCTACCAGAACCTCATGGACCGGGAAGACCCTTTTCTTAGGTTCTCCGAGACCTTCGTACATTGGTCATGAAGAGACCGGGATGTTTTTCTCCTCTTGGATACTTAGTGTAGTGTGAATTGCTCCCAGGAGCTCTTCCACTTCCTCCAAGGAGAGCTTGTATCGGGAGGATCTGGAGGACTCACCATCCACCTTCTCTGCATCTGACTCTGAAGAGTCTGAAGATGCACGGTCAGGATCATCCTCTAATGTCGTTCTGGTGCCCCCAGGTAACCCTTCATTAGCAGAAGGACCTGCTAAAGGGCCAGGTGTGACATCTTGCTGCGCTGGCAGAGGACTAGCTGGGGGTTGCATATGCTGGCAATTCTCAAAAAAAGTCTTAAAAGACTGAAAACTGCTGGAAAGCTCTTTAACCACTTCGCACCCAGGCCAATTCTGACATTTCTCTCCTACATGTAAAATTCCTAATTTTTTTGCTAGAAAATTACATAGAACCCCCAAACATTATATATGTTTTTTTTAGCAAAGACCCTAGAGAATACAATGGCGCTCGTTGGAACTTTTTATCTTGCACGGTATTTGCGCAGCAATTTTTCGAACATTTTTTTTTCAGAAAAAAAACTGTTTCATGCTTAAAAAAAAATAAAATAAAAAAAAAAAAACAGTAAAGTTAGCCCAATTTTTTTGCATAATGTGAAAGAGGAGGATACGCCGAGTAAATAGATACCCAACATGTCATGCTTCAAAATTGCACGCGCTCGTGGAATGGCGCCAAACTTTGGTATTTAAAAATCCCCATAGGCGACGCTTGAAATTTTTTTACTGGTTACATATTTTGGGTTACAGAGGAGGTCTAGGGCTAGAATTATTGCTCTCGCTCCAACGTTCGCGGCGATACCACACATGTGTGGTTTGAACACCGTTTTCATATGTGGGCGGGACTTACGTATGCGTTCGCTTCTGTGTGCGAGCTCACGGGGACAGGGGCGCTTTAAAATTTTTAATTTTTTTTATTGTTAATTTTTTTTTTAGTTTTTTAGTTTTACACTTAAAAAAAATAAATAAAAATTTATGACTTTTATTCCTATTACAAGGAATGTAAACATCCCTTGTAATAGGAATATGGCACGATCGGACATATTTACAGTGAGATATGGGGGGGGTCAATAAGACCCCACATCTCACCTCTAGGCTGGGAAGAAAAAAAAAAAAAAAAAAAAGATCCTGGCTTCCTAGCCAGATCGGCGCCGTTAATTTGAATACCAAGGCCGGGCGTGACGTCATGACATCGCGCCCGGCCTCGGAACGATCATAGAGACTCCGGGGACGATCTAGTCTGCCGGAAATCTCTATGATTACTTGCTGGGGCCGGCGGATCCTGTGACCGACTCACCGATGGAAACGGTGAGTCGGTAGAAGCACCGGAGGGCGGCGGGAGGAGGCATCCCCTCCCGCCGCCCGTAAGAACGATCAAGCGGCGGAACAGCCGCTATGATTGTTCTTATGGTGCAGGGAATCGCCGGCTGAAAACGGCAATATCTGAATGATGTCTGTGGCCTCAGGCATCACTCAGATATAACCACTGAAAGCCCATGACGTCAATAGACGTAGTGTGGGAACCAAGTGGTTAACAGAAGCCGCCAGGCCAGAACTATGTTCCTCAGCATGCACCAGACCGACACCAGGAGTGCACCCCCCCAGGATCGACTACCACCAGGGTCCCAGATGGGAAACTCCTTCCCTCTAACCACCAAGGAGGGGGGTTCACCCGTGGAGCTAAGTGGGAAAACAATAGTAAGGGAACACCACCCCAGGGTTCCACTTACCTTGGAATGGCTGGCGCTGGTATCACCTGGCACAGAACGGGAACCCTCAGTCTCGGACATCCCTTCGGCCAGAACGAGCGGTTCGCCACAGATTGCTCCTCTAGCTGTCGCTAAAGCTTGAATGAGGCACACAACAGCCTTTGCGCCATTCATTTAGCGTCCCACGACCGGAGCCGGAAGTCGTGGGTGAACTGTAAGTGACCTCTCCCGCCGGAAATGACGTCGCCAGTCATCTGACCCAGCATTGAGCTCTATGCTGGCTGCACTAACGAGGGGGAGACTAGGACACTCCGGCAAACAGCTCCCCAGGCAGCGCCAAATGAATGCCCCAGGCCTCGCATTCCCCAAGGGAGGATGGGGAGCGCCAAAAACACCACAGGTAATGGACTCCCCAGCCCTGCTGCCGTGTATGAGAGACCTCTGTCTCTCCCTCCAGGATAACACCGGCCTCAGCCTCCCCAGCTGAATTAAGCCCAGGTTCCTACCGATGTGTCCTCGCCGGAGGAAACACCAAAACTGAAGGGCTGGAGGGAAGGAGTGGTTTTTAAGATCTGGTGGAGGCGGGGTTACCTGAGGGGGCGGAGTCAAGGTCTCTCAAGTGTGCTGTCCTGAAAGACGAAAGAGGAAAAATGTATTTCCTGAAATCTCTTTTCCTGCAAGTTCACTATATGGGCCCCTTATGTATTATACATGATGATCGTAACCCCCTTTATGTATTATACATGGTGATCATATCCCCCCTTATGTATTCATGGTGATCATATCCCCCCTTATGTATTCCTGGTGATCATATCCCCCCTTATGTATTTATACATGGTGATTATATCCCCCCTTATGTATTTATACATGGTGATCATATCCCCCCTTATGTATTTATACATGGAGATCATATCCCCCCCTTATGTATTTATACATGGAGATCATATCCCCCCCTTATGTATTTATACATGGAGATCATATCCCCCCCTTATGTATTTATACATGGAGATCATATCCCCCACTTATGTATTTATACATGGTGATTATATCCCCCATTATGTATTTATACATGGAGATCATATCCCCCCCTTATGTATTTATACATGGAGATCATATCCCCCTTATGTATTTATACATGGAGATCATATCCCCCTTATGTATTTATACATGGAGATCATATCCCCCCTCATGTATTCATGGTGATCATATCCCCCCTTATGTATTCCTGGTGATCATATCCCCCCTTATGTATTTATACATGGTGATTATATCCCCCCTTATGTATTTATACATGGAGATCATATCCCCCCCTTATGTATTTATACATGGAGATCATATCCCCCTTATGTATTTATACATGGAGATCATATCCCCCTTATGTATTTATACATGGAGATCATATCCCCCCTTATGTATTTATACATGGAGATCATATCCCTCTTATGTATTATGCATGGTGATTATTTCCCCCCTTATGCATTTATACATGGAGATCATATCCCCCTTATGCATTTATACATGATGATCATATACCCCCCCCTCCCTAATGTATTTATATATGGAGATCATACCCCCCCCCCCCCCCCCTTAATCTCCTCTTCTCAAGAGAAAATTCAGTTCCTCTAAACTTTCCTCATAGCTGAGCTCCTCCATGCCTCTTATCAGTTTGGTTGCCCTTCTCTGCACTTTCTCCAGTTCCCTGATATCCTTTTTGAAAACTGGAGCCCAAAACTGAACTGCATATTCCAGATGAGGTCTTACTAATGATTTGTATGGGGGCAAAATGATATCCCTCTCTCTGCAGTTACCTCTTAATACAAGAAAGAATTTTGCTCGCTTTAGAAACCTCAGCCTGTCATTATGCTATTATTAAAGTCTATGATCTATCAGAACACCCAGAACCTTCTCCACCATTGGGTTTTGATTGGAGGCGGTGAGTTTCACATTTACCTGTTATCTACTGGTTTGTATATACACTCACCAGCCACTTTATTAGGTACACCTCTTCAGTTGCTCGGTAAAACAAATTGCTAATCAGCCAATCACATGGTAGAAACTCAATGCATTTAGGCATCTAGACGTTATGAAGACGACTTATTAAAGTTCAATCCGAGCATCAGAAAGGGGATTGAAGTGACTTTGGACGTGGCATGATTGTTGGTGGCAGACGGGCTGGTCTGAGTATTTCTGGGATTTTAACACACAACCATCTCTCGGGATTACAGAGAACGGTGGGAAAAAGAGAAAATATCCAGTGAGCGGCAGTTGTGTGGAGGAAAATGCCTTGTTGAGGTCAGAGAAGAATGGGCAGACGATAGAAAGACAACAGTAACTCAAATAACCATTCGTTACACCCAAGGTATGCAGAATACCATCTCTGAGCGCACAACACATCCAACCTTGAAGCAGATGGGCTACAGCAGCACCGGGTGCCACTTCTGTCAGCAAAGAACAGAAAACTGAGGCTACAATTGGCACAGGATCACCAAAATTGGACCATAGAAGATTGGAAAACTGTTGCCTGTTCTGATGAGTCTGGATTTCAGCTGCGACATTCAGATGGTCAGAATTTGGTGCATGGATCCATCCTGCCTTGTATCACCGGTTCAGGCTGGTGGTGGGGGTGTAATGGTGTGGGGGGGGGGGGTTTTCTTGGCACAGTTTGGGCCCCTTAGTACCAATTGAGCATGGTTTAACCACTTGACGACCAGCGCACACCGATGTACGTCTACAGAATGGCACGGGCAGGCAAATGGGCGTACATATACGTCCCTTTAAATTTGCCGCCCTGCCATCGGGAGCGCGCCGCCGGCGGCGCGCTCCCGCGCTGGTCGGGACCCCCGTGAGTCCGGACGCGGGACCCGCGGACTCAATCGCCGCGGGCATCCCCGCGATCGTCTCACGGAGCGGCCAAATGAAGAAATGCCGTTGTAAACAGCATTTCTCCATTCTGCCTAGCAACTAGTGACGCTGATCTCTGTTCCATGTGATTGGAGCAGAGATCAGTGTTCACTAAATGAAAGCCCAACCCCCCACAGTTAGTAACACACCCCTAGGAACACTTAACCCCTACACTGCCACCCACTGGTTAACCCCTTCACTGCCAGTGTCATTTACACAGGAATCACTGCATTTATATAGCAGTGATTACTGTATAAATGACAATGGTCCCAAAAATGTGTCAAAAATGTCCGATGGGTCCCCCACAATGTCGCAGTCACAATAAAAATCGCTGATCGCCGCCATTATTAGTAAAAAAAAAACTAATAAAAAATTAATAAAAATGCTATAAGACTATCCCTATTTTGTAGACGCTATAACTTTTGCGCAAACCAATCAATAATCGCTTATTGCGATTTTTTACCAAAAATATGTAGAAGAATACGTATCGGCCTAAACTGAGGGGAAAAAAAAATATTTTTTATATATTTTTGGGGGATATTTATTATAACAAAAAGTAGAAAAATAATGTGTTTTTTTCAAAATTGTCGCTCTATTTTTGTTTATAGCGCAAAAAATAAAAACCGCAGAGGTGATCAAATACCACCAAAAGAAAGCTCTATTTGTGGGAAAAAAAGGACGGCAATTTTGTTTGGGAGCCACGTCACACGACCGCGCAATTGTCAGTTAAAGCGACGCAGTGCCGAATCGCAAAAAGTGGTCTGGTCTTTGACCAGCAAAATGGTCCGGTCTGAAAGTGGTTAATCACCACGGCCTTCCTGAGTATTGTTGGTGACCATGTCCATCCCTTGATGACTAAAGTGTCCCCATCTTCTGATGGCTCCTTCCAGCAGGATAATACTCCATGTCACAAAGCTCCAATCATCTCACCACTGGACAATGAGGTCCCTGTCCTCCAATGGCCTCCACCATCACCACAGCTCATTCAATAGAGCACCTTTGGGATGTGGTGGAATGGGAGATTGGCATCATGGATGTTCAGCCGACAAATCTGCAGGAACTGTGTGATGGTATGTCACTATGGAGCAAAATCTGAGGAATGTTTCCAACACCTTGTTGTCTCTATGCCACCAAGAATGAAGGCAAAAAGAGGATCCAACACGCTACTAGCAAGGGGGACCCAATAAAGTGGCCGGTAAGTGTATGTATACCGTGATGAAGAGGGCTTCTGTGTCCCACGTTGTGTCTTTTCTGATATGAAAATATCAGAAAATACCTTTGCTGAATTTCATCTTAGCATGCATATTTGGCAATAGAAATAAAAACATTTAAGTTAGATGTACTTTGAAATACCTTCTTAACTCATGTTGTTACAATTCTCTGACCTACCTTCTAAAGACAAGTAATGTGGTAGGTGCACCACTGACAGTATACCGGGTTCTACGGTTATGTTAAACACGGGGCCCACAATGTCATATCCTTTATTCTGTACTTCATTTAAATTTTCACTCCCAAACTCCAGCTCATATGTGACAATCGATTCAGATTTTGCCTTGAACATAATCCCCGTCTCTGAGCAGCGGAAAAGTCGGCCAGGCTTCAGTTTTAGTCTAAATAAGAAAAAAAAAAGAAATTCAGATTACTACTACAACCTCCTGTACTGATAATGCTTTAAAAAAACGTAAGTTTGTGTCTGGACAAAGAAAAAGAACAAGAAAAATAATCAAATATTCAATACAACACTGCAGCACATGCACATCCCCCCATACCCTTAGCTGTTGGTAGCCGACTACGCTGCTTCTTCTGCACTGAATCTCAAGCAGTTGTCAGCCATACCAGCTGAAATACAGAATTCTGCCTATCCGCAGCCCCATTCCAGCTTTGGCAACATGCACACACAAATTAATTTCCCAGTATAACCATGCTGCTGCTGCTGCTGCTGCCCTGACTCCCACGAGCCCACAAAGGCACAGTGTGGGGTAAAAAGCTCATATATGATATAGCAGGGCTCGACAAAACCCGGGCGCCAGGTCGCATTTGCGACTAGAATTAGCGACCTGGCGCCTGGGGCAGTGCAGCGGGGGGTATCCTGTCTCCGTGGACCCCCCCCCCCCCCGGCGTGATCGCGTCGGGCCGCGACGCCGGCGGCCGGTAATTGAGCCCCCGGCTTTGAGACCTTCTGCGGTCCTATGGCAGGGCTCGACAAAACCCGGGCGCCAGGTCGCATTTGCGACTAGAATTAGCGGCCTGGCGCCTGGGGCAGCACAGCGGGGGGTATCCTGTCTCCGTGGACCCCCCCGGCGTGATCGCGCGGGCCGCGCCACCGGTAATTGAGTCCCCGGCTTTGAAGCCTTCTGCGGTCCTATGGTTCCTTCTGGAATCTGGCGCCCTCTTGTGGTGGCCGTTGGAATTACAAACCAGCAATGCTAATGGAGCTTCCCCTGCCTGCCAGCCTAAACATTATATATATATATATATATATATATTTTTTTTTTTATTCTAACACCCTAGAGAATAAAATGGTGGTCATTGCAATACTGTCTGTCACACCGTATTTGCACAGCGGACTTACAAGCGCACTTTTTTGGGGAAAAAGAATTTAATAAAACAAAAATAAGACAACAGTAAAGTTAGCCCAATTTTTTTTTATATTGTGAAAGATAATGTTACGCCGAGTAAATTGATACCCAACATGTCACGCTTCAAAATTGCGCCCCGCTCATGGAATGGCGACAAACTTTTACCCTTTAAAATCTCCATAGGCGACATTTAAAAAAATTCTACAGGTTGCACATTTTAAGTTACAGAGGAGTTCTGGGGCTAGAATTATTGCTCTCACTCTACTGATCGCAGCGATACCTCACATGTGTGGTTTGAACACCGCTTTCCTATATGCGTTCGCTTCTGCACACAAGCTTGGCGGGACAGGGCGCGTTTAAAATTATTTTTTTTTCTTCTTATTTTAACGTTTTATTTTTATTTTTTTCACTGTTCTTTAAAAAAAAAAAAAAAAAAAAAAAAAGTGTGTCACTTTTATTCCTATTACAAGGAATGTAAAAATCCCTTGCAATAGAAAAAACGCATGACAGGTCCTCTTATATATGAGATCTGGGGTCAGAGAGACCTCACATCTCATATTTACACTAAAATGCAATTTAAAAAAAAATTGTCATTTGAAAAAAATAAAATAAATAAAATGTCCCTCTAAGAGCTATGGGCAATGACTTGGAGACAGGTGGGGGGCTGGGGGCGCTATCTTCCCCTCACTCGTCTCCATGTCAGGCCAGGGACAGGTGCAGATCGCCGTCACGGACCCGGCTCCTAACTTTTTTAGCTGGCTCCTAGATTCCAAACAAATTTGTCAACCCCTGGGATATAGTTCTGGGGGAGATGCCTACCTCAGAAGAACTGCCCTTTGAACAGCTCCCTCAGGAACCCAACAAGCCTGATGATGTCACAAGGAGTGCTAAACCCAAAAAATCTGGGAGATCATCTAGCTGGGGAGAGGAATGTTTGGGGGGTAAATTTCGGTCATAACTATACAAATCTTTTAACCATTTTGCTGTGTGTGCGCGCCAGTGTTGGTCATCTTACTTTAAAAGTAATTGCGTTAGTAACTTGGTTACTACATTGGAAAAGTAATTAGTTACTCAGCAAAGTAACTGTGATAGGGGTGGCAGCAGTGGTACTTGAGGGGAGTGGCAGCGGTGGTACTTGAGGGGTGACATCGGTGGTAGTTGAGTACTGGGGGGGGGGGGGGTGGCGGGGGTGGTGTACAGTACTTGGGGGGTGGCAGCGGTGGTACTTGAGGGGTGACATATCAAAAAAAAAAAAGGCTTCCCCCTGAGTGGGTGGGATTTTAAATGACCATCAACTCCGGACACAAAAATATACAATTTTTATTCATAAATTACACAATGTACATAATATTACCAGGAAGTGCAAATGGGCTAAACAATGTCCTCCTGGTATATTAATAAATAAACAAACATATATACAGAACAAAATATGATTAAAACAATGCTCGTCCTATATCACCCACACCCGACGCGTTTCCAGTTGCTGATAATTCAGAACCTTCATCAGGGGTGGAACAAACTTGATGATATAGCAATCTAGTGAGGTGCAAGTTCGAGGATCAAAATGCCTGCCATTTAGAAAAATATAAGTATGTCTGAAGAGTACTTCAAATACTATCGAGATGTCAACCAAGCACAGGATGTCCTGCAAATTACTTCCAGATCAGTTAGACGGATTCTATGGCAAGGGGGGGGTTTCTGTTTCTATGTGGAACATTAATTGGAACAAACAATGGCTATCTGGATGTTTCAAGTCCACCTTCATGTGTGTGTCAAGCTGAATTAGCATGTATATGACTTGCACCCAGGGTTGCCTTGTCCCATTCCCAGGAAATAAGCCCAAAAGGAAAACTGGAAGCTGTAGTCCAACCCCAAATTACAAACGGCAAAGCAGTCCTCTATGTGCAGCGTATGGATGGCATCGGTGGTAGTGGAGTACTGGGGGGGGGGTGGCGGGGGTGGTGTACAGTACTTGGGGGGTGGCAGCGGTGGGACTGGGGGGGGGGGTGTCAGCGGTGGTGGTGCCATCCTCTGCCTCTTATGCCGCATACACACGGGCGGACTGTATGGCGTACTTAGTCCGTCTAAACACATTTCAGCGGACAGTCCGCTCGTGTGTGGGCTTCAGCTGACTTTTTCAGCGTGCAGTCCGGCGTACTAAGAATTTCGGATTTTTCGAAATTCTGTCCGTCGTACTTTGGTTTCAGCAGACAATCCGCTCGTCAGTAGGCTATTTCAACGGACTAAGAATGGAGCATGCCCAGAAAGGATTTACACGGCGGAAGGGTGCTTTGCTGTGTCTTGGACTTCCTATTTCTAGTCCCGTCGTACGTGCTGTACACGTCATCACGCAAGCTTTCGACGGACTGTTTGTGCATCCGTGTGTGGTCAAGTCCGTTCAGTCGAAAGTACGACGGACTGTCTGTCGGATTGTATGACGAACTAAGTACGCCATACAGTCCGCCCGTGTGTACGCGGCATTACTGATCCCACCCCCCACCACCACTGATCTAATCTCTACCATATCCCCCCCCCCCCCCCCCATCACCTCTGTTGTAGAAGTGATGGGTGGGTAGGGATGGATCCGTAAGAAGCAGAGGTGGTGGACTTGGGATGGATTGCACTGCAATTAGAATCGTACAGTCACTTACTTGAATGCCTCCAGGGATGCCTTTCCTCATGGGGAGAGAGAGAGAGATCCTTCACTCGATTGGTGTCAGCTGACTTCATTTTTCAGTGTCCGCCCCGCCTCCCTACATTCTCTCTCTCTGGATAGGCGGGGCGGGATGGGGCGGTCCAGAAAGTCTCTCTGAGTCTCAGCCTCTTCTCTTTGCCAGACCAAATGGAAGAGCCACAAACTGGTAGTGGGCTTCCCCGATTGCAAAACGCAGACACTTTTGATGCCGAAGGCATATGGGTATGTGCAGGTACGCATCTTGGATGTCTAAGGACTTAAGGGAGTCCTCTTGATGGAGTGCAGCGACTACTGAGCGAACTGATTCCATTTTAAAGCTCTGCACTTTTACAAAGTGATTGAGCAGTTTTGGGTCCAAGATCGGACGTAGCCCTTCCTTCTTGGGAACCACAAACAGATTTGAGTAGAATCCCTGGAAGCGTACCGATTCTGGAACTGGTACAATCACCCCGCGATTCAGCAAATCCCTTAGCGCCCCCAAGAGGGCCTCCCGGCGCGCCGGGGATATGGGTATGCTGGAGGGGAAGAATCTGTTTGGCGGCCAAGAGAGGAACTCTATCTTGTAGCCAGTGGAAATTAGATCGCAGACCCATTGGTTGGATAATCGGGAGGACCACCGGACTGCAAACTCCCGAAGGCGACCCTCCACCCGAGACATGGGTGGGGGCAAACCTTCATGCGGTAGCACTTTTATTCGCAGGCTTGCGGTTCCAGGGATGTTTTTGACTGTCTGTGGACGTCCTGTTGGGCTGGGTACGTTTTGTCGAAGCTCCAGGCGGAAAAGCCATTTGTGGGCAGAAAAGGAGGGCCCTTGCCTACAGCGTGGCTCCTTAGCCTTCCTGGCCTGTGGGAGTAGAGTACTCTTACCACCGGTGGCATTTTTAATAATATCTAAGGAGGCTCCAAAGAGACGATCGCCAAGGAAGGGAAGATCCTTCAGGGCTTTTTTAGATGCCTGGTCAGCAGACCAGCATTTTAGCCAAATCAGGCACCTCAGCTGACACTGACGCCCTGGATAACAGAGGGAGAGTATTGAGGGCCGCGTCACAGACGTACTTAAGGCCTTGCACTAGTTGGTCTCCATCTTGGCAAATAACGAATTGAGGACCGCCATTAGGGTGTCCTTGGGCACTGCGCAGTCCGCAGGTGATCCGGTTGCAATTTCGGCTGGATTTCAGGGGAAGAAACACCAGTTTCTGAAGCCATGCTGACCCTACCCTGTCTGCCACCCCAAGGAGACTTAGGACAGTGACAGTCCCACCCTCCTTGCTGCCGCTGACTGAGGGGCTCTTTCCCGCCGGACTCTCCACCCTGAGGAGTTCTGCGCTGTCCCCAAGTAGTGCCTGGAGTCCCTGAGTGCTCCCAAGTGCAGAGGAAACAAAAGCTGTGTTGGTGGCAGCCACTGGAATGAGAGCTAAAACGTTCTAGAAATGTGCTCAGGTTTCAATAAAATGGCTGTCCAGCGTCCAGTACACAGACAGGAAACACAGGGGAAATGGCTGTGAGAGCACATGAGCCATGCTGCTGCTAGAGAACACTGAACATGTGTTCAGGCTTCCAGAAAATGGCCGCCAGTGTCCTGAATAGGAGATCACTTGGAAAATGGCCGCTGAAGCCCAGGAAGGCATGCTGCCCTCGCCCATACCTAAAATGGCCACCAGCAGCTCCATGGGGTACAGACAGAAAAACCCTCACTAGACCCCACCTGTTTGAACAACTTAAGACCCATCTCCCTGCTCCCGTTTGCCTCCAAGCTCATCAAACGCCTTGTCCATGACCAAATGAGTCGCTACCTCATGGACAGCAACCTTCTTGACCCCCTAAAGTCTGACTTTCGCCGACAACATTCTACTGAAACTGCCCTACTAAAACTCACCAATGACCTACTAACTGCTAAAACCAACGGCCACTACTCCATACTCATACTTTTAGACCTCTCTGCTGCCTTTGACACAGTTGACTACCTGCTCTTCCTCAGCAAATTACGCTCCCTTGGCCTCTGCGATTCTGCTTTATCCTGGTTTTCCTCCTACCTATCTCAGCGCACTTTCAGTATCACTTACAACTCCATCTCCTCCGCTCCCCTTCCTCTTTCTGTTGGGGTACCCCAAGGTTCTGTCCTTGGGCCCCTCCTATAATCGCTCTATACCTCTTCCCTGGGCCAGTTGATAAACTCCCATGGTTTCCAATACCACCTCTATGCCGACGACACCCATATCTATCTCCCCACTCCTAAACTCACCCCCTCAATCTCCTCACAGATCTCCAACTTACTGAATGACATATCAGTATGGATGTCACACCACTTCCTAAAACTCAATATTTCTAAAACTGAGCTGGTTATATTTCCTCCTTCACGACCCCCCGTGACTTCACCATTAATATCAACAACACAACCATTGGTCCCTCCACACATGCCAGGGTCCTGGGTGTAATCCTTGACTCCGACCTCTCCTTCAGCCCCCATATCCAATCACTGGCTAAATCCTGCCGCCTTCACCTCCGCAACATCTCCAGAATTCGACCCTTCCTGACTAATGACACCACAAAGCAACTTGTTCACTCCTTGATTATTTCCCGCCTTGACTACTGCAACTCTCTCCTTAATGGCCTACCCTTAAGCAGGCTATACCCCCTTCAGTCTATTATGAATGCTGCTGCTAGACTCATATACCTCACTAATCGTTCCGTGACTGCTGCCCCTCTCTGCCAATCCCTTCACCGGCTTCCCCTACTCCACCGTGTAAAATTCAAAATGCTAACCATAACATACAAAGCCATCCACAACATCGCCCCCATCTACATCACCAACCTCATCTGCAGATATCGCCCAAATCGTCCCCTCCGCTCCTCCCAGGACCTCCTGCTTTCTAGCTCCCTTGTTACCTCCTCTCATGCTCGCCTTCAAAACTTCTTCAGAGCCTCTCCCATCCTCTGGAACTCCCCTCCCAAGTCTATGAGATCAGCCCCTACCCTGTCCACCTTTAGGAGTTCCCTGAAAACTCATTGAGGGAAGCCTATCCCACACCCACCTAACTGTCCCCTAGCCACCCCTATCAAATCATTCTATGCAGCTATTACCTTTTGTACCACCACCCCCTCCCTTTAGAATGTAAGCTCTATGAGCAGGGCCCTCCTGTACCTTTTGTATTGTACTGTAATTGTGTTGTCCCCCTATACATTGTAAAGCGCTGCGTAAACTGTTGGCGCTATATGAATCGTGAATAATAATAATAATAAACAATGGCTTGTGGAGCCAGTCTATATGATGAGGCCACAATGCACTGCACTGGAAACAAGATTAGTGATTTTTTTCTGATAAATTCTGGTGCCTCTTCCACAGAATTTGGATAGAAGTAACAGGGGCAGAAAAATTGGTCTTTTGGTTTCGGTGGTGCCTTCACACCATAACCCTATTGAGGTACACTTGATGAAATCAAGAACTGGCCTTGCTGTCAAAAATTGTCAAACTGGTGTGGAAAAATTGGTCTTTGGGTGTCAATTGTGCCCATGAAACCAAAAAATTCTTCCAGAAGTCCTGCAGAGATTCCACATCCCAAAAACACTTAATAAGCGACATCGGCATCAGAGGCTTAACAGCTGCTGGTTATCCAGGACGGATTCATTTTGATAAATGTCAGATGGTCCACCGAGTCTGTGGACAGACGCGTTCTATTATCAGTAACAAAACCTCCAGGAGCACTGAATGCCTGTTCAGAAAGTATGCTGGATGCAGGGCAGCTCAATTGCATACTGGGCAAGTTCTGGCCAGTGGCCTAGTCTCATGGCCCAGTAAGTCAGTGGATTGTCGACTGGAAAGCTCTCCATCTCTGTTTTTGCCCCTAGTTAATCGTCCACCATGTGATGCAGACGCTGCTGATGAGATGTGGAAGCTGACAGCCCTAGGCGGCGAGGACTATTGTGAAATGCATTACTTAGGCAGCCTCAAAACTACATTTCCACAACACTGTAATCTACCTGAGTGGGAAAAAGCATTAGATAAACTCCTCTTTAAGGTGTCCTCAAAATATTTAATTTTCTGCACTCTGTGGGTACAGGATGAGTTCTGAGACTTTCCAATTGTAATGGTGGTCAAGGAGGGTTGAAAACCAATAGTGATCCTTCTCCTTTATGCCACATATTCTTGGGTCTTTTTGCAGGCATTGAAGCATGAGGGAGCCCGTGCACCGCAAATTTGCGGAGGCATGAGAAACTATAATCCTCAGTGACCCTGAGGAGTCTATCTGGAACTGCCTCCTCCCAGCCATGTACTACTCCCAAGGGATCTGGGGATGGAAATCCTTACTGTTCGACATATGTCTTCCTCTGCTTCAATGCCTCCAAACCTGCCAGAAACCTCCTTCTCTTGTGTGTTCTGTGGCATAAGAACAATGGTGTCTGCATAAAATGGGCTTTGAGAGGAAAGGAAGTCCTCTTCCTCCCGCTGCTCTGCCTCAAGTTCCCAGTCAATAATGCCTCGCAGTGTCTGCTCCAGCAGGAACAGAACAGGGAATGTGTCACTGATGCATGCATTTTCACGGCTCACCATCCTTGTGGCCTCCTCAAATGGCAACAGTACAGTGCATAAATCCTTTATGAGCAGCCATTGGCGTGGGGAAAAAAAAGCCACCAAGCCTGCGGTTGTGCGATACTCACACAGGTACTCGACAGCCCTCTGCTACATTTGCAGACACTGCAGCATTGCCAAAGTCGAGTTCCACCTGAAGGCATGTCACAAATCAGATGGTTTACAGGTAGGTGGAATTCCCAATAAATTTCAGCCAACCGAGCACTGGCTGTGTATGACCGCCTGAAATGGCTACAGACTCTTCTGGCCTGCTTTAGCAGACCTTCCAACCCTGGGTACGCTGTACCACCAAATTGAGGACATGTGCCAGGCATGGTACATGTGTCAACCTTTCCTGTCTAAGGGCGGGCACAAGGTTTGTGCCATTATCACACACCTTCATTCTTGGCTCCAGCTGGCGTGGTGTGAATCATCTCTGGGCCTGACCCTGCAGAGCTGCAAGGATCTCTGCTTCGGTGTGGTTCCTGTCCCCTAGACACACCAGCTGAAGCACTGCATGACACCTTTTAGTCTGACACACTGAATAGCCCCTTGAATGCTTAGGGGGTACTTGTGGCTCATAGGACAATTCAGCAGAGGGGGGCATGGAGGTGGAGGAGGAGGAGGGGGGTAGAGCTGACAAATCTGGCATCACCACTAGCTATCTGGAGATGTGGGGGCACAACAAGCTGCAGCACTGACCCCTATCCTGCATCCTTCCGAGTTGTAAGCAGAGTTACCCAGTGTGCTGTGAATGAAATATATCATCCCTGACCATGCTTGCCAGACCACGTGTCAGCAGTAACATGGACTTTGCGGCTAACTGTCTTGCCCAACGATGCCACAACATTGCCTTCCACGTGATGGTACAGAGCTGGAATGGCCTTATGTGAAAAGAAAAAGTAACTAGGAACCTGCCATTTTGGTACAGCACATTCTGCAAATTAAGGGAAGGGGTCAGAAGCCACCAGATGGAAAGGCAGAAGTTGTAGAGCCAGCAGCTTTGACAAGCTTGCATTTAGAAGCTGGACATGTGGGTGGCAGTGACTTTATTTTAATTTTTCCCCTGCAGCAGATGGGGCAAAGAAATTTGCCAGTTATAGTCTACAGCTGGTGGTGTGCTGCTGGCAGATGTGCTGCAAGGACCTAGGACACCCTGCACTATACATCATCCCTGTCATTGGGGACTGCTGACAGGTAATGAGCTATAGCGGGGGCAGATTGAGGTAAGGAGGATGAACAGATTTGTGCCCCTTCTGTGTGGCTTTCAGGCGCTCTTGCCAAAGGGCTGAGTGGTGGGAAGTTAAGTGCCTTGTCAAGCATCTGGTACCCAAATGTCTGGTGTGTTTGCCACGCTTGATATGCTTGAGACAATGCTTGCAAATTGCAACAGTGCAATCGGCTGCACATGTGCTAAAAAAAGGCCCAGACAGCTGAGCTGTGGGAAGTGGGCTGGGAGAGAACAGCTCCACAATGTGATGGAATAGGGTGGCTGCTCTCTACGCTTCCATAGTGACTGCCTCGTTGGGGTTGTGCCTCACCCTCACTTTCCCCCTCTGCCAATTTGTGTACTGTGTTCTCCCCTCTCTGTAGGCTCATGTTCCTGCCTTCCTCAACCTCAGAAACAAAATCAGATTCAAGTAATGGCTGTGCATCATCAAGGAACAAGTGGCTGATGCTGTGTTCAAATAACTTAGCTGACTCCTCCATTCCTGATGCTGGGGCTATGGCAGGAATTTCTGTGGACAAGAAAGCAGGTTTAGCCACTCTGGCAGCTGCAGTGGACTGTGCACCAGTCTCTGCTTGGGTGACTGAGGATGAGGATGGTTTAGTAAGCCAGTCCACCACATGCTGTGGCTGGATAGCACAGGCAACATCATTAAACAGGAAAGGATGCCCTGCCTGAGGACTGACCACATCCACCTTTGCCTGTGCACACATACGCTGCTGCCCCCCCTCACAGTGCCATGGGAAAGTCTGCCTCTCCTTGTCCTCCCAGACATGATTGGGGGGGGGGGGGGGGTGCTTATTAACATTAACACAATGTAATATAGACGTGGAAATGTGTACATGGATGCACTTTAATGGAAAGTGGTGTTTGGTGCACTTTAACTACAACACAGACACACTCCACTGATACACTATATTATACTGCAGTAAAACTGCACTGACGCACTGCAATATATGGTGTTAAACTTTCAGTATCGCACTGAACTGTACTGCGTTAAGTGTGCAGTAATGCACAGAAATGTACTGCGTTAAATTGTCACTACACTCACACTGACTGAACTATCCCTACATTCACACTAATATAAAGACGAATGGTTGCACTACACTCACACTGCATTATCCCTAGATTCGCAATAAACAGATATTATACATCGACCATAAAAATCACAATAGCCCACTGAGGCTGGGTTCACACCTCCGAAGGATGCGGCTCACAGCAGGGGTGCGGTGCGTCCCTGTTCTCCGTTTCAGGGACAAATCGGGGCCAAATTTTTTCCTGATTTCGGCCCTGAAACTCCGCCAAAGATGCACAGTGTCCCTGTACAAGCCGCAACGAAGACATGTGAAACCGGCTCCATAGAGAGCCGGTCACAATCTCCTGTCATGCAAGTTGGATGCGGGGAAACAGACATCCAATTCACATGTGTGAACCTAGCCTGTCTAATAGCACTGAACAGAGCCTTGTTCTAGCTCTCTCCATGCCAATATCACACTGAAAATGGCCACTATTGAAAGAATACTTTTATAGTGTGGGGCAGAACCAACAGCAATGAGCCATGATTGGATAGAGTCATCATGACAGCATCCAATCATGGCTCTGACAGTGCTCTGTGCCCTGATAGGGCAAAGCTTTCATTGCTTTATCCAATCGGGACTTTCAATGCACTGTGCGGTGGCACAGTGCATTGTGGTCGTTCAGCGGGCCGAACAAGCAGTCGAACGCCCTGAAAATTCAGTGGATTCACTATCCTGGGGGTTCATCCGCAAATCCTCTTCTGCAGATGCTTGCTTTTTCTTTGTGAAAGAGTGGTTAACTGAGACTCTGTATCGATTATAGGGATCTCAATTGTATTACTGTTAAAAATGCTTAAACGATTCCATTGATTATGGAATTATTTGACCGCCTCAAGGGAGCCCCGGTCTTCACGAAGCTCGATTTGAGAGGGGCATACAATCGTGAGGATTAAAGAGGGCGACAAATGGAAACCTGTACTTAATACTTGGATCGGACGCTACAAATACCTTGTAATGCCCTTTGGTCTCTGCAATGCTCCAGCTGTTTTCCAGGAATGTATGAACAATGTCCTCCGAGATATGTTACAGCAATGTGTGGTGGTTTACCTCAATGATATTCTCATATATTCAAAATCCCTAGAGAATCACCACACAGACATCTCCCATGTGCTACGGAGGTTGAGAGAGAACAACCTGTATTGCAAGTTGAGGTGCGAGTTCCATCGTGAACAGATTACACTTTTGGGTTATGTCATTTCTGCTGCCGGCTTTTCGATGGACGCAGAGAAACTATCTGCAGTTCTACAGTGGCCTCGACCCATATGTCTACATCCCCTATGTAGTTTTCTTGGCCTTGCCAATTATTACCCCATAATGTAATGTTTGGATATTTTATTGTAAAGCCAATAAAATCACACTTACATGGTCCATGTAGTAATAAAAGCAAAAAATCAGGAATTCCAGGACACGATGCACTCCACAGACCGAAACCGGAAGTGACGCAATGATGCTGTAAGCTTTTAGATCGTTGTGTGTTCATGTTCCCAAGATTTTATCGATCTTCAATAAACTTCAATGATTTTAATTCCTGGATGTGCCGCCACCCTTTTTGTTTCATGCTGTAGGCTCCGCCCAACGTGTTTCTTCAGAGTGACATCATCAGGAGGGCCAAACTTCCTGATTTTTTGATTTTATTACTACATGGACTGTAATTTTTAACGGCTTGAGCGCGATTTTAATGACTTTACATAAAAATATCCGAATGGAGTTACACCATGTACAGCCATGGCCAAAAGTTTTGAGAATGACAGAAATATTACTTTTTTTTTTTTTTACAAAGTCTGCTGCCTCAGTTTCTATGATGGCAATTTGCAAATACTCCAGAATGTTATGAAGAATGAACTGCAAAGTCCCTCTCTGCCATGAAAATAGACTTAATCCCATGAAAAAAGATTTCCACTGCATTTGTGAAGAAGGCTTCAGGGCACCCAAGAAAGTCCAGCAAGCGCCAGGACTGTCTCCTACAGTTGATTCAGCTGCAGGATCGGGGCACTGCCAGTTCAGAGCTTGCTCAGGAATGGCAGCAGGCAAGTGTGAGTACATTGGCACGCATAGTGAGAAGACTTTTGGAGGATGGCCTGGTGTCAAGAAAGGCAAGAACGAAGACACCTCTCTCCATGAAAGACATCAGGGACAGACTAACATTCTGCAAAAGGTACAAGGATTGGACTGCTGAGGTCTGGGGTAAATTAATTTTCTCTGATGAATCCCCTTTCCGATTGTTTGGGGCATCCGGAAAAAACTTTGTCCGGAGAAGAAAAGGTGAGCGCTACCATCAGTCCTGTGTGATGCCAACAGTAAAGCATCCTGAGACCATTCCTGTGTGGGGTTGCTTCTCAGCCAAGGGAGTGGGCTCACTCACAATTTCACAATGGTCCAAAAACATTTTCTGAGAGAAACTTCTCCCAAACATCCAAGAACAGTTTTGTGATGAACAATGCCTTTTCAGCATGATAGAGCACCTTGCCATAAGGCAAAAGTGATAAGCAGCTTGGGGAACAAAACATTAACATTTTGGGTCCATGGCCAGGAAACTCCCCAGACCTTAATCCCATTGAGAACTTGTGGTGAACAAAAAAAAATCCCTCAAATTCTGACAAACTCCAAGCATTGATTATGCAAGAATGGTCTGCCATCAGTCAGGATGTGGCCCAGTTGATTGACAGCATGCCAGGGGGAATTGCAGAGGTCTTCAAAAAGAAGGGTCAGGGGCGTGGTCTCAGCATGGAGGAGTGAGGACGCGTTCTCTCTGAGCTCCTGGACCGTGGCTCCTCGGCAGCTTACCCACGCAGTCTTGCCAAACATTTCAGCTTCTCCCCACCGCCCAGGAACTCTGAGAAGTGGTGTCACACAGCGGGAGACTCTGCCGCCCCTATGGAGCGATTTCTGGTCCCAGTGCAGCTGGCCGCATTGACCCCGAACTCTGCCAAGATGGCGCTGACACGGGCCATGATGACGAATCCAGCCAGCCTACAAATGGAGGAGGGGGAGCAAGGTATGATCGCGGAAATTACATGACTCCCTTCTCCCAGTCCAGCGACCTCTCCCCATGCCTTCCCCGATCACTGTCCCTAACATCACTGTGCAGTCCTGGAGGAGAGCAAGGCGGCTCCAAGCAATGGGCCTCAGGGGACATGCAGACCTCTCAAAACCAGGCCTCTCTTATATTCACCGACCGACACAGCTCCTCTCTGTAACTAAATGGGACGTCCCCAAGCAGTGCCAAACGAGGGGTGGGAAAAAAACAGCATTAAACTTCATCCACCATGGCAAGTGGGAACTAGTGAAACTAAACCCACAAAAAAAACAAAAAAAAAACAGCAGTGTACGGAAAAAGCACCGCCATATAACCGGGCATTCTCAACAGGAGAGATCCCCAACACCGCAACCTTGTGCGGACATAATGCAACAGTGCATCAACAAGCAGTACTGCGTTTTTATCGAAAAACCAGGAAAAAAACTCAATTGCAACTACACGGCCGCCTGCAAAACTTTGCGGCCAAAACAGGCATCAGCCGATGCACTGATGTCTACCTTGTAGAACTTGGTAAGCGTATGGACAGACGACCAGGTCGCCGCCTTACACACCTGAGCGACAGATGCTTGGTGTCAAAGGCTCAGCGTCTGGAGTACGTGGGTTTACTATTGGACTCCAGGGAAGCAAGGGTTTTTGTTCCCTCAGACAAATTGCTGACTCTCAGATCTGCGGTCAATCTACTGATGAACTGCAAGCGGACGTCGCTCCGCTTTTGCATGTGGGTACTCCTTGATCTGGTGGTTGAGGTCCCCAGTGATTCAGTCCGGAAAATCGTTCCTTCCTCTGAAATAGACAGTGATCACTACGGACACCAGTCTGTCCGGCTGGGGTGGAGTGATGGGGATTCAATCGGCTCAGGGCCTCTGGTCCACGGAGGAATACAAGTTGCCGATCAATCTGCTTGAGAGCGATCAGGCTGTGCCTCCACACTTGGTCGATGAGTCTTCAAGGGCATCCGATCAGTATACAGTCAGACAACGCCACGGCTGTGGCGTACGTAAATCACCAAGGGGGAACAAGAAGCTCAGCCGCTGCTCGGGAGGTTGCTCACATACTTTGGTGGGCAGAGCGACACGTACCGGCCCTGTCGGCCATTTACATCCCGGGGGTGGAAAATTGGCAGGCGGACTATCTGAGTCAACAGATGCTGGATGCTGGAGGAGAGTGGGCATTGTGGGACTCGGTGATTCCAACTATGTTGAAGGCGCGGAAATCTTCAAGGAAGATATACCATCGTATTTGGAAGGCCTATATCTCCATGTGTGAGGAGAAAGGGTGGCATCTGCGCTCCTTTTCTATATCCAGGATCCTGCTGTTTCTTCAGCAAGGTGTAGACCAGAAGTTGGCGTTGAGCACCATCAAGGGGAAAATTTCAGCTCTGGCTGTCTTTTTCCAGCGACCCCTGGCGTCTCACTCATTAGTGAGTACCTTTGTTCAGGGGGTGCGGCATGTAGTCCCTCCGGTGCGTCTTCCGTTACCTCCGTGGGATTTGAACCTGGTGTTGTCAACACTTCAGAAGCCGCCGTTTGAGAATCTCAGGGAGATTCCCTTGTTGACCCTTTCACAGAAAGTTTTTTCTAGCGGCCATCACATTGGCCAGGAGCTGTTTCATAATTGGCGGGCTTGTCCTGCAAGTCGCCTTTTCTGGTCATCCACAGGGATAAGGTGGTGTTGCGTCTGCAACCGTCCTTTTTACCAAAGGTGGTTTCGGCTTTTCATAAAAATTAGGATATTGTATTACCATCGTTGTGTCCTAAGCGGAAACACCCCAAGGAGGTGGCCCTTCAAGCTCTCGATGTGGTTAGGGCTCTGAAGGTGTATTTGTCTGCCACGGCTCCCTTTCGGAAGTCAGACTCACTGTTTGTTTTGGTGGCTGGTCCTAAGAAAGGCATGACGGTCTCGTTGGCCACCATTTCCAGGTGGATCAGACAGATTGTAGTCCAAGCCTACGCCTTGAAGGTGCAGGTGCCCCCCTTTCCAGTCACGGCCACTCTACAAGAGCAATCGATACGTCGCTTTAAGGCCTGCTAAGAGGATCCGAGCGGATTTGGAGATCACGTGATATCCGAACGATTGGGTCGTTTTCCAGCATCCTGTATCGAGACGTCTATGTGATTTGTGATCGAATCTGCGCAGTTCGACCTCCCTTAAACAGGGGATCACTGGGGATCTGGTAAGCCTCCATTTATTAGTGATCTATAGAGGTGAAGGGTCCACGTGGTCAAGCATTGTTATTATTTTTGAACAAACAAGATTAGCTACCTTTGCTTCATATTCACATGGGACATTATTTATATTATTTTGCTGCATCAATTTATCTGTGATCATTTGGATTCACAGTTCGTTTTTTGATTCTATTGGACACTTGAGTTTCAGAAGCATCTTATATTAATGTTTTTTCACAATATTTGTATATTTGACTTCACAGTTTTTTTTGTTTTACATTTATTAGGCCACATTCATATTTAGTGGCCAAGCGCTGCACTTTATTTCTTTTGTTCAGGCTGTAATTGACTGCAAAGGACCAAGTATTAAAAAGTGAAAGTTTGATGGATGATTGTTAATCTGTCCCATTACTTTTGGTCCTTTAAAAAGTGGGAGGCACAAATACAAACTGTTGTAATTCCTACACCGTTCACCTGATTCGGATGTAAATACCCTCAAATTAAAGCTGAAAGTCTGCAGTTAAAGAACATCTTGTTCATTTCATTTCAAATCCATTGTGGTGGTGCATAGAGCCAAAAAGATCAGAATTGTGTCAATGTCCGAATATTTATGGACCCGACTGTAATGTACAATGTGTGTTTCTCTAATATAATTGTGCCAAATACCCAAGTTATAGCGCCGTTCTGCGCTTCCGTGACCCACCGGAGCACTCTTCCCCGGAGCGGAGCGACGCTATACTGAAGGTATTTGGCACAATTATATTACAGAAACACACACCTTGTACATTATATACTACTGTAATAAAGTGGATTATAGGATTTTACAAGCATTTTAAAACTAGGGCTTATTTTTGGGGTAGGGCTTATATTGCAGCCCTACTGGAAAATAACGCAAGGTCTTATTTTCTGGGAAACACAGTATGTACAACTCCTGCCAATTCACTCAAGGGGAATTAACAGTCTCTAGTTAATTCAGCAACTGCCCGTTACAGGCTAGGAACATCCTGTCCCTTTGTGTATAAAGTTGCACATTGTGGAGTGAACAGCATCACCTTCTGCCTTCCTGCAGACTCTAAGCCCAGTTTTACCGCTGCAGAAGATACCAGCCCACCTGGTTGCCTGCTTCCCCAGTCCTGCCTGACTGGCACACACACATGGAGATTCTCCAGGGCAAGGTTAGATGAAGACTTGGCACATCACTGTCTTCAAGAGAGCACTGTTACAGCTGACAGTCTCTCCCCTTGTCCTGTCCATGGACTGTGCTGATCTACTCGCTGTCTCTGCATGGATCTCTCCAACTGTCTCCTGTGGTGGGATCCTTCCAGACCAGCTTTCCTGAGCTTCCAGCCTGAGGCTCACCCACCCTCTGCCACCGACAGTCTCCCCTCAGCACAGCATCTTCCACCCAACTCCTTTTCGCATGGTCCATGTCTATGGGTTTTTCCAGTCCCCTCTCTGGGGATTGGCTGAGGGCCCATACATATTTATGGCAGCCCCTCCTACTACTTCGCATACTAATTCTAGAACATTCTCCAATGCCCCAGAAATGGGGGGGGGGGGGCACCAGAGAGCTGCCAGGATGAGTCATTCAGCCCTGGCCTTGAATAACCCTGACTCAATTGAAGGGGTTGTTAGGGCAGTGCTCACAATCACTGCCAGCCCCTCTGCTAGGATAACCTGTAGTATATAGCGTGTGCCGTTTTTAAAATTCATCTTCTAAATACCTTATTTCTTCTCACCGATCTTCTCGGCAATCAGCGGTCCCATGACCACCCGTCACTCTCTGCCCCTGATGTATTTACTACAGAGGGAGGGGCCCAGATCTCCCTCTGACGTCTGCTGGCCAGTCACGTGATCTCACTCTATAGTACATACATTGGAGGAAGAAAGCGACGGGCATTCACGTGACCGATGAGAAGAAATAAGGTATTTATTAAAAGAATAATAAAAAAAAATGGCACATACTATATACTACATGTTATCCTAGCAGAAGGGCTGGCAGTGATTGTGAGCAGTACATTTTATACTGGTGAGAACGGTGCTAAAAGGGGAGGGGAAGAGCGGCTCACACACAGGAGCTAACAGGCAGGGAGGGGACAGGGGAGAGGACAGAGGAGAGCTGCGGATGACGGAGGCACGCAAACCGACCATGGTGTTAGGGCTCAGGAGCCATGATAAACTATGGTCAGTTTACAGGGGGGGGGGGGGGGGGGCAGAACCAGGCAGGTTTTTTTTTAGGCGATACAGGGGCCCAAATGACACAGCACAAGCACTATGCTCTATAAAATGCTTTAAAGGAACGGGATCCTTTTTTTTTTAGGGCAACAAACACTTTAAATGACTCAGGTCTAACCTAGAGCCAGCTATGTTTTTTCCTGCACTGTCACTACTAGTAGCACACACTAGAGGGTGCTATACATAGTTAAAATAAATCTGATCACATGTGCACGTGGACTGGTGTATGGTATGATCTGGGAATCAGGACAACCTGTATATGAATATTTATATACTGAAGTAGTATTTGTCCCATGAACATCTGGAAGTCTAAATGATCACAATGTAATAAAAAGGAAGAAAACTTTACCTGTATGTTTTTCCATCTACAATCGGTGTAACTAAATTCTCGGGCTCTTCCTGAAACTATGCAAAAGAAAAAAAATATATATAAAATAATCAGATTCGTAAGGGCTAGTATTAGTGAAGTATGTAATACACACATTACAATATTGATTTTCTGTCGACACAAGAAAACCATCCGATTTTATATTTATGGATCTACAAGTGACAACGTGAACACGAGATATGTTAAAGGCCAAGTTCACTTTTCTTGTACCAATATACCATTAATGTATCTCTGATGCAGAAAAATAAAAGCTCTCTTTGATTTTTAGAACAAGACCTTACCTCAGCCCTTGCTGTGTTCATAGAAAACTTCATGACTTCCTGGTATGTAGATTTGGGATGTAGTGCAATGAGCTTTTTTGCTCATTGCAATACATCAGGGGTGTCCAACTCTTGGACCGTGCGCTACATGCAGCCCCAGAGAGTTTAGCATATGGCCCGGGCCCAACCAGAGGGACGCTGGGAATGCCAAGCAAACATAGCAGCTGAGGAGGGATGCTGTGCAAACCCAGTTGATGTTTGCACATCCCAAATTTACATACCAGGAAGTAAAGAAGTTTTCTATGAACACAGCAAGCGCTGAGGTAAGGCCTCATTCTAAGAATCAGAAGAAAGCCTTTATTTTTCTGAAACAGAGATACATTAAAGATGTTTGCAAACCCTTACAAACCACTTTGACCTACAGGTAAGCCTAGATTAAGGTTTAGGAGATATTTGCCCAAAAACGGGCACCGCTGTCTAAGGCGCATGTAGACAGTGGCGCACTGAGCGCGGCATTCTCAGCGACGGAGCTGCCGCGCGTGTTGGCTCCCGTGCGCATGCGCGGGAGTGATGTCATCGAGGCTTCGCCGAATGACAGCGGCAGAGCTGCGAGACCCCAGCAACAAGATGGATGCGGCGGACTACAGGGGACAGCGGCGACTTCGCTGGCTCCTGTGTCAGGTAAGTGACACATAATGGGCTACTATGCGATGCATAGTAGTCCATTATGCTTTGCCTTTGCAGGGAATGAAAGAGGAAGTAAACTCATCAGGGTTTACTTCCTCTTTAAGGGTATATTGGTACTAAGGGATCTGGATTTTAGAAGAAAAAAAAAAAAAAATAGAATTTTTAAAACGGCTTACCTGTAAAATCCTTTTCGTGGAGTACATCATAGGACACAAAGCCTCAAGTAATTACTTGGTGGGCTATAGGATACCTTCAGGTGTTGACACTGGTAAACCCCAATTAAGAAAGTTGACTCCCTATATAACCCCTCCTCCTTCCAGGAGCACATCAGTTTTTGTAGTCAAGCAATATACGTATACCCCATAAAAAGAGGGGCGGGTCCTATGATGTACTCCAAGAAAAGGATTTTACAGGTAAGCCGTTTAAAAAATCCAAGAAAAGGATTTTACAGGTAAGCCGTTTAAAAAATTACAGCTAGAGCTGTAAAAACGCGAATCGTGGTAAAACGCGCATAACGCGTAACATATTTTCTTTGTTTTCTGAGTGCTATAGCCAAGAGATGTGTTTCTTTAAAAAAACGCTACTTAACGCTAACGCGCAAAAACGCCAATGCAATACGCGGTAAAAATCACGTTTTTAACGCCGATTTTTCCAGGCTTCGGAGCTAGCTTTGCAGCCAGTTTTTTAAAACGTCCATGTGCATGAGCACTTAATGTGACCTATAAACTGTACAACTCAGTTGAAAAACAAACAAATCTTTTAGGGGGGGGGGGAGTGGAAATAAAAATAAAAATAATGTGGTAGCATAAGTGTGCACACCTTCTTATAGCTGTAGCTTTGTTCAGAATTAAGCAATCATATTCAATTTCAAACTCATGTTAAATAAGAGTCAGTACACACCTGCCATCATTTAACCACTTAAGGACCGCCGCATGTAATTATACGTCGGCACAATGGCACGGACGGGCACAATGGCACGGACGGGCACAATCACGTACCCATACGTTGGGGTCCCAACTCCGTATGGGACCCCAAAAACCAAGCACCGCCTTCATGCTTTCTAAGGGTGTAAATTTTTTATTTCACTCCTCACTCTCAATCACAGTTTCGGAGTGCCCACATGGCACAAACCCCCTCCCAAATGACCCCATTTTAGAAAGTAGACACCCCAAGCTATTTGCTGAGAGGTATGGTGAGTATTTTGCAGATCTCGCTTTTTGTCACAAAGTTTTGAAATTTGAAAAAAGAAAAAAAAAATGTTTTTTTCTTTACTTTCTTCATTTTCAAAAAAAAAAAAAAGAGAGAGCTGTAAAATACTCAGCATGACTCTCAGCAAATAGCTTGAGGTGTCTACTTTCTAAAATGGGGTCATTTGGGGGGGGGGGTAGGGGGTTTGTGCCATCTTGGCATTTTATGGCCTTCAAAACTGTGATAGGTAGTGAGGAGTAAAATAAAAAATGAATGCCCTTAGAAATCCTGAAGGCGGTGCTTGGATTTCGGGGTCTCGTACGCAGCTAGATTCACAAAGTTCCTCCCATGTGGTATCCCTGTGCTCAGGAGAAGCAGCAGAATGTATTTTGGGGTGTAATTTCACATATGCGCATAGCATGTGTGAGCAATATATAATTTAGTGACAACTTTGAGCAAAAAAAAAGTTTGTAATATTCCCGCAACTTGTGGCAAAATATAAAATATTCCATGAACTCAACATGCCTCTCAGCAAATAGCTTGGGGTGTCTACTTTCCAAAATGGGGTCATTTTGGGGGTTTTTGTGCTATTTTGGCATTTCATGGCCTTCGAAACTGTGATAGGTAGTGAGGAGTGAAATCAAAAATTTTCACCCTTAGAAATCCTGAAGGTGGTGATTGGATTTCGGGGTCCCGTACGTGGCTAGGCTCCCAAAAAGTCCCACACATGTGGTATCCCCATACTCGGGAGAAGCAGCAAAATGTATTTTGGGGTGCAATTCCACATATAACTATAGCATGTGTGAGCAATATATCATTTAGTGACAAATTTTTGTAAACATTTTATTTATTTTTATTTTTTTGTCATTATTCAATTACTTGGGACAAAAAAAAATATATTCAATGGGCTCAACATGCCCCTCAGCAATTTCCTTGGGGTGTCTACTTTCCAAAATGGGGTCATTGGGGGGGGGGGGTTGTACTGCCCTGCCATTTTAGCACCTCAAGAAATGAGATAGGCAGTCATAAATTAAAAGCTGTGTAAATTCCAGAAAATGTACTCTAGTTTGTAGACGCTATAACTTTTGCGCAAACCAATAAATATACGCTTATTGACATTTTTTTTTTACTAAAGACATGTGACTGAATACATTTTGGCCTAAATGTATGACTAAAATTGAGTTTATTCGATTTTTCTTATAACAAAAAGTAGAAAATATTTTTTTCTCGAAAATTTTCAGTCTTTTTCCATTTATATCGCAAAAAATAAAAATCGCAGAGGCAATCAAATACCATCAAAAGAAAGCTCTATTTGTGGGAGGAAAAGGACACAAATTTCATTTGGGTACAACATTGCATGACCGCGCAATTACCAGTTAAAGCAGACTGACAATTGGTCCGGGGCTGAAGTGGTTAAAGTGCCTCTGATTAACCCCAAATAAAGTTTAGAATCTTTCCTGACGTTTTCTTAGTCGCATCCTACAGCAAAAGCCATGGTCCTCAGAGAGCTTCCAAATCATCAGAGAGATGTCAATGTTAATGGTATCAGTCAGGAGAAGGGTACAAAAGAATTTCCAAGGCATTAGATATACCATGAAAACACAGTGAGGACAGTCATCATCAAGTGGAGAAAATCTGGCACAACAGTGACATTACCAAGAACTGGACGTCCCTCCAAAAGTGATGAAAGGGATGAGAAGGAAACTGGTCAGGGAGGCTGCCAAGAGGCCTACAGCCACATTAACCACTTGCCGACCACTGCATGCCGATATACGCCGGCACAATGGCAGCAGTAGGCAAATGGACGTACCTGTCAGGGCAAGTGGGTACGTTGCCGAGGCTAGTGGGAGTGCGCAAATGAAAGCACGACCGTGCCCGTGATCGTGTCATGGAGCTGCAGAACGGGGAGATGCCTCTGTAAACAAGGCATTTCCCCATTCTGCCTAGTGACAAGACAGCTATCTACTGCTCCCTGTCATCGTGAGCAGTGATCGCTGTCATGTTAGTGGTAGCCTATTCTCCCCCAGTTAGAATCACTCCCTAGGACACACTTAACCCCTTGATCGCCCCTAGTGTTTAACCCCTTCCCTGCCAGTGTAATTTACATAGTAATCAGTGCATTTTTATAGCACTGATCTTTGTATAAATGACAATGGACTCAAAACAGTGTTAAAAGTGTCCGATGTGTCCGCCATAATGTCACAGGCACGATAAAAAATAGGATTTTTGTACTCACCATAAAATCCTTTTCTCTAAAGTTAATTGACGGACACAGCTCCAGTAATCTTGACCGTAGGGTTATTACGCCACCTTCAGGAGAGGACTAGTTAGAACATGAAATAAATGCGAAAACAACAGAACTTTACAGTTCCGCCCAGAGGGCGGTCCCTCTGGTAATAACCCCTCAGCCTGCTTCCTGCAGCTCAGTATGTCAACAAGCAGTATAACGTAAACCAATGGAAGGGGAGGGTGCTGTGTCCGTCAATGAACTTTAGAGAAAAGGATTTTATGGCGAGTACAAAAATCCTATTTTCTCTTTCGTTCATTGACGGACACAGCTACAGTAATCTTGACCATAGGGATGTCCCCAAGCAGTGGGAAAAGCAAAATAACTTCACCCACAACCATAGGTGCTCGCCAATGGGGGAGTAATCATCTGAACCAACCGCAGCAGAACTTGCGGTCAACCTATGCATAAGAGTGCATTAAATTCAAAAAAGGTAACTTTCTCTTAACAGAAGAAAGAGTGTAAAATTGCAACATCACACAGCCGCCTGCAAAACTTTGCGGCCAAAGCAGGCATCAGAAGATGCCCTTACATCCACTTTGTAGAACTTCGTAAAGGTGTGAACGGGCGACCAAGTTGCCGCCTTACACGCCTGGGCTAATGACGCTTGATGTCAGAAGGCCCAAGAGGTTCCAATTACCCTGGTGGAATGGGCCGTGACAGGAAAGGGGGACACCTGCCCCTTTAGGGCATAATCCTGGACCACGATCTGTCTGATCCACCTGGAAATGGTGGACGACGAGACTGCCAATCCTTTTTTCGGACCAGCTACCGAAACTAACAGAGTCTGACTTCCGGAAGGGAGCCGTGGCAGACAGATAATCCCAGGACCACATCCAGGGAATGGAGGGCCATCTCCTTAGGATGTGTTGGTTTAGGAAACAGATGGTAATACAATGTCTTCATTGAGGTGAAAAGCCGAAACCACCTTCGGTAGAAAAGCTGTGGATAACCAGATAGGGCGACTTGCAAGACAAGGCCACCAGTTCCGGAACCCTCCTGGCCGATGTAATGGCCACTAGGAAGACCACTTTCTGGGAAAGAGTCACCTCTGAAGCGCCGATAGCACCAGGTTCAGATCCCACGGGGGCAAGGATGGACGCACCGGAGGGACTACAGGCCGGACCCCTTGTACAAAGGTGCTCGCTAGAGAGTGAGATGCCAGGGGTCGTTGGAAAAAAAAACAGCCAAGGCTGATATCTGTCCCTTAAAAGGTGCTCAAAGACAGTTTCTGGTCTACTTCTCACTGTAGGAACAGCAGAATCCTGGAAACTGAATAGGTACACGGATGCCACCCCATCTCCTCACACATGGAGATATAAGCCTTCCACTTACGATGGTATATCTTCTGAGAAGATTTTCGAGCTCTCAGCATAGTAGAGATTACCAAGTCCAACAGACCTCGGTTCCTTGGCACCTGGCTTTCAACAGCCATGCCGTTAAAACCAGAGACGGTAAAGCAGGATGGAGAATTGGACCTTGAGACAGAAGGTCTTGTCGCATCGGTAACCGTCAGGGAGCGTCCGCCACCAGGAGTACTAGGTCGTGCCAAGGACGCCGAGGCAAATCTGGGGCAATCAGTAGCACTGGAATCCCCTCGGCCACCACTCTGCGGAGCAGACGTGGTAACAGTTTTAGCGAAGGGAAAGCGTAGATCAGTCGAATACTGCCGTGCCGTTTTTTACCACCTTTGCGCCCACACACCGAACGTTGGCAACAAACGTTTCAAGGACCACCGACAAAGCGTCCAAAGGCACTGCACTGTTTGCAGAGGAGCCGGTTGCAATTGCAGGGAGTTCTGGGGAAGAACTGAAGCCATGCTGACCCACCCTTGGGGACTTAAGACAGGTGCTCAATCCCACCCTCCTAGCTGCTGCAGACTGAGGGGTCCCCATAGCAGGACTCACCCCCCTGACCAAGTGCTGCGCTGTGCTGTTACAGGTGCCTGTGTCCAATGTCAGCTCCCAGGTGTCCAGAGCAAAAAAACACGTGCTGTTCTGAGGTACAGAGACCAGCGCTGAATAGAAAAAAACCGCTGGGGCTACAACAAAATGGCCACTGGGCGCCCTGTATAAGGGACAATCACAGGGAAAATGGCCGCCGAACTTCGGGAAAATGGTCCTGACCATGCCTTCCACAGAGACTCACAGAAAATGGCCGACAAGTAACTGTACACAGTGAATTAACAGAGATCATGGCGGCATACAGCGCTATGGCGGCAGCACATACAGAGCTCACAGACACCAGCAGACAGACCACAGACAACCCAGGGACACAGACAACCAGCGCAGCCCCCAATCCAGGATCAGAGCCCGCTGAGAACCCTTGGCTCAGGTACACACACCGCTCAGTAGCCTAGTCATGCAGCATCCCCCACAGAGGGAGGGAGGAAAATAGGGACGACCTCCCAGGGAATGCCCAGCTGCTCAATCCCGCCAAGGCAGGAAGAGCTGTACTTCCCATCCAGACGAGCTGGGGACATCCCATCACAGACCCACACCCGAGCAGTACGAGGTGGCTGCTGGTCATGGCACACTGTGACAAAGACTTTGTCAGTCTGGTCATATGTGTGCCCCGGAGTGTTGTGCTCACTGGCCGCCCCTGGAGCCTGAGGGGCATGTCGTGGCCGACCCAGAGTGTAGCTAGGGCCTGCACACGCTTGATGGCCAGGCTGGGGAGACTACAAGGATGTATATATCCAGCCTGTCACCCAGCCGGCTGTTGATAGCAGATCAGAGGATCTTAAAATCTTGCACAAAAGGCAAAATCCAGAAAAAAATCCCCAGGGAGCCTAGGTCCTTCTCTTTCACTAGGCAGAAAAAAACTGAGCTGCAGGAAGCAGGCTGAGGGGTTATTACCAGAGGGACCGCCCCCTGGGCAGAACTGTAAAGTTCTGTTGTTTTCACATGTATTACATGTTCTGCCTAATCCTCTCCTGAAGATGGCGTAAGATTACTGGAGCTGTGTCTGTCAATGAACGAAAGAGGAAAAAAAAAGTAAAAAAAAAAAAAAAAAAAAATCACATATCGCCCGCATTACTAAAAAAATTAATAATAAAAATGCCATAAACGTATCCCCTATTTTGTAGACGCTATAACTTTTGCGCAAACCAATCAATATACGCTTATTGTGATTTTTTTTTATACCAAAAATATGTAGAAGAATACATATCGGCCTAAACTGAGGAAAAAATTAGTTTTTTTATATATTTGAGATATATTTATTATAGCGAAAAGTAAAAAATATTGCTTTTTTTCCAAAACTATCAATTCATTTTGTTTATAGCGCAAAAAATAAAAACTGCAGAGGTGATCAAATACCCCCAAAATAAAGCTCTATTTGTGGAGGAAAAAAAACCTGTCAATTTTGTTTTGGTGTAAGGTCGCATGGCTGCGCAATTGTCATTTAAAGCGACACAGTGCCGAATCGCAAAAAGTGCTTTGGTCAGGAAGGGGGTAAAATCTTCCAGGGCTGAAGCGGTTAAAGGAGCTTCAGGAATATCTGGCACGTACTGGCTGTGCGGTACATGTGACTACAATCTCCTGTGACTTCATATGTCTGGGCTATGGGGTAGAGTGGCAAGATGGAAGCTTTTTCTTACTAAGAAAAACACCCAAGCCTGGCAAAATTTTGCAAAAACACATCTGAAGTCTCACCAAAAGCATGTGGGAAAATGTGTTCTGGTCTGATGAAACCAAGGTCGAACTTTTTGGCCATAATTCCAGAAGATAAAAGTTTGGCAGAAAAACACAGCACATCACAAAAAGAACACCATACCCATCGTGAAGCATGGTGGTGGCAGCATCATGCTTTGGAGCGGTTTTTCTTCAGCTGGAACAGGGGCCTTAGTCAAGGTAGAGGGAATTATGAACAGTTCCAAATACCAGTCAATATTTTTTTTCACTTGGGAAAACCAATTTTATTAAATGATCACATATACAAGTACAATCAGCTCCATGTATATACGACACTAACATGACAGCAATACAGTGAGTACATGGTTCATAGTCTGATGTTTACACATATCCACAAACAATTATGCATCTTATATTGAAAGTGTATCAGCATATCCATTATCCCCCTTTTCCCGTTGAGCCTTTTATTATCCCTTTATCACGTTACCCATGCAGAGTTTCAACGTTACAGTACATTGCCTGCCATTTACTATGTACATGTTTCTCCATCACCCATCCACCGTTCCCATACCTTTAGATACTTGTGCGTGCAACCCCTGTGCCTATATATGAGTCTTTTGTAAGGGAGGGTGTTATTTACGTCCCTTTTCCAGTCTGTGACAGTCGGGGGGGGGGGGGCGGTTGATTCCGCATCCATGTGCAGGCCACAGCCTTTCTGGCTAGGAAGAGAGTTTCATGTATGAAGGTAGCTTGGTGCTTATCGATATTTGCATCAGGGAGTAAACCCAGTATATATAACTTCGGATCTGGAGTCACTGGGGATCCCATTACATCATGTAAAAATCGGATTACTTGTAGCCAATATGTTTGTAGAATGGGACAGTCCCATATCAAATGGTAAAATGTACCTGGGTCGTGATTGCATAAGGGGCACCTTGAAGAATGCGTCGTTTGGAATTTGGCCAACTAGGGATGCACCGAAATTTCGGCCGCCGAAACATATCGGCCGAAAATGGCCCTTTCGGCAATTTGCCGAAAGGAAAAAACGGCCGATAATTGAGCCGAAAATGGGGCGGGGCCTGGTCGGGGCGGAGCTCCGCCCCCGCCCCTGGTGCCGCCCATCACGGGAGGTGTATAGCGCAGGAAAGCCGCCTCCGCCGTCTGGATCAATAGAGCGCCGGGAACATCACAGCTTTAATTTTAATAGCTGTGTGTTCCCCCGTCGTGCGCCGTCGCCTACAGCCCCTCCGCCTCGTTCGGGGAACTGATAGACAGATCACCCGTCAAGATTGGACGGGGGATCTGTCTATCACAGTTCCCCGGACAAGGGGGAGGGGCTATATGCGGCGGCGCGCGACGGGGGAACACACAGCTATTGAAATTAAAGCTGTGATGTTCCCGGCGCTCTATTGATCCAGACGGCAGAGGCGGCTCTCCTCTCTTTCTGCATCACTGACTACACAGGGGACAACACATGCTGCACGAGGGGACACAAACACATGCTGCACGAGGGGACACAAACACTGGCTGCACGAGGGGACACAAACACTGGCTGCACGAGGGGACACCACACTTATCTCTTTTATCATGTCGCCAGTCTCTGGCCACCTCCTGAACCATGTCGCCAGTCTCTGGCCACCTCCTGAACCATGTCGCCAGTCTCTGGCCACCTCCTGAACCATGTCGCCAGTCTCTGGCCACCTCCTGAACCATGTCGCCAGTCTCTGGCCACCTCCTGAACCATGTCGCCAGTCTCTGGCCACCTCCTGAACCATGTCGCCAGTCTCTGGCCACCTCCTGAACCATGTCGCCAGTCTCTGGCCACCTCCTGAACCATGTCGCCAGTCTCTGGCCACCTCCTGAACCATGTCGCCAGTCTCTGGCCACCTCCTGAACCATGTCGCCAGTCTCTGACCACCTCCTGAACCATGTCGCCAGTCTCTGACCACCTCCTGAACCATGTCGCCAGTCTCTGACCACCTCCTGAACCATGTCCCCAGTCTCTGACCACCTCCTGAACCATGTCTCCAGTCTCTGACCACCTCCTGAACCATGTCCCCAGTCTCTGACCACCTCCTGTATAAAAATATTTTTTTAAAACAGTCATTTTCGGTATCGGTGCTGTTTCGGTATCGGTTTTGGTTTTCGGCCTAGTGTATTTTTCATTTTCGGTATCGGTTTCGGCACCAAAAAACCCATTCGGTGCATCCCTATGGCCAACCTCTGGGGCTTCAGGTATGCTTGGTGGACTATGCAGAGCTGCGCCAATCTATCTGAAAGCTTGGGTGACAATCTTTTGACATTAATCCAGGATTTCATCCAGGTCTGAGTCACTATTATCTCCCAGGTAATTTTCCCAACCCTCCTTAGCTTTCTGGATCACGGTTATCGTTTTGGGGAGTCTAATTGTAGAGTACAGGTTAGATATCAGTTTTTGAGATTCTGTTCCCAGAATTATGTCCAGGAATTATGTCCGGTCTAATGTGATCCCAAGGTTCCTGAACTGGGTTTGTAGTGCATGGCGTAACTGAAGATACCTAAACCGCAGATGGTGTGGGATTGCAAATTCATCTTTGAGGGATTGGAACGTCTTGGGTCCCTTATCTGTCATGACTTGGTGCAGGTATATTATCCCATAGGAAGCCCATATACTCGGGTCCAGTAAGTGCTGTAGCTCCGGCATATGGTTATTAGCCCATAGGGGGGTGTGAGTGAATGTGCCCCAGTTTTAATTTTTTTAGAGCAGTGTCCCAGACTTTTTGATGGTGCATAAGCATACCGTCATTTAATCTGTGGGGTCTTCTACGTACTTGCCCCCCTCTAAAAATGGCTTGTGTTGGGGATACTAATGGGTTTCCTGGGTTGTCTCCCACTAGTGCCCTATAACGGTGTACTTCAGTTGTGTTGAAGTAGTGTATGTGGGATAGTACTCCTGTAGGTCAGGAAGAGAAGTTCCCCCCCATGGATGTGGGATTTTTAAGAGTAAGCCAAGCTAGCTTATGACACCCATGTCCCCAGACAAATGTATTTATTATAACTTCCATTTTTTTAAAGACTCTTAATGGAATGTATAAGGGGGAGTGCCACACCAAGTAGAGGCTCTTTGGTAAAAGGATCATCTTACAATATTGATTCGACCCATAACCCCAAGAGGTAAATTTGGCCCATGCTAGTGTTTTAGTTTTGATCAGGGTAAATAAGGTTTCTATATTGAGAAAATAGTAGTCCCTCAGATCCCTTGTAACCTGTACGCCCAAATATTTTATCGAGGCAACCCTGGCCAGTGGCAGGTCTGGACTTATGTGAGGCGGGGGGAATTGGTCTACTGGAAGAATTTGGGACTTGTCCCAGTTCATACACAAGCCAGAGTAGCTTCCCATTTTTCCAATAATTCTAAGTGCTGCCTGTAGCGACGGTCCCTAATCAGCCAAATACAGTATTGTATCATCTGCGTATAGACCTATTTTGTCCAGTGTCGTACCCATACACAGACCCTCTATGTCTTGTGGCCCTAATAACTATAGCCAGGGGTTCAGCTGCTAAGGCATACAAAAGCAGGGATAAAGGGCAACCCTGTCTAGTTCCTCTTTCTAGGGGAAATTGTTCCGATAGCCACTCATTTACAAGCACTTGTGCCTTTGGCGATTGATATAATATTTGTACCCATTTGACCAAATTTTGTCCAAATCCAAAGACACTCCCAAAGGTATGGCCATTCCACCGAATCAAACGCCTTTGCCGTGTCTAGCGCCACTATTACCCTTGATCCCGAATTGTCATGTTGGGCTTGGATATTCATGAATAGTCTCCTGATGATCATAGCGGTGTTCTTCCTGGGCATTTGATAGAGGTGTTTTAACTTGGGGATAAAAATTTCAGAGAAGGTATTGTAAATAAATGTCTAATCCCGATGCCTTGGATTTGGATAGCTGCGATAACGCCTCTGTTACGTCTTCTACTGTTATAGGAGCCTCAAGCAGTTTTACTTGCTCAGGGTTGAGTCTAGGGAAATCTATGGTGTGTAAATATCTCTGAATATCCTGTTGGGTGTGCGTGAGTTGAGTCTTGAATAGTTCGCTATAGAACTCCCCAAACCTTGCTGCTACCTTGGTGATAGTCTCTCCCTGTGGGGTCTTTAAAGAGACCACCACCAGAGGTCTATCATTCAAATTTTCTAGGTGTGCGAGCAATTTCCCAGCCCTTTCCCCATGTTCAAATACTCGTTGTTTGCCAAAGAATATTTGCTGCTTAGCCTTTTCTATAAGCAGTTGAGAAACCACTCTGGCCTGTAATTTAACCTTATGTAGATTGTCAGTGGTGGGATCAGTATTGTATTGTTTTAATCAATTGATTTTCTGTGTCAGTATCCTAGAGGCATGGTTTTTAAATGTATCCCATTCTGATGGGTTAGTATATTTGGCCTTTGTGTCATTCAAAACATATTTCAGCTTCCCTGCTATAGCTTCAAGATCCGGCAGACTAGACAACCAAAATGGATTTAGTCTCCACAAAGGCCTAGAGGGAGCCCCCAGCAGAGAGATGGAAATCCAGCATGGGGAGTGATCTGAAAGTGCTCTAGGAGCAATTCCCGATCCTGTTACCTTGGGTAGTAAAGTGCCTGAGACTAGGATGAGGTCTATCCTTGACATTGTGTTATAGCTAGTATAGTGACAGGTATAGGCTCTAGTAGACGGGTTTTGCTTTCTCCAGACATTGGTCATCGCAAACTCTGTCATTAACCGGCTAAGCCTAGTCTGTTGTGTTGTGCTTGTTGTACCACCGTCAGTGGCCTGTCCAGCACTGGGGCCATAGTCATGTTAAAGTCCCCCATCCACACCGCCGGTGTCTAGGGGTTCTGAGCCATGTACACTAGCCCTTTTGTAATCACATAGGAAGTAAATGGGGGAGGGATATAACATGCCAGTATTAAAAGCGGGTTGCCCCTTATGACAGCATGAATAAATAGGAATCTTCCCTGCGGATCCGACTCTAACTCTATTAATTCAAACGGGGTCTTTTTGGCTACGAGCACTGATACATCCCTAGATTGATTAGTGTGTGTGTGCTATGATATACCCACCCCACCCAGGGTTGCTTCAGAGCCGCCTGCAGGTGGCCTGTAATGTGGGTTTCCACCACTGCTATAATATCCGCTTTTTCTGCTTTGAGGAAATTCAGGGCTGCTGTCCTTTAAATTTTGTTACGCACCCCCCTCACATTCCAGGTTAGGAATTTCACAGATGCCATGTTACTCCTGATGTCAGTTCTTTACTACAGGATTTACATTGTAAGATCCAGTAGGCAGGCATTACATGACACCCGTCAACCTCCAACCGGGCAAACCGCATCAGACTTAAGCCGCGTACACACGGGCGGACTGTATGGCCAACTTAGTCCGTCAGACAATCCGACGGACAGTCCGTCCTTCTTTCGAATGAACGGACTTGACCACACGCGGATGCACAAACAGTCCGTCGAAAGCTTGCGCGATGACGTGTACAGCACGTACGACGGGACTAAAAATAGGACGTCGAATACACAGCAATGCAACCTTTCGCCGTGTAAATCCTTTCTGAGCATGCGCCATACTTAGTCCGTCGAACTAGCCTACTCACGAGCGGATTGTCCACTGAAACCAAAGTATGACGGACAATATTACGGAAATTCCGAAATACTTAGTCCGCCAGACTGCACGCTGAAAAAGTCAGCTGAAGCCCACACACGAGCGGACTGTCCGCTGAAATGTGTTTCGACTAAGTTGGCCAGACAGTCCGCCCGTGTGTACGCGGCTTTACATTGTACCCATTATGTATTTCAACCATCAACCAGTATATAATATACTGGTATTTCCCCTTACAACAGAAAATTTTAACATAACCCATCCCTCCCAGCTCTACACCTCCCCAACATGGTGAGAGCATATAGTCCCCAACCTTCATCACAGTAATCAACATCCAGCATATATATACTGCTGGAGGCACACTACTTAAAACAGTTGTTCGCCTTTTGAAATAATGAAGGGGCATTTCATGGGGGGCAAAACTTCTGTCAATAGTGGAGCAGTGTTGTGTGGTGGGACTCATCCACCTCGATGATCTCACCGTGAAAACTCCCCGCGCCTATTACAGAAATCTGCGGTAAAGTATATGTTGTCCATATTTCTTTGTAGATCAGTCTACATCACTCTGCAGTCTTTAAATTGAGAATAAATGGCCTTTTTACATGTCCAGTTATAGATGTCATCTTACATTTCTGTCACTCATGTCTGTGTGATAGAATCCATCGGGTGCTGCTAGGGGTTAGTACTTCAAATATGGGAGTATTACATCAGTTGGGACCCCTATATCATGCACCCTATCTTCTCTTGGGTGTCATAGAATTAGCGATCATGCAGATAGTATCCAGCAAATGGAAAAGGGAACGTTCCCACAAACCAGGAATACCGATGGCTATAAATATATTGGGAACTAGCTATTAAACAGTCATACTCACGGATGTTCTCTATCCATCCGGATATTATGTGACAGCATTAAGTATCAGTTTGAGATTGCCACCGTGCTGCAACTGCCACTCATTCCTTCGGGAAATAGCCCATCAGGTGTTACTGAGAAAGATTACCTCAAGTGTGGGAGTGGTATAGCAGTATGGGTACAGCCGTCATGCATTGTCTCTCTTCCCAGAAGGCATATTTTTATTGGTAATGCATGTAACATGGTGCCAATCAACCGGAAAAAAAAAGGGGAAAAGAAAAAAACATCCACACCCAAAAATAAAAAAACAACAAGAAAACCCCAAGGGCTGTAGACTTGAGTGAGGATAGCTGTTTTGCAGTTATACTCACGAAACCGCTCCAGCGGCCCGGACACTAGGCCGGCCGGCCCCGCTGATCAAGCCATGTTGCTGCTGCGGCCGAGTCCTCAAAAAAACTGCACACGTCCGTCCTCCTCCACCCGCAGCCTGGCGTACTTTAAATGCTGTGCTCTCAAGCGACGTTTGACCTTCTGAAATTGGGGCCTCTTTCTTTGAACTTGGCTAGAGAAATCCAGGAATACCGCTATCTGGTTGTTTTCCAACTGGATGTTTTCCCTTGGCTATAAATGTACGCGGAGGTGCTGCAGGCAGTGGGGGCCTCATTGGAATGTGGTGAGCTCTCTCCACCGCAAACATCACGGAAAATGCCTCCCTACCGTACGTTTTAACTAGGAGAGATTCCAGGTATTCAGTCGGGTCTGTTCCCTCTGCTCTCTCCGGGAGACCGATAAAGCGGAGGTTGCACCTCCTCAGGCGATTCTCCATATCGTCTTGGTGGGAGTGCAGCTGCTGGATTTGTCTCTACATATCCTCCGTGGTGTGTCTCAGCAGGTGAAGGATGTCTTCCGCCGTTCCTATTCGCGTCTCTGTCTCCGTAACTTTGTCTGTCAGCTTAGACAGATCTTGCCGAAGGAGGGAGATGTCAATTTTCACCTCATCAATTTTCGCCCTTAGTGTACCTTGCAGCGCTGCTATGGCGTCCAGCACTTTGGCCGTATCGGATGCATGCTGCCCTGTACTCGCGCTCGTGTCCGCACCATCTTCGGCCTGCTGCTCCTTGTCTAGCCGGCGGAACTGTGCCAGTAGGTCTGCAGTTCTGGTTAATCTTTTCACCTGAGACATGTTCTCAGTTTGTTCTGCACTGCTGTGAAGTAGCTTCTATATTTCTTTAGTTGCAGATTCGTGTGCAGGATAAATGTTAGGAGTTTCGGCGCCGGGAGCTCTCTCTACCCACCTCTTACTCCATTGCTTGCCAGGCCACGCCCCCAAATACCAGTTAATATTGGCACAAAACCTTCAAACTTCTGCTAGAAAGCTGAACAAGAAGAGGAACTTCATCTTTCAGCATGACAACCACCCAAAGCATTCATCCAAATCAACGAAGGCATGGCTTCACCAGAAGAAGATTAAAGTTTTGGAATGGCCCAGCCAGAGCCCAGACCTGAATCCCATTTTAAATCTGTGGGGTGATCTGAAGAGTGCTGTGCACAGGAGATGCCCTCGCAATCTGACAGATTTGGAGTGTTTTTTGTAAAGAAGAGTGGGCAAATATTGCCAAGTCAAGATGTGCCATGCTGACAGACTCATACCCAAAAAGACTGAGTGCTGGAGTAAAATCAAAAGGTGCTTCAACAAAGTATTAGAGTAAGGGTGTGCACACTTATGCAACCATATTGTTTTAATTTTACTTCAATCTACCTAAAATATTTCAGTTTGTTGTTCAACTGAGTTGTACAGTTTATGGGTCCCATTAAAGGTGGAAAAAGTTCTGAAATGATTTATCTTTGTCTCATTTATTTTTACATCACAAAAACCTGACATTTTAACAGGGGTGTGCAGACTTTATATCCACTGTATGTGGTCCCATGGGAAAAAAGCCCAGTTCAGTGAGGCTGCATATATCTGCATTGTCAGCGGGAAGGGGTTCATTTGTAAAATAAAACATGCAACACCCACACTATGAATAGCAGAATTGTCACCATGATATGTAGTGGGGAATCACTACTATAGGGACTGAGATAAATCGGCAAAGAAGGGGGTAGATGACAGTACCCTTTCTGTTGCAGAGACACTTGATTTTTGGCAATATGGGTATGTAGTTACACCTACCTCCATCAAAGCCTCTTCTTGATTGCCACAACCAGATTTAGCGAGACACAATTCAGAACGTTGACTTGTAACACACACAAAAAAAAAAACATATATAAATATATATATTTTCATGCCAAAAATTCATAATGACATCCAACAGACTAAAAGAATGAATATAAGTGAAGTTATACTTGAAAGCCAAGATACACAGGGATGACTGGTAATGCACCGCACCTTATTGCTCAACCACATAGACAGGCAAACTTTGTTAATGGGTCAGTACACCTTTAAATGAGATTTTGTTTTTTAACCACTTTCAGACCGGACCAATTTGCTGGTCAAAGACCAGACCACTTTTTGCGATTCGGCACTGCGTCGCTTTAACTGACAATTGCGCGGTCGTGCGACGTGGCTTCCAAACAAAATTGACGTCCCTTTTTTCCCACAAATAGAGCTTTCTTTTGGTGGTATTTGATCACCCCTGCGGTTTTTATTTTTTGCGCTATAAACAAAAATAGAGCGACAATTTTGAAAAAAACGCATTATTTTTTACTTTTTGTTATAATAAATATCCCCCAAAAAAATATAAAAAAACATTTTTTTCCCTCAGTTTAGGCCGATACGTATTCTTCTACATATTTTTGGTAAAAAAAAATCGCAATAAGCGATTATTGATTGGTTTGCGCAAAAGTTAGAGCGTTTACAAAATAGGGATAGTTTTATAGCATTTTTATTAATTTTTTTTTTTTTTACTAGTAATGGCGGCGATCAGCGATTTTTATTGTGACTGCGACATTATGGCGGACACATCGGAAATTTTTGACACATTTTTGGGACCATTGTAATTTATACAGTAATCACTGCTATATAAATGCAGTGATTCCTGTGTAAATGACACTGGCAGTGAAAGGGTTAACCAGTGGGTGGCAGTGTAGGGGTTAAGTGTTCCTAGGGGCGTGTTACTAACTGTGGGGGGGTTGGGCTTTCATTTAGTGAACACTGATCTCTGCTCCAATCACATGGAGCAGAGATCAGCGTCACTAGTTGCTAGGCAGAATGGAGAAATGTTGTTTACAACGGCACTTCTCCATTCGGCCGCTCCGTGAGACGATCGCGGGGATGCCGGCGGCGATCGAGTCCGCGGGTCCCGCGACCGGACTCACGGGGGTCCCGACCAGCGCGGGAGCGCGCCGCCGGCGGCACGCTCCCGATGGCAGGGTGGCAAATTTAAAGGAACATGCATGTATGCCCATTTGCCTGCCCGTGCCATTCTGTCTACGTACATCGTCGTGCGCTGGTCGGCAAGTGGTTAAATTGAGAGCATTAGAATTACCACTTTCTTTTATCTCTTGAGGAGTCCAGCTGCAAGATCGCCACGTCGGAGCTTTTAGATCAGGTGATGAGCAGTAGGGATGAGCTTACAGTTTCGTCTGAACCTAGGTTTGGACTGATCTTTAGCTGTTCAGGCAATTGGACAAACTGAACTTTAGCCTGCTTGCCCCCCCCCCCCCCCTGCTGTATTTCTATGGTTTCTATACATGACAGTGTCCCGCTATCACTGGTTCCTAATGAAACTGTGGGTGCCTCCATCCACAGCATCCCTAGGAACCACTGATGTCATGAGGAATCCCTGCTTCTTTTAGGGCAGGGGTGCCCAACCAGTGGCCCGGTGGCCTGATGTGTCCCGCGACATCCTTCAGTGGGATGGCAGACTGGCAAGCCCAGATCATGGGTTGCAGACCCGCTATCACAGAGCATCTGTGTTGTTAATGAAGCCGGTAAAGCAAGCAGCTGTGGAGTAGAGCTGTATAACCTGATGCTTCCTGTATAGCGCCATCTCTTGCCACAGGTGGAGTGATACCAAATGCACTCTTCCAGGGACAGCAACAGCAGGCGATACCTGAATGGAAGACTGTTATTAAAGCGGGAGTCCGCCGTTTTTTTTTTTTTTTTTTTAAAGCCAGCAGCTACAAATACTGCAGCTGCTGACTTTTAAAATAAGGACACTTACCCGCCCAGCGCGCCCGCGATGTCGTCACCCGAAGCTGATCTCTCGATCGTCTCTCGGGTGCTGCCGCCGCCATCTTGGGAATGGGAATCAGGAAGTGGAGCCTTTCGGCTTCATTTCCCGGTTCCCTACTGCGCATGCGCGAGTCGCGCTGCGCAATAAGGATGGTCCCCGCTGTCTCTGGGATCTGTGTGTTTCCCAGCAGGCAGCGGGGGACTTTTCGGAAAGGGGCGTAGATCTACGCCCCTTTCCGCAGAGAGCTATCCCTGAAGTGGGTGCAGATACCTGTACTGTACAGGTATCTGCACCCCCCTCCCCCCTGAAAGGTGCCAATTGTGGCGCCGGAGGGGGGGAGGATTCCAATGAGCGGAAGGTCAACTTTAGGGTGGACCTCCGCTTTAAAGGTCAGTTTATTACTAAAATTGCAGTGTATATATGGCCATATCTGCGCAGTGGTTACTGGGCTGCAGGTTACCTGCACTGAGGCATAGACTTCTGTTATTACCTGCGAGTTTGGTGAGCTTTCAGAAAGTGCACCACACTTGCAGGCGATAACAGAAGTCTATGGCAAAGTGTAGCTAACCCACATGAAAGACACAGGTGCACTGCACTGCATTAGTGTGAAAGGCCCCTTTCACACAATCAGTACAACTCAATCAGACCCTCCATTCACCTCTATGAAACGGCAGATGTTAACGGATTTGTGTCCTTTTACACCCGCCTACCTTCAATCTAAAAAAAACAAAAAAAACAGAAGGGGATCAATCCCCTTCCATCAGGGTGGATTGGAGGACATAGAGTAGAGTGGGCTGTGTCCACTCTGCACGGACCTGTCATCTGCCTGCTCTGCTCATTGTGGCCCGCGACCGGTTACCAAGTTGCTTAAGTGGCCCTCGCTCTTCAAAAGATTGGGCACCCCTGTTTTAGGCAAAGAGGAGGGGCTAGCAAAGATATAACTACCCAAATACATAGCCACTATCCCCGCCCCTTCCCTTATGTAGCTTATGACAGCTCAAGATGTAATTTGGCTAATGTTCACCATAAGGATCCAAGTCCAGAGCACCTGCTGTCATTTTTATGCACCCTAGGTCCTATTTTTTTTCTGCATAGTACATGCAAATAAGGCTTAGCGAGTCAACTATGCAGGAATACATAAGAATTGGGGTGCAGAAAAATGGCAGCAAGTGCTCTGTGCCGATGATGTGAAATATTTGGCTGTAGCAGGAGGCAGTTTGTTGGCAAAGGGCTGAAGAGGAGTACAATAATGTGTCTGCAAGCAACCGTGAAGCATGATGGAGGTTCCTTGCAAGTTTGGGGCTGAATTTCTTCAAATGGAGATTTGGTCAGGATGAATGGTGTCCTCAGTGATGAGAAATACAGGCGGATATTTCTCCATCTTGTCATACCATCGGGAAGGTTTGTGAATGGCCTCAAATTTATTCTGCAGCAGGACAACCACTCCAAACATACAGCTAATGTCACTAAGAACTATCCCTTCTATCCCTTCTAGATGGTAAGCTCTAACAAGCAGGGCCCTCTGATTCCTGCTGTATTGATTTGTATTGTAACTGTACTGTCTTGCCCCCATGTTTAAAGCACTGCGTAAACTGTTAGCGCTATATAAATCCTGAATAATAATAATCTTCAGTGTAAAGAAGAACAAGTTCTGGAAGTGATGGTTTGTCCCAACAGAGCCCTGATCTCACTATCATGGAGTCTGTCTGGGTTGACATGGAGACAGAAGGATTGGAGGCAGCCGACATCCACTGAAGATCTGTGCTTAGTTCTCCAAGCTGTACATAGAACAACCTACCTGTCGAGTTCCTTCAACAGCTATGTGACTAGTCTACCTAGAAGACAGATCTATACATCTCGCTCATCCATGTCTTTACAGACCTTGCTTTGTACACTGGTGGGCAGTCATGTTGGAACAGGAAGGGGACGTCCCCAAACTGTTCCCACAAAGTTGGGAGCATGAAATTGTCCAAAATATCTTGGTATGCTGAAGCCTTAAAGCGGGATTCCACCCTAAAGTGGAACCTCCGCTGATCGGAACCCTCCCCCCCTCCGGTGTCACAATTGACACCTTTCAGGGGGGAGGGGGGTGGAGATACCTGTCAAAGACAGGTATTTTCACCCACTTCCGGGCATAGACTCCCACGGGAGTCTACGCCATTTCCTGCCCTGCCGCGCTGTCTGCTGGGACACACACGGGTCCCAGTGACAGCGCGGAGATTTCCTATTGTGCGGCGCGGCTCGCGCATGCGCAGTAGGGAACCGGGAAGTGAAGCCGATTCGCTTCACTTCCTGATTCCCTCACCTAGAATGGTGGCGGCAGCAGCCAAGAGCCGAGCGATCGATCGGCTGCCGGCATCGCTGGACCCCGGGACAGGTGAGTGTCCATTTATTAAAAGTCAGCAGCTGTAGTATTTATAGCTGCTGGCTTTTAATATTTTTTTTTTTTGGTGGAATCCCTCTTTAAGAGCTCCCTTCACTGGAGCCAAGGGGGGCAAGCCCAATCCCTGAAAAACACCCCCCCCCACACCATAATCCCCCCTGCACCAAATTATTTGGACCAGTGCACAAAGCAAGGTCCATAAAGACATGGATGAGCGAGTTTGGGGTGGAGGAACTTGACTGGCCTGCACAGAGCCCTGACCTCAACCCGAGGGGGGAATTAGAGTGGAGACTGTGAGCCAGGCCTTCTCGTCCAACATCAGTGCCTGACCTCACAAATGCTTTTCTGGAAGAATGGTCAAACCTTCCCATAGACACATCTCCTAAACCTTGTGGACGGCCTTCTCAGAAGAGTTGAAGCTGTTATAGCTGCAAAGGGCGGAGCCAACTCAATATTGAACCCTACGGACTAAGACTGGGATGTCATTAACTACTTCCCACCCGGCCAATGTACATATACGGCCTCCTTCTGACTGAAAGGCCCTTCAGAAGGAGGGGGATTGCGCGTGCCCGCGCAGCGGCGCAATCCCGATGCGCTCGTGTCACCTGGACACGGCGCATCTCGGATCGGCAGGAGGGCTCTGTGATTGGCCCTCCTGATCACATGACAGCAGTGTCCAATCACAGCCGTCATGTGATCAAAACAAACAGCTGGTTGCTAGGCAATCGGCTCCTCCTCTCCTCACACGGAAGTCGTCGCTGAGGAGAGGAGAGCAGATTGATGCAGCCGGCTGGTGATCAGTGAGTATGAGCTGTTTTTTACAGCTTTTTACTCACTGATCACTAGTCTAGTGCAAACCTACAGTGTACACACACGTCACCACAATACACGTCACCACACATGTCCCCAAATAAAAAAAACACATGTCCCACTAAAATCACATGTCCCAATGATTATCTGCACACATATGTACGTGATCATTTGCGTACATATGTCCGTGATCACACAGATCACACATTATTATACACTGAACAGAATTTTTTTTTACCAAAAAAATGTAGCAGAATAAATTTTGGCTTAAAGCGGGATTCCACCCTAAAGTGGAACCTCCGCTGATCGGATCCCTCCCCCCCCTCCGGTGTCACAATTGGCACCTTTCAGGGGGGAGGGGGGTGGAGATACCTGTCAAAGACAGGTATTTACACCCACTTCCGGGCATAGACTCCCGTGGGAGTCTACGCCATTTCCTGCCCTGCCGCGCTGTCTGCTGGGACACACACGGGTCTCAGTGACAGCGCGGAGAATTCCTATTGCGCTGCGCGACTCGTGCATGCGCAGTAGGGAACCGGGAAAGTGAAGCCGATTCGCTTCACTTCCTGATTCCCTCACCTAGAATGGCGGCGGCAGCAGCCGAGAGCCGATCGATCGATCGGCCTCGGCATCGCTGGACCCCGGGACAGGTGAGTGTCCATTTATTAAAAGTCAGCAGCTGCAGTATTTATAGCTGCTGGCTTTTAATATTTTTTTTTTTTTTTTTTGGTGGAATCCTTCTTTAAATGTATGACAAAATTTGATTTTATTGGATTTCTTTTAAAATAGAAAAAAGAAAATATTGTATTTTTTTTTTCCAAATTTACACTATTTTTGTGCTTATATCGCAAAAAATAAAAAAACGGAGTCGTGAATAAATACCACCAAAATAAAGCTCTATTTGTGCGAACAAAATGATAAAAATTTAATTAATTAATTTGGGTACAGTGTAGCACGACCGCGCAATTGTCATTGAAATTGCGAGAGCGCTGAAAGCTGAAATCTGGGCTGGGAAGGAAGGGGGGGGAGAAAGTGCCCCCCGGTATTGTAGAGGTTAAAGTTCATATGTGTAAAGGCAGGTGTCCCAATACTATAGTATGTATGTATATATCACAATATAAGCGCAATGGCACCTAAGGTGTAGTTGTACTGTAGATGTTTAACAGTAATTCAAATTCAGGGACATTAGACACTCAACAAATTTTGAAAATAAATGCAATACATCTAAGTATTTAACTTACATGTCAGCCAATATTTCTTCTACAATTTGTTCTACATTAGAGGAAAATTCATTTCCACCGATCCTGACAAAAAAAAGTGACAAAAAAGCATTTTAGAGTTTTCCCAACTTCTTAACCACAGTAACAATAATAGCACTACAGAACCACATCTCAAAACGTATTGGTAAAACTGAAAGTGAAAAATAAATATAAAAATAAAGAGGAGCAAAAAATAAACAGGATACTGATGAATAGACAAGCGTGGCATGATAAAAACACAATAAAATAAAAAAAGTGTCCGCATGAATGGTTGTATAAAGGTCACGGGAATCCAGGCACTATACAAACTTCACTGGTCTACACACAAAACAGAAAGAAAAAAAAAAAAAAAGGTCACACACGCTATTGTGCAGCAAGTTAAAGTGGAGGTCCACCCTAAAGTGAACCTTCCGCTCATTGGAATCCTCCCCCCCCCCCTCCGGCGCCACAATTGCCACCTTTCAGGGGGGAGGGGGGTGCCGGTACCTGTACAGTACAGGTATCTGCACCCACTTCCGGGATAGCTCTCTGCGGAAAGGAGCGTAGATTTACGCCCCTTTCCGAAAGTCCCCCGCTGCCTGCTGGGAAACACACAGATCCCAGAGGCAGCGGGGACCATCCTTATTGCGCAGCGCGACTCGCGCATGCGCAGTAGGGAACCCGGGAAATGAAGCCGAAAGGCTCCACTTCCTGATTCCCATACCCAAGATGGCGGCGGCAGCACCCGAAAGACGATCGAGAGATCGGCTTCGGGTGGCGACATCGCGGGTGCGCTGGGCTGGTAAGTGTCACTATTTTAAAAAAGTCAGCAGCTGCAGTATTTGTAGCTGCTGGCTTTAAAAAAAAAAAAAAAAAAAAATGGCGGAACTCCCGGCGGACTCCCGCTTTAAAAACAATGGGTGTTTATAAAGTAAGGAAAACAAAATGCACTCTTATGCCGCGTACACACGACCAGACTTTGAGGGATTAAGTCTGACAGACTTTCGACGGATTCTAACGTGATGACGTACGACCGGACTAGAATAAGGAAGTTCATAGCCAGTAGCCAATAGCTGCCCTAGCGTCGGTTTTTGTCCGTCGGACTAGCACACACACGAGCAGATTTCTCAGTAGGAACTGGGTCCGGCAGAGTTCTGTTGGAGAAATTTGAAACATGTTCCATTTCTAAAGTCTGTCAGACTTTTGCAAATCAAAAGTCCGCTGCAGCCCCACACACGATTGAATAGTCTGCCGGAATCATTCCGTCAGACTTTTGATGTTGAAAAGTCTGGTCGTGTGTACGGGGCATTAAACATCCAGGAGGCAGTGCATTACATGGCAAGGTTAGCAGATCCACCACTCAGATGGAAGGCAGGTCCTCCCCCCAGAGCTGAAGAAAGTGTAAATGCCTTAGAATTGCGTTCCATCTGGCACTATTCCACAAGGAGATCATCCAAGTGGGCAGGCTTCCTTTTACAGCAGCGCAAGCGCTTTCCCAGCGCAGCTTAAAGAGATGAGTTTACTTCCTCTTTCATTCCCTGTAAAGGCAAAGCATAATGGACTACTATGCATCGCATCGCATCGTAGTCCATTATGTGTCACTTACCTGACACAGGAGCCAGCGAAGTCAACGCTGTCCCCTGTAGTTCCGAGCGTCCATCTTCTTGGTGGGTCTCCGTGGGGTCTCGCTGCTCCGGCGCTGTGATTCACCGGAGCAGCGATGACGTCACTCCCGCGCATGCGCACGGGAACCGAGACTCGCGGCATTGCCGTCATCGACGATGCCCCCATCAGTGCGCCTGCGCGCCGCTGTCTACGGCGCATGCGCCGTAGATAGCGGTGCCCGTCTTCGGGCAAATATCTCCTAAACCGTATAGGTTTGGGAGATATTTCTTGGACCTACAGGTAAGCCTTAATCTAGGCTTACCTGTAGGTCAAAAGTGGTTTGTAAGGGTTTACAACCACTTTAAGGATCCAGCTTCTGCAGCACCTGCATACGGAATAGCCCGGTGAGGCTTTCCGAGGACCTGCCTTTCATATCCGATCTGCTGACAGCCTAAAGATTTACTGCTGCTCAGGAACTCCAGGCTTTAGCAAAATGGCAGCCTCCAGCAAGAAGAAACTGTAACAATGCTGGAGGCAATTTACAGTACACACTAATTATTAATAAGCTTAACCACTTAAGGACCGCCGTATTGCCAATGTACGTCATCACAATGGCACAGGCAGGCACAAGCACGTACATGCACGTGCCTGCCTTCCAGATCGATCGGATCCGATCGGACCCCCTCCCGCTGGATACGGCGGTCCGTTTCCCTCCAGGAGCGATCCGTGATGAGGGGATGGCCGTTGGTTTCTGGCCACCCCCTCTGGATCTCTCCTGACCAATGACGAACTTCCTCCCACTGTGTATTGTTTACACAGGAAGGAGGAAGTGATGTCATTCTCCTCGGGGCGGTCTTTTTGACCGGACTACGAGGAGAAGACACAAAGTAAGTGTGCACCAACACTACACTGACATGTAGGCACACACAGGCACACAAACACCCCCCCGATCCCCCCCGCCCCCCCCCCCCCCCCCCAGTCACAGTGTCACTGAATGCATTGATCATTTCTTTACTGATCAATGCATTCAGTGTCAGTTGTAAAAGTAAAAACTGTCAGGACAGTTAGTGTTAGGTCCAGGGTAGCCCCCTATCACCCCCCAATAAAGATTTAACCCCCTGATTGCCCCTAGAGTTAACCCTTTCACCCCCTTTTGCCAGTGTCACTAAGCGATCGTTTTTCTGATCGCTGCATGTGTCGCTAGGTAGCTAGTTATTTTTTTACGTTCACCGCCAGGTTTTTATAGCGCTAGGTAACCTGATATACTACCCAATAATGGTTTTAACCCCCTGATTGCCGCTAGTTAACCCTTTCACCCCCTTTTGCCAGTGTCACTAAGCGATCATTTTTCTGATCGCTGCATTAGTGTCACTAGTGTCGCTAGGTAGCTAGTTATTTTTTTAGGTTCACCGCCAGGTTTTTATAGCGTTAGGTACCCCCATATACTACCCAATAATGGTTTTAACCCCCTGATCGCCCCTAGTTAACCCTTTCACCAGCGATCACAGTATAAGTGTCACTGGTGACGCTGGTTAGCCAGTTATTTAGGTTCCCCGTCAGGTTTTTATATAGCGCCAGGGACCCCCATATACTACCTAATAAAAATTTTAACCCCCTGATTGCCCCTAGTTAACCCTTTCACCACTGATCACCGTATAAGTGTTACGGGTGACTCTGGTTAGTTTGCTTTTTATAGCATCAGGGCACCCACCATTTATTACCCAATAAAGGTTTAACCCCCTGATCACCCGGCAGGTGATATCAATTAGGTTTTAGGGTCAGGGTCTGCGTCGCCCCAGGCAGCGCTAGGTTAGTGCCAGTACCGCTAACACCCACACACAAAGCATAAACCTCCCGTAGTGGTATAGAATCTAAACAGATCAATATCTGATCTGATCAGATCTATACTAGTGTCCCCAGCAGTTTAGGGTTCCAAAAAACGCATTGTTAGCGGGATCAGCCCAGATACCTGCTAGCACCTGCGTTTTGCCCCTCTGCCCAGCCCACCCAAGTGCAGTATCGATCGATCACTGTCACTTACAAAACACTAAACACATAACTGCAGCGATCGCAGAGTCAGGCCTGATCCCTGCAATCGCTGACAGTTTTTTTGGTAGCATTTTATATTTAAATCCGGAAGGCAGTGCTTGGTTTTCGGGGTCCCGTACGTGGCTAGGCTCCCAAAAAGTCCCCCACATGTGGTATCCCCGTACTCGGGAGAAGCAGCAGAATTTATTTTGGGGTGTAATTTGACTTATGCCCATAGCATGTGTGAGCAATATATCATTTAGTGACAACTTTGTGCAAAAAAAAAAAAGTTTGTAATATTCCCGCAACTTGTGGCAAAATATAAAATATTCCATGGACTCAACATGCCTCTCAGTAAATAGCTTGGGGTGTCTACTTTCCAAAATGGGGTCATTTTGGGGGGTTTTGTGCTATTTTAGCATTTTATGGCCTGTTGAAACTGTGATAGGTAGTGAGGAGTGAAATCAAAAATTTACACCCTTAGAAATCCTGAAGGCGGTGCTTGGATTTCGGGGTCCCGTACGCGGCTAGGCTCCCAAAAAGTCCCCCACATGTGGTATCCCCGTACTCGGGAGAAGCAGCAGAATTTATTTTGGGGTGTAATTTCACTTATGCCCATAGCATGTGTGAGCAATATATCATTTAGTGACAACTTTGTGCAAAAAAAAAAAAAAAATTTAATATTCCTGCAACTTGTGGCAAAATATAAAATATTTAATGGACTCAACATGCCTCTCAGTAAATAGCTTGGGGTGTCTACTTTCCAAAATGGGGTCATTTGGGGGAGGAGGGGGGGGGGGTTGTGATATTTTGGCATTTTATGGCCTTCGAAACTGTGATAGGTAGTGAGGAGTAAAATTAAAAATTTGCACCCTTAGAAATCCTGAAGGTGGTGATTGGTTTTCGGGGTGCCGTGCGAGACTAGACTCCCAAAAAGTCCCACATATGTGGTATCCCCATACTCGGGAGAAGTAGCGGAATATATTTTGGGGTGCAATTCCACATATAACCATGGCATGTGTGAGCAATATATCATTTAGTGACAACTTTTTGTAATTTTTTTTTTTTGTCATTATTCAATCCCTTAGGACAAAAAAAATAAATATTCAATGGGCTCAACATACCCCTCAGCAATTTCCTTGGGGTGTCTACTTTCCAAAATGGGGTCATTTGGGGGGGGTTTGTACTGCCCTGCCATTTTAGCACCTCAAGAAATGAGATAGGCAGTCATAAATTAAAAGCTGTGTAAATTCCAGAAAATGTACTCTAGTTTGTAGACGCTATAACTTTTGCGCAAAGCAAAAAATATACACTTATTGACATTTTTTTTTACTAAAGACATGTGGCTGAATAAATTTTGCCCTCAATGTATGACTAAAATTTAGTTTATTCGATTTTTCTTATAACAAAAAGAAGAAAATATATTTTTTTTCAAAATTTTCGCTCTTTTTCCATTTATATCGCAAAAAATAAAAATCGCAGAGGCAATGAAATACCATCAAAAGAAAGCTATATTTGTGGGAAGAAAATGACGCATATTTCGTTTGGGTGCAATATTGCATGACCGCGCAATTACCAGTTAAAGCAGCGCAGTGCGAAATTGCAAAAAGACCTCTGGTCCTTGAGGTGTTTATTGGTCCGGGGCTGTAGTGGTTAATTATTAATGTGAAATGTATGTTCCTTGCTAAAGCACATTTATCAAGTTGTTTTGGGTAAAAAAAAAAAAATGGGGCCTCCGACATCAGATGCATTAAGGGTGATGTGGCCGTAGGCAAAACAAAATTGGGGCAGCTTGTTTCTTTATTTGGCAAATCCACATTCACATAATGTTGTCACGAATAGTAAGACAATGTGCTGCTTTATCTGCCACATTTGATAAAGTTTCTTAGCACATAAACAAGACAGAAGACGCACCAACCACACACAAACATATAAAAAAAAGAATCTGGAAGTTCAACGTCTTCAAATTTAACGCAGCTTCTCAAATGCTACTATCGTATAAATAGATCAAAACTATGGACTAAGAGGACTCTAAGACCCCTTTCACACCAGGGCTTTTGCAGGCGCTATAGCGTTTGAAATGGCGCCTGAAATCCGCCCTCAAACTGCTGCTCCATTGTCTCCAGGGTGAAAGCCCCGAGGGCTTTCACACTACAGCGGTGCGCTGGCAGGACGTCAGGAAAAGTCCTGCCAGCATCTTCTTTGGAGCGGTGTGTTTACCACTCCTCCACCGCTGCTCCCCATTGAAATCAATAGGCCAGCGCTGTAAATTAAAAAACACCACCAATTGTGGAAGAGAGTTCCACATCCTTGCCGCTCTCACAGTGAAAAACCCCCTACACAGCTTAAAAGGTTAAACCGCGCCCCTGAAAATCCCGCCCCCACAGGGGAAACTGGTCAGGCACATTCTCACGGCAGCTCGCTGCCTAGTGGCATTGAACTGGAAGCGCCGGACCCCTCCACCGGAGGGAGCGCTGTATGCTAGGATTAGGGAGGTAGAGACAATGGAGAAGATGACAGCGAGGATGCAGGACCGCCTGGACGCACACAACCTGATTTGGGAACTGTGGCACCGCCGAGAGGATCCTAGTAATCCACACCCAGGTATCGGCTGATGTTGGTTGAGCCTTCCATCTCCCCCCCTCCCTCTCTTCCCCCCCCCCCTTTTTCTTTTCCCCCTTTTTTCTCTCTCTCCCTCTTTCTCCTACTTTCTTCTCTCATTTATCTCTGTCCATGGGTATCCTCCAGGGACCCATGCGACCGCTTATTATGCCGGCAGGATGATACGTTTGACTGTGGTTGCATAGGTTGTATATATATCCTGCGCTGGACAATCTTGAGAAGTGTATACTAGAACATGGTCTGCGGATAGATAGTGACACAGTACTTGAAAAATTAGCTGATCCATGTATTTTTCATTTGAAAGTTTTGTATTGTTGATTGGAAGACCCTTGCACTTCAACTGTATGTCGAATATCTTTCAATAAAACGTTATTGATAAAAAAAAAAGGTTAAACCGCTTCTCCTCCAATCTCATTGTGTGGGCCCGTGTCTTCTTATGCCGCGTACACACGGTCGGAGAATCCGTCGGAATGCGTCTTATCGGACCGTGTCGTCGGATAATCCGACTGTGTGTGGTATGCATCGGACTGATTCCGTCCGAATCTCCGTCCGACCCAATTTTCCAACATGTTGGAAAGATTTCCCGACCAAATGGGCCGGACGGACCTAATCCGATCATGTGTGGAGAATTTTGATCGGACCAAGTGCCACGCATACTCAGATCAAATTCCTACATCAAAGCTATTGGCTACTAGCCTGAATGTAGTCCCATCGTAACGAAATTACGTCATCACGTTCTGAAAGATCGGATTTTTCGTCAACTTAGTCCGAACGTGTGTATGCAACAGTTTCGGACACAATCCGTCAGACTAAATCTGACGGACAAACTCCTACCGTGTGTACAGGGGCTCACACTCTTTGAGACTAAATAGTTTTCTTCCTATGCTAGGATCACCACAGAGATATTTATATATTGCTATCATATCCCCTCTCAACCGTCTCTTCTCCAGCGAGAATACGTTTAATGCTTGTAGTTATTCTTCCTGATGGAGGTCCTTCAGTCTCTTTATTCATTTTGTTGTCCTTCTCTGGACTCTTTCCAGTTCCAGCACATTGTTCCTGAGGATTGGTGACCAGAACTGGACAGAATACTCCAGATGCAGCCGGACCAGAGTTTTATAAATTGGCAGGATTATCATTTGATCTCTGAAATAAAACCCTTTTTTGATGCATACTAATAGTCTGCTGCTGGCTTTGCTTGCTGCAGCTTGGCATTTCATGTCATTGTCTTCTACTCGGACCCCCGGCACTAAATAAAAAATAAAAAGTGCAGCTGCTGTACACAAAGTACTGACCACTTGACCAAAGTAATAATACGAATTTTACAGTGCTAGCAAACACAACAAAAGAAAAGAAAGAAAGAAAAACAATACATTAATAACAGAAATAGAAGTACATGTAAAGTGACTGATGTGCTCCAATCCAACAAAAGTGCTCCAGAGTTTTCAAGGTGTACCGCAACACCCCCCGCCTGTGTCCCCACTCACCAAATATAGTAGACCCTCAGCTTTTCAGTCTAGGAGTCAGGCTTAAGAGTGATGGCCAGGAATGGCAGCTTGAACATCAGATCATCTAATAGATTTCCCTTGTTGAAAATACTCGGCCAGGATAACGGATACCCAAAAATTGAAAGGAAATGGACTAATAGGGAAGTACCGCTGTCAGGTCACCTGAGATCAGGTGACAGATGCACTCGGTAGGAGTGGGAAGTGCACCGCTAGGTAGTGGACCTTAGGACTGACTGCTGCGGATTGTACCCAGGGAGATTCAGGACACAGGTCTACTGGATCACTAACACAGATCCCAATGGGAGCTGGAGCATAGATTCCCCAGGGCGCGGAGTCTAAGAGCCAGCGGGTGTTCGCCAGAGCCTCCAGTGGTGAGGATGGACTTCATTGCAGTCTGGCTCCAGGTCGCGGCCCCTAGGGTCTCACAGCTCACGCTCACAGTAGACTACAGGAGAAGGAAGCAGCAGGCTGGGACGACAAGGATAGTAAGGGGGTACGGCAGAGGTCAGGGCAACTAGCAGACGGGAACAACAGAGTACACACCAAAGGTTCAGGGTCACAGGCAGACAGGGATGGTCAGGGACATGCAAAAGGTTAAGGTCACAAGCAGACAGGAATAGTTGAGAACACGCCAAGGTCGGTAACAGAGTCAAACATAGAGCACACGGCAAGCAGGAACCAGGAAGCCAAACACACAAAGGAATACACAATGGTTGATCAGCCCCGATGGCTTGCAGTGCACAGGTTAATATAGGGTTCCCTGATAGGGCCTTGGGTAGAGTCATGCTTAGAGGAGAGGTTATAAAAACCACCAGGTGGAAGTGGCTGGCCTCTTAGTCAGAACACGAGGGGAGGTAGGCAGACAGAGGAAGATCACTGCATAACCATGACAACCGCTTTAAAAAGGGTTTATTGCGCATAAAAATGGGTACTTACAAGAGGTAAGATAAACCCAGGCATAACAAACATGGAGCTGCGAGTACAAAAATGCCATTCCGTTCCAGGATACCGGAAGTGATGTCAATAGGTCCTTGATGACGCCCTGTGGGAGGGTGAAAACACGTAGACTTAATTTCCGGTTTCTATTGACGTCACTTCCGGTATTATGGAACGCACGGCACGAACGGCATTTTTGCATTCACAGTTCCACGTTTGTTACGCCTGGTTGAACACCGTTTTCATATGCGGGCACTACTCAGGTATGCGTTTGCTTCTGCACGCGAGCTCCGCCGGACAGGGCGCGTTTAAAATTTTTTCTTATTTATTTTACCTTTTATTTTTACACTATTCTTTTTAAAAAACTAAATTGTGTGACTTGTATTCCTATTACAAGGAATGTAAACATCCCTTGTAATAGAAAAAAAAAAAAGCATGACAGGACCTCTTAAATATGAGATCTGGGAGGTCAAAAAGACATCAGATCTCATATTTACACTAAAATGCAGTAAAAAATAAAAACAAATGTCTCTTTAAGAGCTATGGGCGGAAGTGAAGTTTTGACATCACTTTCACCCTACAATGCTATGGAGACGGGTGGGGGCCATCTTCCCCTCACTCATCTCTATAACACACACGGGAGCGGACCCTCCGGTAAGCGGTGGAGGGCACCAGAGAGCAGCAGCCCTCTCCCACTGCTAACAAAAGTGATCTTGCGGTGAATGCGCCACAGAGACCACTTTTATCTGAAACCCGACCACTCACTGAAGAGGAGGATACCAGGGTTAGGGTAGCTAGCTGCTGCCATAACAGCGATATTCCACTTCAAAGTGCAGACATAGCCGGTCCGGAAGTGGTTAATGCATGAAGGTGAAAAAACTGACCACCCCCCCCCCCCCCAGCTTTACTCACCTGAGCCCGTTTCCGCTGCTGTCAATAAAATCCAATGACATGGGCACGGGGCGGGGCTGAGTCTGGCATTCCGTGTCTATGGACGTAATGGCTTCTCCTAGGGGGCTTACCGATGCGGGGGAGGAGCTGATAGTTTACACAAACCCTTTAACCAGTTCCGGACCAGCCGCCGCAGTTATACTGCGGCAGGTTGGCCCGGCTGGGCGAAGCGTCATTCGGATTCGCTTCAGAACCGATCAGTCTCAAGGACCAGGCCAATGATTTCTGGCCTGGACCAGGTGTGATCAGTCCTGGCGAATGAAATCTTCCCCTCTGCCTGTGTAAGTGTAAACACAGGCAGGGGTAGTGAGGTCATCTCCCCTCGTGAAACTCTTTTCCATTCCAGAGAGAGGAGAGAAGACAAACTGCTGGTTGTAAGCTAAACGGTGGAGCCTTGAGTGGAGTGTGAATAAGTATTGCTTTTTGACTGCTGGGTTGCATTTTTAGGTTCTTTTGGGGCTTTTCCTTGTAGCTTTTTAATACCCTTTTCTGACACATTTTAAATAGTATTTTTTTTCCTTTTCTTTACTGCCTTCAGCCTGCTAATTAAGGGTAGTGGTTAATTGGGCACAGGTGCTTGAGGTCTATATAACTTTGTGTAGAACCCATTGTGAGCCTGCTCATCTTGAGTCTGTGGGAACTCTGTCCAAGTGGAACTGGTCAAAGTGGTGAGTTAAACACCAACAGGAGGTTATAACAGGGGTCATAGTACCTGTGTAGTGTGTGTACCTGAGTGTTGTCTGAGTAGTGTGTGTGTATCATTAGTACTTGTGTATTGTGGGTGCACGCTGGTCTGTGAGTACCTGTGTACTGTTTTGTTGAGTATTAGAGTCAGGAAGCTAGTTGTTAGGTAATTTGGACTGGGTATAATCTATAATCCTCATTAATAGGTACGATGACTGGCGGGTGTGGAGAGGCGACTTGGTGTACATCTTGTGGCATGTATGCGTTCCTTGATCATCTGATCGAGGGCGAATACTGCTGTGCAAAATGTAAGCACATTGTTTCCCTGGAAGCCCAGGTTCTGAATATGGGCAAGCAACTCTCAGCACTGAGAGGACCCTCCACCCTAAATGAGAGCCAGGAATACAGGGCAGGTGCCAGCAGGGGCTAGCACAGAGGTGGGTGGAGACAAAAAGGTGCAGGCACTAGCAGAGAGTAGATGGGTGACAGTCAGGAAGGGTAGAGGGGCAAGTGCCAGGGAGGCCGATCCAGGGCTGGAGCATCCCAATAAGTACGCTCCATTGAGTGACATTGGTGATCCCAGTCAGGGACCAGCACTACTGGAGCTGAGGGATTCTCCTAGCTGCCAGGGGAAGAACTCCTCCAGTGAGAGTGGTGGGGGGGGGGGGGAGCGAAGGGAAAGGAAAGACAGATTCTGGTGGTAGGGGACTCAATTCTTAGGAGGACAGAGAGGCCAATCTGTAACAACAACCTGAAGTGCCGAACTGTATGTTGTCTGCCGGGCGCTCGGGTTCGGCACATCACGGATCTGGTGGACAGATTACTGGGAGGGACTGGGGAAGACCCAGCTGTCATGGCACCAATGACAAAGTCAGAGGCAGATGGAGTGTCCTAAAGAATGATTTTAGGGACATGGGAGCTAAATTGAGGAAAAGGACCTCCGAGGTAGTATTCTCAGGAATACTACCGATACATCGAACCACACCAGAAAGGAAGAGGGAGATTAGGGAAGTAAACAAGTGGCTCAAGAGCTGGTGTAGTAAGGAGACGTTTGGGTTCCTGGAGGACTGGGACGACTTCTCAGTCGATAACGGGTACTATAGAAGGGACGGACTGCACCTAAATGAGGAGGGTGCAGATCAGCTGGGATTAAGGATGGCCAAAAAGTTGGAGGGGTTTTTAAACTAGGCGATGGGGGGGGGGGGGGTCCAGAGATAGAGATAGTCAGCATGGAGCATATTCCAGAGGGTAATATTAGGGGCATTAGTAGTAGGGTAACCAAAGCACATAAACCCAAGGTAAATATAGTAGCAAGTCCTAGCTGTAATCTTGGAACACCCAAGAGGATAGTATGTGACCGGTCAAAATATATTAATGCATTAAAATGTTTGTTCACCAATGCCAGAAGTCTTCCAAGCAAAATAGGTGAGTTGGAAGCTCTGGTGCGTCAGGAGAGTTATGATGTAATCGGTATTGCTGAAACTTGGCTTCATTCCTCACATGACTGGGCTATTGATATTCCTGGCTATGCACTCTTTCAGAAAGACAGAGTAAAAAGGAAAGGTGGAGGGGTCTGTCTGTATGTGAGAAGTGATCTCAAAGCAAGTGAGAAAGAGGACCTGGTGGAGGAAGAGTGTGACGATTCTGAAGCATTATGGGTAGAACTGCATACAGATGCGCGTAGTTCAAAGTTAACCATTGGAGTTTGTTATAGACCACCCAATGTTAATGAGGAGGTGGAGACTCAGCTCCTTACACAGATAGAAAGGCCTGCAAGGGCTGGGACAGTGATAATAATGGGGGATTTTAACTACCTAGAAATCGACTGGGGTAATGGCACTGCTGGGACAGTTAAAGGGCAAACATTTATAAACCTATTACAGGACAATTTTATGGTCCAGTTTATTGAGGCCCCAACTAGGAATGATGCTCTGTTGGACCTGGTAATCTCAAACCATGCAGAACGCATTACTAATGTTCAGATAAAGGAACACCTGGGTAGCAGTGACCATAATATGATTTCATTTGATGTAAGCAAAAATCACATACGGGAAAGATAAAAACACTTAATTTCAAGAGAGCAAATTTTCCAAGGATGAGGGCTGCTCTCCAGGACCTAGACTGGGAGAGAATATTGGCATCAATGGGCACAGAACAGAAATAGGAGTTCTTCAAAAAGACTGTTTGTGATCTCACGGCAAAGTATATTCCCATGGGCAATAAGTTTAAAAGGCTAAAAATAAAACCGATGTGGCTCACGGCCAAAGTTAAAAAAAGCTATAAACTATAAAAAAAAGAGCTTTTAAAAAAATATAAAAACGGGACTCTAGTGTCATTTAAATGTTACAAAGAATATAACAGAATATGTAAAAAGGAAATCAAGGATGCAAAAATTCAAAACTAAAGACAAATTGCAAAAGATAGTAGGACAAACCCCAAAAAATTCTTCAAATATGTTAATAGTAAAAAGGTCAAGTCTGAGCATGTAGGCCCTTTACAAAATAATCTGGAGTGGGTGACTGGGGACAAAGAGAAGGCTAATTTATTACATACTTTCTTCAGCTCTGTGTACACAAAAGAGCATGGGGGAGCTCATGTCCATAATGGGGGTGGTAGTGACACAGCCCCAAATCCACAATGGCTTAAAAGTAATATGGTGCAGAAATATTTAGACAGAATAAAGGTGGATAAAGCACCTGGACCTGATGGCATCCACCCACGGATCCTAAAAGAATTGAGCTCTGTAATTACAAAGCCATTGTATCTAATTTTTTAGGGACTCATTAATGACAGGAATAGTACCACTGGATTGGCGCAGAGCCAATGTGGTGCCTTATATTTAAAAAGGGAACAAAGTCTTTACCAAGTAACTATAGACCTGTTAGTTTAACTTCTATAGTTGGGAAGATACTGGAGCGTTTAATAAAAGACCACATAGACGAGTTCTTGCAGGAAAAAAATATTTTAAGCAACAGACAGCATGTATTTATGAAAGACTGAAATTGTCAGACAAACCTGATTTCTTTTTATGAGGAGGTAAGTAAAACCTTGGACAGAGGGGTGGCGGTGGATTTGGTATACTTGGACAGAGGGGTGGCGGTGGACGTGGTATACTTGGACAGAGGGGTGGCGGTGGACGTGGTATACTTGGACAGAGGGGTGGCAGTGGACGTGGTATACTTGGATTTTGCAAAAGCGTTCGATACAGTTCCGCACACACGGCTCATGTGTAAGGTAAAGTCTACAGGTTTGGAAATATCAGTTTGTAAATGGATAGAAAACTGGCTAAAAGACAGAATTCAGAGAGTCGTGGTTAATGATTCTTACTCTGAGTGGTCTAAGGTTATCAGTGGTGTACCCCAAGGTTCAGTGCTGGGACCCTTACTTTTTAATATCTTTAAAAATGATATTGGGTCTGGGATCATAAGTAACATTTCCGTCTTTGCAGATGACACCAAGCTATGCAGTGGAATAACGTCCTTATAGGATGTCTCCAATTTACAAGCCGACCTCAATGCTCTGTCTAATTGGGTCGACTATGTGGCAGATGAGGTTTATTGTTGAGAAATGTAAAGTTATGCACTTGGGGGCTACGAATATGCATCATACATACTAGGGGGAGTACAACTGGGGGAATCCATAGTGGAGAAGGATCTGGGGGGATCCATAGTGGAGAAGGATCTGGGGGTTTTGGTAGATCATAAGCTCAATAATAGCATGCAATGCCAAGCTGCTGTTTCCAAAGTGAGCAAAGTCTTTTCCTGTATTAAGAGAGGTATGTACTCCAGAGAGAGAGATATCACTTTGCCGCTGTTCAAATCATTAGTAAGACCTCATCTGGATTATGCAGTTCAGTTTCGGGCTCCAGTTCTCAAAAAGGATATCAGGGAACTGGAGAAAGTGCAGAGAAGGGCAACCAAACTGATAAGAGGCATGGAGGAGCTCAGCTATGAGGAAAGATTAGAGGAACTGAATTTATTCTCTCTTGATAGGAGGAGATTAAGGGGGGATATGATCACCATGTACAAATATATAAGGGGTCCATATAGTGAACTTGGTGTTGAGTTATTCACTTTACAGTCAACAAAGAGGACACGGGGGCACTCTTTACGTCTAGAGGAAAAGAGATTTCATCTCCAAATATGGAAAGGTTTCTTCACAGTAAGAGCTGTGAAAATGTGGAATAGACACCCTGCAGAGGTGGTTCTGGCCAGCTCAGTGGATTGCTTTAAGAAAGGCCTGGATTATTTCCTAAGTGTACATAATATAACTGGGTACTGACATTTATAGGTAAAGGTGATCCGGGGAAAATCCGATTGCTTTTCGGCGGATCAGGAAGGAAATTTTTCCCCTGCTGTAGCAAATTGGATCATGCGCTGCTGGGGTTTTTTACCTTCCTCTGGATCAACTGTGGGTATAGAATTGGGTATATGGGATTGTATGATATTATTATAATTTTTTCTTTTTTGTGCTTGAACTGGATGGACTTGTGTCTTTTTTCAACCTGACTAACTATGTAACTATGTAACATCTCAGAGTAAGTGCACCAACACTACACTGACACCAGTACATGTAGGTACACTTGTCACCCCAATCGCCCCACCCGCTCAATTAACCTCTTCACCCCCTGAGCACTGTGTCACCCAGTGTAGTGTTCATATTTTTTTTTGATCACTGTACTGGTGTCATTAGTGACAATAATCAGTGTTAGGGTAACACTGGTTAGTTATCTTTTATAGCGTGAGGGCACCTGCCATATATAAAGGTTTCACCCCCTGATCACCCGGCAGGTGATATTAGTTAGGTTTTAGCGCCAGATGGAGTCTGCGTCACCCCAGGCAGCGTCAGATTAGTGGCAGTAGCACTAACACCCACGCACGCACCATACACCTCCCTTAGTAGTATAGTGTCTGAATGGATCAATACCTGATCAGAACTATATTAGCGTCCCCAATAGTTTAGGGTTCCCAAAAAACGCAGCGTTAGCGTGATCAGCCCAGATACCTGCTAGCACCTGCGTTTAGCCCCTCCACCCAGCCCAGCCCACCCAAATGCAGTATCAATCTGTCACTGTCCCTTACAAAACACTAAACACATAACTGCAGCATTTGCAGAGTCAGGACTGATCTGTGCGAACGCTAACTTTTTTTTGTCGTAGCGTTTGAATCAGTTGCTGACAGTCAGGTGCCCTTTTTCCTTTGAGTCTCACTACTGTACCAGTAAATGTAGAGGCCAAAATATCCCATCACTAAGGTACACTAGTGAAGAGGTCTACACGTTTCTGAGCATGACAGATAGTGAAGAGGAAGTCACCCATCTGTCAGATTCAGGCTCAGAATACGAACCTGTAGACAGCAGCGGCACCCTGACAGATAGCTCTGACGACGGAGTAGTGGTCCCTGCCAAGGTCAGGCATACCCGACCCCGTTCTTCTGCTGTCGTTGAGGTGTAAGAACTGCAGGACTCTCATATGGAGCAGAAAGCCAGTACTAGTGATGCTCATCCTTCTGGTGAACTGGCAAGCACCAGTGGCCTAGTACATCCTGCGCTGCAGTATCACGTGGTGACGTGGCGAGTCTCATAAGTGCAGTTCAAGATGGTCAGGTGGCTAGCACAAGTAGTGTCCTGCAGCCGCCAAGAAGACAAAGACAGGCCCATCGAGCCTATAGTGCCCTTCCTGATACATTTGCCAATCCGAATTGGGAGCCCACCACTTCTGCAGCACCCGTACTTCCCCCCATTCACTGGCCAACCTGGAATTTAGGTGGAAACAGTTGATATTACGTTACTTGATTTTTATTCGCTGTTTTTCACGGAAGATCTCTATAGATCTGTTGTGGACCAAAGCAATTTGTATGCTGGTCAATTCATCGCCTCTAATCCCCAGTTGATCCTTGCCAGAGATTGGAAACCTATTATGGTTTCCAAATTTAAGACCTTCCTGGACCTATCCCTCCTCATGGGCATAGTTAAAAAGAGTGAGTTGCAGTCATATTGGTCCACTGACCCAATTCACCATATGCCTGTGTTCTCTGCCTCCATGACCAGGAAACGATACGAGTTGTCTGCGTTGATGAGTCCCTGATTAAGTTTTCTGGCCGCTTGTCTATCAAACAGTATCTTCCTAGCAAGCGTGCCAGGTATGGGGTCAAGATGTATAAGCTCTGTGACAGGGCAACAGGTTATACATATATTTTTATGGTTTAACCACTTCCCGACCAGCGCACGACAATGTACGTCGACAGAATGGCACGGGCAGGCATATTGGCGTACAGGTACGTCCAATATTCAATGCCGCCCTGCCATCGGGAGCGCGCCGCCGGCGGCGCGCTCCCGCGCTGGTCGGGACCCCCGTGAGTCCGGTCGCAGGACCCGCGGACTCTGTCGCCGCGGGCATACCCGCAATCGTCTCACGGAGCGGCCGAATGGAGGAAATGCTGTATAAACAACATTTCTCCATTCTGCCTAGCAACTAGTGACGCTGATCTCTGCTCCATGTGATTGGAGCAGAGATCAGTGTTCACTAAATGAAAGCCCAACCCCCCCACAGTTAGTAACACACCCCTAGGAACACTTAACCCCTACACTGCCACCCACTGGTTAACCCTTTCACTGTCAGTGTCATTTACACAGGAATTACTGCATTTATATAGCAGTGATTACTGTATAAATGACAATGGTCCCAAAAATGTGTCAAAAATGTCCGATGGGTCCCCCACAATGTCGCAGTCACAATAAAAATCGCTGATCGCCGCCATTACTAGTAAAAAAAAAATAATAAAAAATTATTAATAAAAATGCTATAAAACTATCCCTATTTTGTAAACGCTATAACTTTTGCACAAACCAATCAATAATCGCTTATTGCGATTTTTTTTACCAAAAATATGTAGAAGAATACGTATCGGCCTAAACTGAGGGAAAAAAATGTTTTTTTTATATATTTTTGGGGGATATTTATTATAACAAAAAGTAAAAAATAATGCATTTTTTCAAAATGTTTGCTCTATTTTTGGTTATAGCGCAAAAAATAAAAACCGCAGAGGTGATCAAATACCACCAAAAGAAAGCTCTATTTGTGGGAAAAAAAGGGACATCAATTTTGTTTGGGAGCCACGTCGCACGACCGCGCAATTGTCAGTTAAAGCGACGCAGTGCCGAATCGCAAAAAGGGGTCTGGTCTTTGACTAGCAAATTGGTCCGGTCTGCAAGTGGTTAAGAGGGAAGAGATTATGCTGTTGGTGTAATGGACTTTCACATCACTTGTTCGTTTGCAATGATGGTTTAATACTTACAGTATGTGTTAACCACTTAAGGACCGCCTCACGCCGATGTACATCGGCAGAATGGCACGGCTGGGCACAAGCACGTACCTGTATGTTGCTCTTTAAGTGCCCAGCCGTGGGTCGAGAGCACGCTGCCGGCTGGGCACTGAGCTCCGTGACCGTGGCACCAGCGGATCCAATCTCCCCTGGTGTCAAAGACCCACGATCAGGTGGACGAGCTGAAGAACGAGGAGAGGTCTGTGTAAACAAACCTCTCCCCTGTGCTTCCTACTGAGCCTGTCACCGATCGCCTGTTCCCTTTTATAGGGAAAGACATCAGTGACATCACATGCCAGGCCACGCCCCCTACAATAAAAAAACACATAAAGTCATACATAACACCTACACTGCCCCCTAGTTTTTAACTCCTTCACTGCCAGGGTCATTTACACAGGAATCAGTGCATTTAAATAGCACCGATTGCTGTATAAATGACAATGGTCCCAAAAATGTGTCAAAAATGTCCGACTTGTCCATCATAATGTCGCAGTCACAATAAACGCTGATCGCCGCCATTACTAGTAAAAAATAAAAATGCTATAAAACTATACCCTATTTTGTACATGCTATAACTTTTGCACAAACCAATCAATAAACGCCAATTGCGATTTTTTTTTTTACCAAAAATATGTAGAATAGGTATCGGCCTAAACTGAGGGAAATTTTTTTTTATATATATTTTTGGGGGATATTATAGCAAAAAGTAAAAAATAATGCGTTTTTTTCAAAATTGTCGCTCTATTTTTGTTTATAGCGCAAAAAATAAAAACCATAGAGGTTGTCAAATACCACCAAAAGAAAGCTCTATTTGTGGGGAAAAATGGACGCCAATTTTCTTTGGGAGCCACGTCGCACGACCGCGCAATTGTCAGTTTAAGCGACGCAGTGCCAAATCGCAAAAAGGGGCCTGGTCCTTTGGCTGCAAATTGGTCCGGGGCTTAAGGTTGTTAATTTATGCACAAGTTATTAAAGCGCTGCACTTATTTTCATGGTCAAAATTTCAGTTTATTTTGGAAAAGATAAACACGGCATAGCAATCAAAATGAATGGCAGTTGTTACAAATCGTATGAAGAAAACTCTAAAAAAATGGTACAACTCCTACAAAAGGTGGGTTAATCCATCAAGAAAGAGTTAAAAACAGCGCGTATTATTCTAAATATAAACATTAACAATAATCAGCATTCACATAGTTTAAAAATCTCCTCAAAATATTCAAGCCAAAAAAGATGTTAAATGATTTCCAAGCTCAATATTTGATATTGCGTTCATTTAAACCAATGTCCAGCTGAAAATTAGTGCTTGGTAACGGAGATGACGATCTCACAATTATTCAACATAGTTCATTGGAAATTATATATAGTCTTATATTGCACTAATGCCCGACATGCACCTCCACACGTGCATACATGTAAAATACTGCCCGAGATTGTTGCCAGTAAAGAGATAGTCCCCCTTAGGTATTACTCTTACCAGACATTGGCTGGTTTCTCGCAGTTAATAAAGAAATCCTCATAGGCGAGAGATGCAGGCGTCTTCCTTTCTTCCTTCATATACTCCTCCACTCAATCTCCGTCGAAGGTATAATTAGAAGAAAGAAAAGTGCATATAGCGTAATTCCGTAAAACCAATGAATGCTTTATTAAATTTAAAAACCCACAAACATTGCACTCACAAACGTAAAAAGATAGCAAGCATAAATTCAGTATGCAGATTGGCAGCTAGGGTCAGGTAGAGATAGCTAGGCTAAAGGATGGTCCTACCGCCTTCAGCGACAGATCACTCTGCTGATATTCCTCGGCTTAGCGCTTCTCCCCTTCTTACTCCTGTCACTCCTGCTGTGTTCAATCTCATATGGTTCCACCCTGACGCGTTTCGTCTTACTGACATCATCTGACATCATCCCTCAGATGATGTCAGTAAGACGAAACGCGTCAGGGTGGAACCATATGAGATTGAACACAGCAGGAGTGACAGGAGTAAGAAGGGGAGAAGCGCTAAGCCGAGGAATATCAGCAGAGTGATCTGTCGCTGAAGGCGGTAGGACCATCGTTTAGCCTAGCTATCTCTACCTGACCCTAGCTGCCAATCTGCATACTGAATTTATGCTTGCTATCTTTTTACGTTTGTGAGTGCAATGTTTGTGGGTTTTTAAATTTAATAAAGCATTCATTGGTTTTACGGAATTACGCTATATGCACTTTTCTTTCTTCTAATTATACCTTCGACGGAGATTGAGTGGAGGAGTATATGAAGGAAGAAAGGAAGACGCCTGCATCTCTCGCCTATGAGGATTTCTTTATTAACTGCGAGAAACCAGCCAATGTCTGGTAAGAGTAATACCTAAGGGGGACTATCTCTTTACTGGCAACAATCTCGGGCAGTATTTTACATGTATGCACGTGTGGAGGTGCATGTCGGGCATTAGTGCAATATAAGACTATATATAATTTCCAATGAACTATGTTGAATAATTGTGAGATCGTCATCTCCGTTACCAAGCACTAATTTTCAGCTGGACATTGGTTTAAATGAACGCAATATCAAATATTGAGCTTGGAAATCATTTAACATCTTTTTTGGCTTGAATATTTTGAGGAGATTTTTAAACTATGTGAATGCTGATTATTGTTAATGTTTATATTTAGAATAATACGCGCTGTTTTTAACTCTTTCTTGATGGATTAACCCACCTTTTGTAGGAGTTGTACCATTTTTTTAGAGTTTTCTTCATACAATAGTGATAAGGTTGTATCAGCGTATAGAACCTAATTAAAACAGCTGCGAAATAGGAACATAATTCCACATCCTCCAGAAAACGCACACATACAGTTTTAGATGTGAGCGCTTGTTAATTTTTTTACATTTAGCTAGGCGGCGCGAAGTGTAGGAAAATTGTGGTATTTAGTTGTTACAAATCACTACCAGTATGTGTATACATGGTAAGAACAGGTAAGCAGACAGCATGAGTACTATACATAAGCCTTATTTATTATTATGACGGCAGTAATGGTTTCGTAAGGCGGAGCCAACAATTAGTCATCATCCCTATCCTGGGAAGGGTGGATATTGAGGTAAAGGGAGGAAGGGTGTGGGGACGGGGGGGGGGGAGAAAGGAAAAAAGGGGGGGGGAACAACCCATATGCATATAGTGTAATTAGCAAGTCATTCATGCAGTCCACAGTAACCAGATGCCATCAAACTTTTTGGGACATTTCCTATTTAAGCAAGTCATTTTATATAGCGGTAAGGCACTACTGACAGTGTTTTCCCAAATATCCAATGTTGGAGGAGAGGCAGAATCCCACCAAAGTAGAATGGCTTTCTTAGCATAGTACATAAGGTAAGAAACCAGGAGTTTCGTGTAGCGTGGCCTCTGATCGTCCTCCTGTATACCAAGTAGAGCCAGTTCTGGAGACCGTGCCAAAGACAACTGGAGGTGCTCGTTAATGGTTTCAAAAACAGCGCTACTCTGGGACAGCTCCAGAACATGTGGTAATAAGTGCCAATTTCAAGCTGACATCTGCCACACAGTGGATCACTCTGGGGGTACAGTCTGTGCAATCTCTGTGGAGTGTAATAAACCCTATGTAGGAACTTAGTTTGTATCAATTTATATCTAGAGGAAACAACCAGTCCCAAACTATCCTCAAAACACTCATTCCAGTCCTCTCTCTCCAACGTAGGAATATCTGTTTCCCACGCCTCCCAGAGCCTCTCCAGCCTGGGGGAATCCAAGCTAAGTAGCGACATATATAGGACTCCTAGGCTAGGAGCTCCTCTATGGGGTCCATGGTCATGGAGATAGGCCCCTGAAATTGGGCCCTGGCGGTGTGGCGTAGCTGCCAACAACAACTTAGTCGGGACTTCCTTGTATCCAAGTAATGACCCGGCCAGCATAATGTCTCTAAGGGCCTTGACACCATGTTTTGCTCAAACTTGAGGGTCCGGAATGGACCGGAAGTGTGGGAGATTAGGGTTACCCCATAACGGTTTAAAGGTTATGTTTAAGAAACCTCTTCCTAGCAACCCCCCCCATACACTGAGAGTTGTCCTGGTTGGATGCGGTAGGTCGGCGTAGGCCCCAGGACCCCAGTAGACCAGGTTCCCCAAATCACTAAGAGAGCCCAATATGGCCGCCTCCAGGCACACAGCAGCGTTGGTTCTTAAACGAACAAACCACCAGCGGACCGAGACCAACATGGCTGCCCAAGTAATATATCTGTAAACTAGGCAATGCCAAGCCCCTGCAGCACACAGGGAGACACAAGGCAGACCTTGCCAAGCGTGCAGTGGAACCCCCCAGATAAAAGGCCCCAATGCATCTGTCCAGGTCACGGTAGAAAGAACCTGGCAGCCACACCGGGGAATTTCTGAATAGGAAATTGAACTTGGGGAGAATACCATTTTTAGAAGGTTAATGCAGCCCAGCAGATTCAGCGGCAAAGTCCCACAGGAAGCGCATCTAGTCCTCAGTTGCACCAACAGGGGATGCATTTGAGGTCGTAAAATTTATTCGGGTCACGCTGTATTTGAACACACAGGTATTTAAAGCTATCGACCCAATGTAATGGGGTACGGGCGGCAGTAGCTTGTGCCAAGGGGTCTAGGGGAAATAGTACAGATTTGGACCAATCTGTCCCATCTGCAGAGCCGATCGTCTGGAGGGCTCCATTTATAATGGAAGTCTGAACAGATGAACAATTCTGTGCTGAACCCCCTCCCATCAGTGTAAATAGAACTCTGGAACTCAGGAAAAAAAGCCAACCCCCCATGGCCAACAGGGGACTCTAAGCCAGCAGGCAACTCAGCCTACAGCTCCTAGAGTTGCATTCAACTGGTGCATGGAATCCGCCGTCAGGTACTCATCTCCCAGATGGCAGTGACTCCAGCCAGAAGGCGGCATCCCGAGGATTGGTGAAAAAGGGCCTTTTGCCCGCATGGCAGCCTTGACCCCATCAAACGACCTGTGTTGCTTCTGTGTTTCAATGGTGTAAACCGGGAACAGGAGCAGCTTGTTGTTTTGACAGGAGATCTCCTTCACTGCCTATGCAGCCCTCAGAAGCTCATCACGGTCCCTGAAATTCAGCAGTCGCAGGATCAGCGTATGAGGAAGGAAACAGGCTGGACGCTGCTACGGTGGTACTCTGTGCGCTCTCTCCACTGTAAAGTATGGAGAGAGCTGGGCCACAGGCAACATGGAGCGCAGCAGGTCCTCCACGAAGGTAGCTGAATTCGGACCCTCTGCCACCTCAGCCAGCCCCACAATGTGCAGGTTATTTCACCTGCTCCTTTTCTTGGCATCCTCTGCGCGGTAGTCAAGGACCTTCACTTTAGTTTGCAAGGTAAGGAGTGCAATAGGGTGCTCCTCTGCCATGTCCTCCACGCGGCCCACCCGTTGTTCAGGGGGTCACAAGTCGGGCTCAGATCTTGTGAAGATTCCGTCTGATCAGTCCTGTATCCATCTGCACAGCCTCCAGCTTCCCCGTCAGGGCCGTCTGGCAGGCCAATATCACCATCATGACCTTTGGGTATACCAGGGAGCGAAGGAGATGTCGTCTCCACAGGTGTCGTCTGGGTAGCCATATTGGATCTCATTTCCGGGCTTCCCGCTCCACACAGTGTACGGCTGTCTGGCTCAGTTATACACTGGGGAAATCGGAGTCTCTTAAAAACCTTTCAATTTACCAGACAACTTGGAAGGCATAGAGGGACACTCCCTGGGTTAAGTAGTCCAGGCAGGAGAATAATTACGGGTGATACTCTAGCAGAGCTCCAGGAAGCACGTCTGCTCACCCCGCCATCTTGGACACACCCCAAAGCGCTGCACTTATTGATCACACTATAAAAACCAGTGTTAATGTGAAAGTACTTCAATAAATACTGACCTGATCTCCTTTAAGATGGTTGATGTCAGTATAAGGTCCTGTAAGTGTTCAGCACTGGCATCAGTAAGGTGATTACTACGCAGGTCCAGGGCTGTCAGTGTTCTATTATTACTCAGTGACACGAGGCATGGCGCGCATTCGTCAGTCAGACTCACATTTCGTAGTCTATGGAGACAAATAAAAATGGTTAGCACTTAATTTCTATATTTGTACCTTTATAAGAACAACACAGAACCACACTTCACAGCGTGTGCAAGCAGAGCCATGTCAAGGCAGAGGCAAGGGAGGCACCAGCCTTGGGTGCTGTGCTGAAGAGTCTGGAGCCTCCTATTCATAGTTTCATAGTTAGTAAGGTTGAATAAAGACACCAGTCCATCCAGTTCAGCCTGTGTGAGTGTCTACAATTGTCCCTATCCCTGTACATTGCACACTCACATTGGTCCCTACCCTCAAGGAGCCCACAATCCAAGGTCCCCATTCATATACTAAGGCCAATTTTTAGACAGAAGCCAATTAACCTACCTGCATGTCTTTGGATTGTGGGAAGAAACCGGAGTACCTGGAGGAAACCCACACAGGCACAGGGAGAACATGCAAACTCCAGGCAGGTAGTGTCGTGGTTGGAATTTGAACCAGCGACCCTTCTTACTGCTAGGTGAGAGTGCTAACCACTACACCACTGTGCCGCCCATCTTCATTTGCATCATTTGGCAGTGTCCTACACTGTGCATGACTGAGCTGTCAAACTGACTGGCTTATATGGAACTCTACGCACCTTTTTACAAAAAGGGGGCTTGCAGATACTGACCCCCATGTGAATGAGTATGGGGTTCATAGTCCTTTAATCATTCACAATCATTATGTAACCTAAAAATAAAAAAAAATAAAAATCCCCCAAAAAGTCCCTTGTAAATCCCCCATCAATCACGATGCCCGCCGATTCACTGAATGGGATAAGGCACACGACTAATCCCAGCACTAGTCATAGCAGAATGACAGCTCCTCCCAATGGGGACACAGACGGCAAAAAAAATAACAGAGGGTCTAACCCTTCCTCCACTGTAAAAAAAAAAAAAAAAGGAAAAAGAAAAGATGCAATTTAAAGTGGAGGTCCAACCTACAGTGGACCTTCCGCTCATTGGAATCCTCCCCCCCTCCGGCGCCACAATTGGCACCTTTCAGGGGGGAGGGGGGGTGCAGGTACCTGTACAGTACAGGTATCTGCACCCACTTCCGGGATAGCTATCTGCGGAAAGGGGCGTAGATTACGCCCCTTTCCGAAATTCCCCCGCTGCCTGCTGGGAAAACACACAGATCCCAGAGACAGCGGTGACCATCCTTATTGCGCAGCGCGACTCGCGCATGCGCAGTAGGGAACCGGGAAATGAAGCCGAAAGGCTCCACTTCCTGATTCCCATAACCAAGATGGCGGCGGCAGCACCCGAGAGACGATCGAGAGATCGGCTTCGGGTGCCGACATCGCGGGCGCGCTGGACAGGTAAGTGCCACTATTTTAAAAGTCAGCAGCTGCAGTATTTGTAGCTGCTGGCTTTTAAAAAAAACAAAAAAAAAAAAACGCGGAGTCCCGCTTTAACTACATCACAGCACCTCCCCTCATTCCATTTAGATGTTTTTGGACAAAAATGTGACCCTATGTCCAGTGGATGAATGTGCAGTTGTGCAAATTGTGCAAATTAATTGTGCAAATTATCTCTCAACTACATGGGGTGGGGGAGCTGGGATGAGCGGGTGATCTTTGCCTTGGATTCCAGAGGACCTTGTACACTCTAATGCCACGTACACACGATCGAACATTCCAACAACAAATGACGGATGTTGGCTCAAACTTGTCTTGCGCACACACAGTAATGCCGGCCATACACGGTTCGAATTTCGAAAGAATTTTCGTTCGAAAATCGTATCTAAGAATTTTCATATGAATTTCGCACCATTAGTGGGGGCTGCAGCAACAGCCGATTTTTGTGCGGAAATAAAATTTGAGGAATCGGACATGTTGGAAATTTTTTGAAAAACGGACGATTTTCTAATCAATGATGGGAGAATTGTGCGAGAAATGTAATAAGAAAAGAAAATGTACGGAGATAAAAGAAAATTTACGGAGAGAAAAGAAGATTCCCGGCCAAGAAAATTCTTTTCTGTAGGAACATGAGGTGAAATTGAAGGCTTGGTCGGCCGAATTTCGAAAATCAATGGTGGCATCATCCGATCACAAAAAAAAACGAATTTTCTGATTTTGAAAAGAAAATTTGTTCGAAATTCGACCGTGTATGGCCTGCATTACACAAATGTTGTCGGAAAATCTGAACGTCAAGAACGTGGTGACGTACAACGCGTATGACGAGCCAAGAAAAATGAAGTTCAATAGCCAGTGCGGTTATTCTGCTTGATTCAGAGCATGCGTGGAGTTTTGCGCATCGGACTTGGATACAGTTTATTTTCGGAAAATTTTAGAACCTGCTCTCAAACATTTGTTCTCAAATATATTATAAATAAAATGCAGCGCTAAACAAACAACCTAAAAAAAAAAAAAACATAAGTTGTAATATACGGTGACAACTGAAAAAATTCAGATGGAAAGACAAAATAATTAGTCAACACCAGTGTGTGCGCCACATAGTGAATCCAAGTGTATAGTTACATAATATAGTCCATTGATTGAAAGAAAAAATCCCAGATATTCAAACCTGTGATAAACTGAAAACCATTAAAGCATAAACAAATGTGATCACATAGAATGTGTTAGCCCACGTACACACGGTCGGAGATTTTGCCAACCAAATCCGTCGGATTTTGCCCGTCGGATTTAGTCCGACGGATTGTGTCCGAAACTGTTGCATACACACGGTCGGGCCAAGTTGGCGAAAAATCCGATCTTTCAGAACGTGATGACGTAATTTCGTTACGATGGGACTACATTCAGGCTAGTAGCCAATAGCTTTGATGTAGGAATTTGATCTGAGAATGCGTGGCACTTGGTCCGATCAAAATCCTCTACACATGATCGGATTAGGTCTGTCCGGCTCAGTTGGTTGGGAAATATTTCCAACATGTTGGAAAATTTGGGTCGGACGGAGATTCGGACGGAATCAGTCCGATGCATACCACACACAGTCGGATTATCTGACTACGCGCTCCGATAGGACACATTCCGACGGATTCTCCGACCGTGTGTACAAGGGCTTAGTAAAACAAAGTCAATAAAACATATAGACGTGAACTGTCTCCACGGAAAAATGGTTGAGTCCTATCTGAACAGATGGAAACTGCTGCCTCCCCATCAAAGTAGATCAAAAAGGTCGCCATATAGGATTGTTGCTATACCAAAAGAGCTGTGTCCATCCACATATCGTAGATAACAATCCTTAAGTAATAGTGAATAGATGAGGTACGCTTACCGCAGCCGATGGACACACGCACTATACAGTGGTGGGTCAAACGAGCGTTCGGATTGATTAATCCAGCAGATCTTTGTGCAGGAATGCTGACACCACGGAAGTTTACACTGGCCACAACATCAGGGGAGGTCAGTGGATATCTGGCACTCCAATTGGTCCGGGAAATAACCATAAAGCCCCATACACACTATCAGTTTTTCTGCTGAGTTTTTCCTTCAGATTTACCAAAACCATATAATATGAGGTCAAACCTTAGGATTTTCAATTTGTATGCAATCAGGCCGGCCCTTCTACTACATGGTTTTGGTAAACCAGAAGGAAAAACTCAGCAGAAAAACTGATAGTGTGTATGGGGCTTAAGAGCCGGTTCACACTGCAGGCGATGCGAGGCGACACGACTCGCCTCGCCTCGCTCTCGCAAGTCGCCCCCGTTCTGTACAATGGAACCGTTCTGAGAGGAGCGACTCGAGTCGCTCAGACTCAGAAAAAAGGTTCCTGTACTACTTCTGGGCGACCTCGGGGCGACTTGCATTGACTTCTATACAGAAGTCATCTGCAAGTTGCCGCTGAGGTCGCGGCAGGTCGCGGCGAGGCAAGTCGGTGTCGCCTCGCATCGCCTGCAGTGTGAACCGGCCCTTAGGCAGATCCAACTCTGAACGGCTGTATGTATGAAACTCAGTAATATCCAAATATGGTTTGAATCATAAAGGAAAAAAAAAGGCTTCCACATCATGCATGAATCAGGACACAAGCACGGAACTTTAAAACAAAAAATAAAAAATGCACAATTAACCATCCGGTAAGTGCATACAGAAATAGGATTTTTGTACTCACCGTGAAATCCTTTTCTCTGTAATTCACCGACCGACACAGCTCCTCTCTAACAAAATGGGTTGTCAGCCGTATCACTGGAGATTACTAGGCAAGTTGTAATACAACACTTCAGAACTTTTAGCTCCGCCCAGGGGGCGGTCCCTAGGCTGCAACTCCCACAGCCTGCCCAAGCAGTACAATGTAAAGAGAAAAAGGAGGGGTGGGTGCTGTGTCGGTCGGTGAATTACAGAGAAAAGGATTTTACGGTGAGTACAAAAAATCCTATTTTCTCTTATATTCACCGACCGACACAGCTTCCCTCTGTAACAAAATGGGATGTCCCCAAGGAGTGCCAAACGAGGGGTGGGAAAACAGCATAAAACGTCATCCACCATGGTAAGTGGGAACTAGTGAAACTAAACCCACAAAAAACAACAGTGTGTAGAACACCACCACCATATAACCAGGTATCCTCAACAGGAGTGATCCCCAAGACCGCAACAAATTGCGGAAGTAATGCAACAGTGCATAACATAACAGTACTGCGTTTTTATCGAAAAACCAGGAAAAAATAAAGATTGCATATTTAATTGCACAGCCACCTGCAAAACTTTGCGGCCAAAACAGGCATCCGACGATGCACTGACATCTACCTTGTAGAACTTGGCAAACATATGGACAGACGACCAGGTCGCCACCTTACACACCTGAACGACCGACGCTTGATGTTGAAAGGCCCAAGACGTTCCGATTGCCCTCGTAGAGTGGGCCGTGACCGGAAAGGGGGGCACCTGCCCCTTCAAGGCATAGGCTTGGACTACAATCTGTCTGATCCACCTGGAAATGGTGGCCAACGAGACCGCCATGCCCTTCTTTGGACCAGCCATCGAAACAAATAGTGAGTCTGACTTCCGAAAGGGAGCCGTAGCCACCAAATACACCTTCAGGGCCCTAACCACGTCCAGAGCGTGAAGGGCCACCTCCTTAGGGTGCTTTGGCTTAGGACACAGCGATAGGAATACAATGTCCTCATTGATATGAAAAGCCAAGACCACTTTCGGTAGTGTTTGCGGACGCAACACCGCCTTATCCCTGTGGATGACCAGATAGGGCGACTTGCCAGACAAGGCCGCCAATTCCGAAACCCTCCTGGCAGATGTGATGGCTACTAGAAAGACCACTTTCTGGGAAAGAGTCAACAGGGGAATCTCCCTGATATTTTCAAAGGCGGCTTTTGAAGCGCCGACAACACCAGGTTCAAATCCCATGGGGGCAACGGTGGGACTACATGTTGTACCCCCTGAACGAAGGTACCCACTAAGGAGTGCGATGCCAGAAGTCGTTGAATAGAGACAGCCAAGGCTGAGATTTGCCCCTTGAGGTTGCTCAATGCCAATCTCTGGTCTACTCCTTGCTGGAGAAACAGCAGGATCCTTGCTATGGAAAAAGGAACACGGATGCCATCCTTTCTCCTCACACATGGAAATGTAGGCCTTCCAGGTATGATGGTATATCTTCCGAGAAGAAAATTTCCGCTCCCTCAACATAGTTGAGGGCACAGAAGGATGTCTAAGGACGCCAGGGAGTCCCCTTGATGGAGTGCAGCGACTACTGAGCGAACTGATTCCATTCTGAACCTCTGCACTTTTACAAAGTGATTGAGGGCTTTTAAGTCCAAGATCGGACGTACCCCTTCCTTCTTGGGAACCACAAACAGATTTGAGTAGAATCCCTGGAAGCGTTCCAATTATGGAACTGGTACAATCACCCCGCGATTCAGCAAGTCCCTTACCGCCCCAACGGGGCCTCCCAGCGAACCGGGGATACGGGTATGCTGGAGGGGAAGAATCGGTTTGGCGGTTGTAGCCTGTGGAAATCAGATTGCAGACCCATTGGTCGGACAACCGGGAGGACCACCAGGCTGCAAACTCCAAAAGGCAAACCCCCCATCCGAGACATGGGTGGGGGCAAACCTTCATGTGGTAGCACTTTTATTCGCAGGCTTGTTAGGCTTGCGGTCCCAGGGACGTTTCTGACCACCTGCGGGCGTCCTGTCGGGCTGGGGACATTTTGTCAAAGCTCCGGGCGGACGAAAAAGCCCTTTGTGAGCGGAAAAAGGGGGCCCTTGCCTACGGCGTGGCTGCTTAGCTTTCCTGGCCTGTGGGAGTAGGGTACTCTTACCACCAGTGGCATTTTTAATAATGTCATCTAACAAGACTCCAATGAGCCAGTTGCCAAGGAAAGGAAGATCCGTCAGGGCTTTTTTGGATGCCTGGCAGCATTTGATCAGCATTTTAGCCAAATTAGGCGCCTCAGCACCACAGCTGTCACTGAAGCCCTGGATAACAGAGGGAGAGTATCCAGGGCCGCGTCATAGACGTACTTAAGGCCTTGCACTAGTTGGTCTGCTAGTTCCACGCAGACAGGGGAGGCCTGTTGCTCTCCCAATTCGCGGTGCAAATTTTTGCCCACTCAAGTGTCTGCGACATGCGGATGCCAGTACTGGTCGCACGGCTGACCCCACAACCATAAACAAGGAATGAGCCACCGCCTCGGCCTTCCTGTCCGTGGGGTCCTTGAATGCAGGAGTCTCCTCAACCGTGGGGATCGTGGTTACTTTATTTAACCTGGATACCGGAGGAGCTGACCACTTCTTGAGAAGGCTTTCCTCAAAGGGGTAACGCACCGCCATGTATTTGGGGACCGCAAAGGCCCCTTGTAAATGAACTTGTCAAAGTAAGGTGTTCCCGTATCTGACTTAGGTGAGCGCGCTGGCTTGCGGGACCCAAAGGGGACCGGTACATCAGCAGAGGGATCCGCTGGGTCCTAAATCTTCAGGGTATCACGCACAGCTGTGATAAGTGCTCCAACTAGCGCTTTGTCGCACCTGGACCTGGACGGGGACTCATCCTCATTGTCCGAACGGTCCTGGTGAGCGTCATCTGACAAGACAGAGCAGGGGTGAATGTCTTCAGCAGGGCCCGAGTCTGCGTCAGAGCTCTCCCCAGAGGATGGGGGGGGGGGGGGGGCCGCTTTTTAGCACCTTTCCTCCCACGTACCACCTCTATCTTGGCAACAAACTAATTGAGGGCCGCCGTAAGGGTGTCCATAGGGACTGCGCAGTCCGCAGGTGACCCGGTTGCAATTGCCTGGATTTCGGGGGAAGAAACACCAGCTTCTGAAACCATGCTGACCCTACCCTGTCTGCCACCCAAAGGGGACTTAGGACAGTGACAGTCCCACCCTCCTGCTGCCACTAACTGAGGGGTTCTAACCCACTGGACTCACCACCCTGAGCCTTTCCACGCTGTATTACAGCAGTGCCTGGAGATCCCCAGTGCTCCCAGATGCAGAGGTATCAAGGCTGTGTCTGTGGCAGGCCGTCAGCACGATCGATGAGCGATCTAACAGCATGTTTCCAGATACATAGGAAAAACCTCCCAACCTCTGATGACCAAACAGGAAGCTGAGGGCACAGGGGCTGCTGCTAGAGCAAAAAACACGGTCCGGCTACAAGAAAATGTCAGTGTTCTAATAGAGAATCACTGGGAAAATGGCCGCTTGAAGCCCAGCAGCATGCCTGACCCTTACCCACACTTAAGATGGCCACCGGACAGCGCCATGCAAGGCCTTGTCATGAAAAGGTCCACCCGTTGGTGGCGTTGTTGGTCTCTTGGATTGCAGTACCAGTGTCCACCAGCGGGTGTCTTCTAACACCCAGGGCCTGTAATAAGAGGACCTACCTCCTGGTGGCACTGTTGGATCCTTGGGCTGTAGTACCGGTGCCCACCAGCGGGTGTACTCCGGCAGTGTGGAGCAGACAGCACCTTCTGCGCTCAGCTGTTACGTGAGGTTAAGCATTGGTAGTCTTATAAATACCCGGCAAGCCCTCACATGCTTGCCTTGGTATCGCTCTCTCCATGTGCCCTGACCTTGTTGCCTGAACTTGGAACTTGAGCCTGTATCTATCTGACCCCTCCTGATCCTGAGCCCATCCTGGACCTGTCCCTCTTGTCTCCTGTTACCTAAGATCCCTGCTCTGCAGCCCATCCATCCGTCCTCTCCCTCTCCTGCTGGTTCCCCTTCCTTACCTCGGCCTGGCTTTTGTTGACGACTCTGGTAGTTCCCATTTATTGTATATATTACTTGTTGTTTGTGGTTGGTAGTGCAGTTTGTTTTCACTTTCTTGTCATTTATAATAAACACTTTTGTTATTTTACCTACATGCGTTTTGGGTTTCCTCTGTGCAGTCCACACAGTCTGGTCTAATAATTCCCTGACAGGCCTAGAAAAAACATGAGGCAGACACAGAGCAACCTCACAGGCATCCATCGGGACTAAGCTCAGGACCCAGGCACCCCAGCACAGCTAAAACCCCCAGGTGAGAGCCCAGGGAAGGAGGGGAGTTAGGGACAGGGGAGAGAAGAGAGGGGGTGAGGGGGCTCCCGAATCAACCTCCCAGGGAATGCCCAGCTGCTCCACCAGTCCTGAAGCTGGGAGACATTCCATGGTAGTCAACTCCTGATCAGTACAGGGAAGACTACTGGCCCGGCATACTGTGATGCAGACATCAGTAGTCCGGTCATATGTATGCCCCGGAGCATAAATCTCCCCGATCACCTCTGGAGCTGAGGTATGTCGTGGCCTGCCGAGCCGTAGCTGCGACCTGCACACGCACAATGGCCGGACTGGGGAGACTACAAGGATAAGTGAACCAGCCTGTCACCCAGCCGGCAGTTGATAGAAGATCACAGGGTCATTCATTTTGCGCAAAAAAAAAAAGTTTCTGCATCAAAAAACATGGACCATAGGGCCCGCAGGGTTCCTAGGTGTATCTCCGTCACTAGGCAAAATAAAACTAGGGCAGGCTGTGGGGGTTGTAGCCTAGGGACAGCCCCCTGGGCGGAACTAAAAGTTCTGAAGTGTTGTATTACAACTTTGCCTAGTAATCTCCAGTGATAGGGCTGACAACCCATTTTGTTACAGAGAGGAGCTGTGTCGGTCGGTGAACATAAGAGAAAGTCAAAGCGTGGTAACAAGAAAAGATTCCAGTAAGTTACAAACCCGACATGTTTCAGATGCCCCAGTAGAAGGACTTTAGTCCGAAACATGTCGGGTTTGTAACTCACTCGAATCTTTTCTTTAACATATTTCTTTAACATATTTTTATTAACATGCAATAGAACGGATACACAGTACAGAATACATGTTGGTGTGCAGTATTTTGAACAGGTTAATGGCAGTATAACAAGTGCGATACAACAGTAACGGGTGTCAGAACCCGAACAGCATAACAAGGTGACAACAAAAGGATTCAGCTTAGGGCAAGTGCACATCATATATTAGGTAGAGAAGGCCTTAGGCATGGGGTTGCATAGAGAAGGGTATCGGTGCCTTCCCCAGAGGGAAGTTTAGTCCCGAGTAGGGATCCTGGTACTGCGTAGTGAATGGTTTTAAGCGAAGGTGGGTGAGGAGGAGAGAAAAGAAGAAGTGAGTAAGGAAAGAAAGGAGTAGGAGGGGTAGGGAAAGGGAGAGATTATACTGGGGAAAAGGGGAAAGTCGGTAAGCCCGTACGGGTCCGAGGGCCTAGGACCAGTAGTGGTTTAGGTGATAGCGGATTGTCTGTTTCAATATTCCAATGAGGCTAAGTCTAGGTCAAGGGGCATGAAGTGGTCTACCCACGGCTGCCAGATTCTATTATGTTGGGGGAGGCGGTCAAGGATTTTGGCTTCGATCCTGCAGTGAATCATGGCCTGCGTTACCCTGCTCCTGACTGCGGGCAAAGGCAGGGACGTTGTCTTCCAGGCCTGTGCAATGGTTTGTTTGGCCGTCGTTGTGAGTTGGAGGAAGAGCTTCAGTTGGTTGTGAGTACAGTGTTCGGGTGTCATGTTGAGTAAAGCAAGAGTAGGGTCCGGTTGTAGTGTGAGCTTTAGTAGTGTCGATGCCATTTGGAACACCGCGGCCCAGAATTGCTGAGCTATCGGGCATGTCCACCAAACATGTAGGTGGGTGCCCACCTCGGTACAGCCCCTAACTCGAATCTTTTCTTGTTACCACGCTTTGACTTTTGTATGCACTTACCGGATGGTTAATTGTGCATTTTTTTATTCTTTGTTTTAACCTTTTTTTTAAATTAAAGTTCCATGCTTGTGTCCTGATTCATGCATGATGTGGAAGCCTTTTTTTCCCTTTTTTATGATTCAAACAACCACATTTGGATATTACGGAGTTTCATACATACAGTCGTTCAGAGTTGGATCTGCCTTATGGTTATTTCCCGGACTGATTGGAGTGCCAGATATCCACCGACCTCCCCTGATGTTGTGGCCAGTGTAAACTTCCGTGGTGTCAGCATTCCTGCACAAAAATCTGCTGGATTAATCAATCCGAACGCTTGTTTGACCCACCACTGTATAATGCGTGTGTCCATCGGCTGCGGTAAGCGTACCTCATCTAATCACTATTACTTAACCACTTCAATACAGGGCACTTAAACACCTTCCTGCCCAGACCAATTTTGAGCTTTCAGCGCTGTCGCATTTTGAATGACAATTGCGCGGTCGTGCTACACTGTACCCAAATGAAATTTTTATCATTTTTTTCCCACAAATAGAGCTTTCTTTTGGTGGTATTTGATCACCTCTGCGGTTTTTATTTTTTGTGCTACAAATAAAAAAATACAGAAAATTTTGAAAAAAAAAATTTTTTTTTTTGTTTCAGTTTCAAAACTTTGTAAATAAGTATGTTTTCTCCTTCACTGATGGGCACTGATGGGGCTACACTGATGGGCACTGATAAGGCGGCACTGATGGGCACCAATGAAGTGGCACTGATGAGGTGGCATTGATGGACACTGATAGGCGACACTGATGGGCGACACGGATGGGCGACACGGATGGGCGACACGGATGGACACTGATAGATGGCACAAATTGGCACTGATAGCTGGCACGTATTGGCATGGATGGGCGGCACAGATGGGCATGGGTAGGCGGCACAGATGGGCATGGGTAGGTGGCACAGATGGGCATGGGTAGGCGGCACTGATAGGCGGCACAGGTGGGCACTGATAGGCGGCACAGGTGGGCACTCATTAGCGGCACAGGTGGGCACTCATTAGCGGCACAGGTGGGCACTCATTAGCGGCACAGGTGGGCACTCATTAGCGGCACAGGTGTTATACTGTACTAATGGATGCCAATCAGTGCCAAACAATAATGCATGCCAATCAGTGATGCCCATTGTGGGCACTGATTGCCATCCATTATGGGCACTGATTGGCATCCATTGTGCCTGACTGGCATCCCTGGTGGTCTAGGGAGGATTACCTCTGCTGGGCATCCCTGGTGGTCTGGTGGCGTCCCTGGTGGTCCAGTGTGGGCATCCTCGGGGGGGCTGTGCTGATAATCGATCAGCAGAGACCCCCCCGTCAGAGGAGCAGCTGATCGGCTCTCCTCTACTCGCGTCTGACAGACGCGAGTGAGGAAAAGCCGATCACCGGCTCTTCCCATTTACACTGTGATCAGCCGTGATTGGACACGGCTGATCACGTGGTAAAGAGTCTCCATCGGAGACTCTTTACCGAGATCGTAGTTGCCGGGTGTCAGACTGACACCCTGCAACAACGATCGCCGCGATGCGCGCCCCCGGGGGGGCGCAGCGGCTCATAATCCTGATCACGTCATATGATGTCCGGTTAGGATTATGAAACCACTTTGCCGCCGTCTATTTGTAATAGGGCGGGCGGCAAGTGGTTAAGGATTGTTATCTACGATATGTGGATGGACACAGCTCTTTTGGTATAGCAACAGGGGCGTAACTATAGGGGGTGCAGCAGTTGCGACCGCAACTGGGCCCTGTGATGCAGGGGGCCCATGCAGCCCCCTCTACATATGGCCGGCAGCAGCATAGGCAGCTAGGGGTACCAGTGTACCATGCACACGGGTGGCTGGAGGTGGAGGGTGACTAGCAGAGCTCCATGCTCGACTATCGCACTGGCTGCTCTTTAGTTGTGCATTCCCCGCATGACCTGTGCCCTCGGCCGGCTCCTCAGAGTACCCCTCTCCTGCTCCATGCATTGCCGCTCAGTCCGATGTCTGTTCTCCCCAGCCAGAGTCCCGCCCCTCCCCCCTGAGTACGGCCCACACTGCACTGCATACTTCTCCCGGGTAAACAAACTTTAAGCACACAGATGCAGTGCAGCCCTATGAGAGCCCCCGGAGGACACTGCAGGCTTGTCTGCCAGCCCCCCTCCTCTCCCGTCATACACAGATGATGAAAGGTCTTTCTGGGAGATATGCTGATCGCCCATCCAGCACACTGGATGGAGCCCAGGCCAACATGGATGAGTGCATGGCCTACAGCTTGGTCATGGTGAGTGAGAGGACCCCATCCCCCACACACACCATTACATACCCCCTCCATCTCCCCCTGGGGACAGGGACCCCTTCTCACGTGGGGACAGGGACCCCCACCTCCCCTGGGGACAGGGACCCCTTCTCACCTGGGGACAGTAACTTCATCTGCCCTGGAGAAAAGGACCTTATCTCTTCTGGGGACGGGGACCCCATCCTGCCTAGGGACAGTCCCCCAATGGTGCACCTAAAAATAAAAATAATAAAAAAAAATGACTGATACCAGTGGTGAAACTACAGGGCTCACAAAGGTCATACCTGTGACCACGCCCTGGAGTTCCACCGCCGGACTCGGAGGGAAGGGCCCTGGCTGGTGTTCAGGGGGGCCCTTCATGGTTTCTTGCATCGGGCCCTGAAGGTTCTAGTTACGCCACTGTATAGCAACAATCCTATATGGCAACCTTTTTCATCTACTTTGATGGGGAGGCAGCAGTTTCCATCTGTTCAGATAGGACTCAACCATTTTTCCGTGGAGACAGTTCACGTCTATATGTTTTATTGACTTTTTTTTGAGTTTTTCTAACACATTCTATGTGATCACATTTGTTTATACTTTAATGGTTTTCAGTTTATCACAGGTTTGAATATCTGGGATATTTTTCTTTCACTCAATGGACTATATTATGTAACTATACACTTGAATTCACTATGTGGTGCACACACTGGTGATGACAAATTATTTTGTCTTTCCGTCTGAATTTTTTCAGGAGTTGTCACCGTATATTACTACTTACGTTTTTTTTTTTTTAGGTTGTTTGTTTAGCGTTGCATTTTATTTATAATACGTTTCCATGCAACTATACTAGGTTGGCAATGCTAGCTGCTGATTTAACACTTTTTTCACATTGTTAATAGTAGTGCAACTTTTTTTCACTTTTCATTTGTTGTCAAATGTCCGATGGAGCATACACACAGATAGACTTTCCGACAAACAAGCTCACATCGAACATTTGTTGTTGGAATGTCCAAGCGTGTGTACGCGGCATTACTGTACAAATGTGTTTTGTGTCTGTTTCTTTTTTAACCAACTCCATAAACCCTAAGCCCCCGTACACACGGTCGGAGATTTCCACAACCAAATCCGTTGGATTTTGCCCGTCGGATCTTGTCCGAAACTGTTGCATACACACGGTCGGACTAAGTTGGCGAAAAATCCGATCATTCAGAAAGTGATGACGTAATTTTGTTACGATGGGACTACATTCAGGCTAGTAACCAATAGCTTTGATGTAGGAATTTGATCTGAGCATGCGTGGCACTTGGTCCGATCGGAATTCTCTACACATGATCGGAGTATGTCCGACCGGCCCAGTTGGTCGGGAAATATTTCCAACATGTTGGAAAATTGGGTCCGACAGAATCAATCCGATGCAGACCACACACAGTCGGATTATCTGACGACACGGTCCGATAGGACACATTCCGACGGATTCTCCGACCGTGTGTACAAGGGCTAAGCCCCCCTTCACTTTCCCACCACTGCAGTTGAAACCGACGCAGAGGTTTACGGTCATAATGCAAGAAAATGTTGAGCAGTGATGAAAATATCTGTTCAACCTTCTTCTGGGACCTGATCTCTCAGAAAAGAAGAGATATTCTCCTTAGTCAGTTTTGTTACATAGTTACATTGTAGGTGAGGCTTAAAAAAGACACAAATCCAACCTATGTGTGTGATTATATGTCAGTATTACATTGTATATCTCTGTATGTTGTGGTCATTCAAGTGCTTATCTAATAGTTTTTTTTTAAACCATCGGTGCCCCCCCGCTGAGACCACCGCCTATGGAAGGGAATTCCACATCCTTGCCGCTCTTACAGTAAAGAACCCTCTATGTAGTTTAAGGTTAAACCTCTTTTCTTCTAATTTTAATGAGTGGCCACGAGTCTTGTTAAACTCCCTTCTGCGAAAAAGTTTTATACCTATTGTGAGGTCACCATTACGGTATTTGTATACTGAATATTGCTGTCATTTGGCTACATTGACCAATCACTGGTCGTCATTTCCTGCATTATGACACAACACAGTTGCCCAAGCTGTGTAGTGTACATTCTTACTGTGCAGCCTTATAACTACTGGCAGAGATGGGGGGAGATTGACTGGGAGCAAAAAAGTGCAGCAAGGATTGGGGATTGGTAGCAGGGCCACCATGGGGGGGGGGGGGTACAGGCAACACACTTGTAAGGGGCCTGAGCGTCCTAAGGGGCCCACATACAGCAGCTTAATGAAACTGTTAAACTTAGCACAGCAGGCATCCGATGGCCGTGCGGCGCCCGCAATAGAGAATAACACGTACACAAGAAGCTTCCGTCTGTCTCCTCCTCTCAGTGTTCCTCCCGCCCTGAAGGGGATCCTGCAGGCGCTCTGCTTCCTTCACTGTTGAGGCGGAGCCTGCTGCTAGGTATTGTAATTAGGCGGGAGGGGTGGGACTCGGGGAGGGGGAGTGGTCAGTCTTGTCAGTGGACACAGCCCTCTCAGACAGAGAGCAGCATGGAGGGTAAGCCACCAGTGTGCAGTGGTGTTCTGCTGTGCTGTAGATTGGAGTGGATCAGTGAAAATGGATGAGGATGATTTGGGGTGGGGATGAGAGTTACATTGTGGAGAGGCTCTTCACAATGCAACTCTCATCCCAGCCCAAAATCATCCTCATCCATTTTATACAATGTAACTCTCAGTGGCGGCCCGTCCATTAGGTGCCCGCCCCCCCCCCTCCCCACATCCATGCCTCTGACCCCCTAATCTACATGCTGGGTGCCAGACGCATGGATTCCAAAGGGGGATTTTGAAGCACGCGATTAGAGCCAGAGCTTCTAATAGACTTCAAAACAGGGTGGGCTCGAGGCGCTGAGCACTGCGTCTGAAGCCCATCCAGGTGTGGGACAATAGTGAATGAATATTCGCTATTGTAACACTTATTCTCCTCCCAGCCAATCAGGAAGTGGATGGTGAGACCCATTTCCCGATTGGCCAAAAGGATAAGCGATCCCATTGGCCGAGGAGGGAGGAGAAGCACAGCGTAGGAAAGAGAGACTAACCCACCAGCCACCAAGTCCGATCCTAGGGCCCCTCCATGCAGAGTGCTGTCAGCTCCTCCTGTGGCTGCGGAAGAGAGGAGTACACGCTGAATTTCCCTGTGACACCTTGGACACCTCATCGATCCCCACATGCCACGACCTCATCTGGCATTCCTGGGCATGGAGCCTGCACAGAGCTCCCTATTAACTTCAACACAGAGCAGGAGAGCCGGGGGGGGGGGGGGTGGGGTGGTGACTGAAGCAATAGGGGGTGGGGTGGGGGGTTCAGGTCCATCTCCCACCCCCCCACAATAGAGCACCAGTCGCCACTGAACTCCATTATCCTCATCCCCACCCAGAATAATCCATCCCTCTCCACACTGTATCCCCGTCCCCGCCCTGAATCATCCATCCATCTCCTGGAGAGGAATATGGATAATTCAGGGTGGATATGGGGATACATTGAGATAAGGGTGTTAAAATAAAAATGGTTGCACCGAAGGACCCGGTGGGACAGCCAGTGGGTGGATTTGGTGGGATGGCCAGTGGGCAGGCCCTGGGAAATATTGGAATGGGGGGCCCAGGCCTAAAGCAGTGTAAGGGGCCCCAAAATTTCTGATGGCTGCCCTGATTGCTAGGGTTTAAAAGTTACGTTTTAAAAAAAATTTTTTTGAAAAGGTGAACAGAAAGCTGATCGTCAGCTTTACTTTCACCATAACTAGTATGTTTGGGACAAGCTGGCCCAAAAAAACCAACAGGAACTTGTGACAGTGCATGCTGGGTCAGTGCTGTCACCACCTATTGACGTTGCCAGGTGGTCCCGCCCTTACCTATACAAGAACTGTCAAATGGCAATCCAGCCATTCGTCAGTTTGCCTTCACGGCGTGCGGAGCAATTTTTTTTTCTTTTTCAGGTCAGCAGTGGCGGCGGGCAGCGTGATTGACGTTGGGAAAACCCATTACTGTATCCAATCTTATAGACAGACAGTTGTGCTCATAAGTTTACATACCCTGGCAGAATTTATGATTTCTTGGCCATTTTTCAGAAAATATGAATAACACAAAAACGTTTCTTTCACTCGTGGTTAGTGTTTGGCTGAAGCCATTTTTTATCATTCAACTGTGTTTACTCTTTTTATATCATAATGGCAACATAAACTACCTAAATGACCCTGATCAAAAGTTTACATACACCCCCCCTTTAACATCAATGACAGCTTGAAGTCTTTTGTGGCATTTGTGGATGAGGCTCTATCTTCTCAGATGGTAAAGCTGCCCATTCCTCTTGGTAAAAAGCCTCCAGTTCCTTTAAATTCTTGGGCTGTCTTGCATGAACGGCAGGTTTGTTATTTCCCCAGAGGGGCTCAATGATATTGAGGTCAGGAGACTGAGATGGGCACTCCAGAACCTTCACTTTATTCTGCTGTAGCCAATGACAGGTCGGCTTGGCCTTGTGTTTTGGATTATTGTCATGTTAGAATGTCCAAGTACGTCCCGTGTGCAGCTTCCTGGCAGATGAATGCAAATGTTCCTCCAGTATTTTTTGATAACATACTGCATTCATCTTCAACAATTTTTACCAAATTTCCTGTGCCTTTGTAGCTCACACATCCCCAAAACATCAGCGTTCCACCTCCGTGTTTCACAGTAGGGATGGTGGACCTTTCATCATAGGCCTTGTTGACTTCTCTCCAAATGTAGTGTTTATGGTTGTGGCCAAAAAGCTCAATTTTGGTCTCATCACTCCAAATTACTTCATGCCAGAAGGTTTGAGGCTTGTCTCTGTGCCGTTTGGCGTATTGTAAGCGGGATACTTTGTGGCATTTGCGTAGTAATGGCTTTCTTCTGGCAACTCGACCATGCAGCCCATCTTTCTTCAAGTGCCTCCTTATTGTGCCTTTTGAAACAGCCACATTACATGTTTTCAGAGAGTTCTGTATTTCACCTGAAGTTATTTGTGGCTTTTTCTTTGCATCCCGAAAATTTTTCCTGGCAGTTGTGGCTGAAATTTTAGTTGGTCTACCTGACCGTGGTTTGGTTTCAACAGAAAACCTAATTTTCCACTTCTTGATTGGAGTTTGAACACTGCTGATTGGCATTCTCAATTCCTTTTTTGATATCCCTTTCCTGTTTTATACAGTTCTACCACCTTTTCCTCGCAGATCCTTTGACAATTCTTTTGCTTTCCCCATGACTCAGAATCCAGAAACGTCAGTGCAGCACTGGATGAAAGATGCAAGGGTCTGTCAGGAGTCCAGAAACTCGTTGACCTTTTATACACACACACTAATTACAAGCAAACAGATCACAGTTGAGGATGGTTACCTTTAATAGCCATTCAAACCCCTTTGTGTCAACTTGTATGCATGTTATCAGATCGAAATCACTGGGGTATGTAAACTTTTGATCAGGGTCATTTGGGTAGTTTCTGTTGTCATTCTGATTTAAAAAGAGTAAACGCAATTGATTGATAATAAATGGCTTCAGCCAAACACTGACCATGAGTGAAAGAAAACAATTTGTGTTTATCATTCATATTCTCTGAAAAATGGCCAAGAAATCATAAATTCTGCCAGGGTATGTAAACTTATAAGCACAAGTGTATATACCTGAGGGTAAAAAAATTTCTACACTTGTGCATGACAAAAAAAAATTGTCAAGTTTCCTTTAGATTCGTTAATCTAGTTATTTAGTTTGACGAACAAGATATAAAAGGGGATATCTCAATCACTTAGTGGTACAAGTGGCTATCCCAGACGTTTATACTAAGTATAGAGTGCCATCGTCCATGATGAACATATGCAAAACACAAAGACTATAGGGACTTATGGACTTTGTAGGCACTAATGCAACACAAATATTCAGTAGGTAGTTGCAATAAGAGTTCAATTCAAAAAGGCCTACATAGAAGTTACCCTTTTTGGACATGGTGCTAAAGCTGCAAGTAGCCTCTGATTCGCACATAGAGTCGCATAAAATGCTGATCCAGGCAGTAGAGGAAAGCGATTTTGTAGCATCTAAAACGCATACGCAATGCGTAAGTTAAAAATCGATGACTAGACAATGTAATACTAGAATAAACTACTATATAAACTGGATTGCAGGAGTTCATTGAAAACATAATGCTTAGTATGTCCAATTTTATATTTTTTTATTTATTTTTTATTATTTATTGTTCTTTTATATATTTATATCTTATTCTTATTTATTTATTATTTTATTATTTGTACTATATATATATATATATATATATATATATATATATATATATATATATATATATATATATATATATATATATAATATATATATAATTGTGGCAGCACGCAGGTAAAATCACCTGGTTGTATCCAGGATGGTAAATATGTGTGTCCTAGATTCAGGCTTTATGCAGACTTTTACAATTAGAGGGGAAGAGTTAATGAGCCCAGCTGTAGTAAGTGGGCTCATTAAGACCTCTACAAAAAACCCCAGCATGCTTAGGGAGATGCTCCATCCTGGAACCAGTTTTGTGTTGTATAGACTGGGGAGTGTGTCACCTGTACTGTGCGGTGAGTTAACGCCTGTGTGGCAAAACCTTTACAACAAAGGCAGGGACTGGGGCAGCACAAGGCTGCACCCAGTTGTTAGACAGGGAGTCTACGTGTGTAGTTAGAGGTCAAGCTGACCAGGATTTATTTTCTTGTTTTATTTTGTTTGGCTGTTATATGTATCACTGCATGGAGCATAAATAAACCGCATCTTTTGTTTTTTGAACCTACACCGCTGTCTGCTGTGCCTGACTTTGTGTTGTGAACCCATCCAGGGGGTCACACACACCCGCTGCCGAGCTAACCCCTCACAGTATATATATATATATATACACACACACACACTAAATCTAGTAATATAATAATGTAGAGAAAAAAAAACTTTTATGTAGGCCTTTTTTTTAATTGAACTCTTATTGCAACTACCTACTGAATTACTATATTGTGTATGCCCCCACAGTGCCCATATAGGATTATCTCTGTTGCTGCGCCCTTTACCGCCCCTTTGACACACATTGTACCTACATGTTAATGATTATCTATTCATTTTATACTAGCATGTTTTGATTTAAATAATTTTTGTATTGTACATGATTATATTAGAACCGTTTTGTTTTTTTCTTTTTAAGAATTCTATTGCGCCCCAGAAGAAGCGTTCATACGAGATGCGAAACATGTCGGGCATGAACTTGGGACCCTATATCAGCACATTGTCAATGTGAATGTATATCTACACTTTAATCTTGAATTTGTTGTGTACTGATTAATTATACCATACAGTGTATGAATATTATTTGTGCTGATTCAAGGTCTCTCTTGAATGAATACCTTATTTTTCTTTGGTTTTTAATCATGTTTTTTGTCATATGAAATTTTTGATAATAAATTATTTTTAATATAAAATATTTGTGTTGCATTAGTGCCTACAAAGTGCATAAGTTCCTATAGTCTTTGTGTTTTGCATTAGTTATTTAGTTTAGTTAAATTTGGTTGATTTGTTTAATTTGTATTCGGAATTCTTTTTATGTATTTTATCAAAACATTTTTTTTTTTTTCCAAAACAAATCGTTTGAAAATCGATAAATTTTGAATCAGTCAAACATTTTAGAATTTTCATTTCGAATGTGGCAGCCAAAATGTTTACGTTTAAAGTGCATTTTGACTCTTTAAATCACCTTTTGGCTTAAAGTATTATCAAACCCACAACAGTAAAATCAGTCTGTATATGCAGTAAAGTATACATGTAATACTCACTGTGGAACCTACGGGGTTAATCCTCTGCATTGTGCAAAAGGCTGTTTGATCCTGTCTTTTCTGATCCTCCCCTTCTTCAACTGACTACAACCCATCTTGAGATAGAACAGAGCATTAGGTGTCAGGCTGCACATGCTCAGTTTGGTGTGTATTGCTAGTTTTACTTTTTCTTGGGAGGGTGCATGTGATCAGCACAGGGCCAATCAGCACTGTCCAGACAGAGGGTCAGAAGAGAATGAAAACTCCTCCTACAAGCTTTACTAGGAACTGACAGAAGTCACAAGATTGCTATATACTACTGATGAGAAAAGGTATTTATCAGTTTATATTTACTAAAATAACTGCATTTCTATGTGCTGTGTACAGTGGGAGGCTGGATATAGTGACTGCAGGCTCCTGGGTTTAGTAACACTTTAACTAAAAGCAGCATTATTTCAAAATGGTACTTTAATAACAAAGTCTTTGATTTCAGAAATATGTTTCCGTTCAAATTCAAATGGAATTTTATCTAAAATTCGATTTTCGGAAATTCAGCCGAATTTCTTTTTCGTTAATCGGTAAACTTTGCTTATGCTGTAATTCGGATATTCGGATAAATTCGAATCTCCAAATAATGAAAAATGTGTCCAAATTTTTTTTGAAAAAGTGTTCCGCGAAGTGAACCGCACGTCTATAAATTTTCAATGGTAGGGTCTGTGCCCACCTATTAATCAAACTATTAGTGGTGTTTGTTAGTGACTTAGGCCTCATGCACACGAGACGCAGTTAAACGCGCGTTCAGATGCAGTTGGACAGTTTTTTCAACTGCACCTGAACTCATTCAATGTTATCCTATGTGTCCATGCACACAGTCTCGTTTTTTTGCGTTTATATGCAGTTGCGTTTAATCACGTTTTTCCAGAAGCAAAAAAATGCGTTCAGAGACAAAAATTTCTGCGTTTCAGACGCAAAACGGGGCTAAACGCGGCTAAACGCGGCTGAACGCGGCAACCGCGTTTAGCCGCGTTTGCGTTTATATGCGTTTTTAAAGGTGACCTTTTTTTTTACATTAAAAATCTCAAAAATGATTGCAAATGATGAAAAACCATTAGAAAAATATTTTAAACAATTGCAATTGCAAGTGGACAATCCACAACTTGTGGCAAGTGACGTGGCAAGTGGACAATCCACAACTTGTGGCAAGTGACATGGCAGGTGGCAAGTGATGTGGCAAGTGGACAATCCACAACTTGTGGCAAGTGACGTGGCAGGTGAAGTGGCAAGTGACGTGGAAAGTGGACAATAGACAACTTGTGGCAGGTGACGTGGCAAGTGACCTGGCAGGTGACGCGGCAAGTGACTTGGCAGGTGACGTGGCAAGTGGAAAATCAACAACTTGTGGCAGGTGACTGGCATGTGACGTGGCAAGTGGACAATCCATAACTTGTGGCAGGTGACGTGGCAAGTGACGTGGCAAGTGGACAATCCACTTGTGGCAGGTGACGTGGCAGGGGACGTGGCAAGGGACGTGGCAAGTGGACGATCCACAACTTGTGGCAGGTGATGTGGCTGGTGACGTGGCAAGTGGACAATCCACATCTTGTGTCAGGTGACGTGGCAGGTGACGTGGAAAGTGGTGTGGCAAGTGGACAATCCACAACTTGTGGCAGGTGATGTGGCTGGTGACGTGGTAAGTGGACAATCCACAACTTGTGGCAGATGGCATGGCAGGTGACGTGGAAAGTGGACAATCCACATCTTGTGGCAAGTGACGTGGCAAGTGGACAATCCACAACTTGTGGCAGGTGATGTGGCAAGTGATGTGGCAAGTGATGTGGCAAGTGGACAATCCACAGCTTGTGGCAAGTGACGTGGCAAGTGGACAATCCACAACTTGTGGCAGGTGATGTGGCAGGTGACGTGGCAAGTGAACAATCCACAACTTGTGGCAGGTGACGTGGCAAGTGACGTGACAGGTGAAGTGGCAAGTGACGCGGCAAGTAGACAATCCACAACTTGTGGCAGGTGATGTGGCAAGTGACGTGGCAGGTGATGTGGCAAGTCACGTGGCAAGTGGACAATCCACAACTTGTGGCAGGTGATGTGGCTGGTGACGTGTCAAGTGGACAATCCACAGCTTGTGGCAGGTGGCATGGCAGATGACGTGGAAAGTGGACAATCCACATCTCGTGGCAAGTGACGTGGCAGCTGACGTGGCAAGTGACATGGCAAGTGGACAATCCAAAACTTGTGGCAGGTGACGTGGCAGGTGACGTGGCAAGTGACGTGGCAGGTGACGTGGCAAGTGATGTGGCAAGTGGACAATCCACAGCTTGTGGCAAGTGACGTGGCAAGTGGACAATCCACAACTTGTGGCAGGTGACGTGGCAGGTGACGTGGCAAGTGAACAATCCACAACTTGTGGCAGGTGATGTGGCAAGTGACGCGGCAAGTAGACAATCCACAACTTGTGGCAGGTGATGTGGCTGGTGACGTGGCAAGTGGACAATCCACAGCTTGTGGCAGGTGGCATGGCAGATGACGTGGAAAGTGGACAATCCACATCTCGTGGCAAGTGACGTGGCAGGTGATGTGGCAAGTGACGTGGCAAGTGGACAATCCACAATTTGTGGCAGGTGACGTGGCAGGTGATGTGGCAAGTGGACAATCCCCAACTTGTGGCAAGTGACGTGGCAAGTGGACAATCCACAACTTGTGGCAGGTGCCGTGGCAAGTGACACGGCAAATGCAAGTGTACAACTGCTCTCTATGCTGCTGCTGCTCACTCTGATCAAAATAGCAGAAATAGTTAAAAAAAATGCTTTGAGAGCTTGGGGAGGGTCTACATGATGTTATCTTTATAAACGCGTCTAAACGCAAACGCGTCTAAACGCGTCTAAACGCGTCTAAACGCGACATGCAAACGCGGCAAAACGCGCGTTTCTAAACGCGCGTTTCAGCTTTTTTTTGACAGAGGTTTCATCTGCGTCTCGTGTGCATGAGGCCTTATTGTGAAAAATCAATTTATGTTCGATAGCCTCAGTCTATACTTACATCGATCTTATTGTGAGCTTTTTTTTTTCTTATTAATATCTTTAACAAAACATTTTTTTACATATTTATACATCACTACACATTCAATATTAACAATCACTAAATATGGATTAACTTCTACTATCCTTTTCATTACATTAATCTATTACTATACCTCATTTATCTAAATTCAGGTTTATGTCTCTATTTGTATAATAACTCCATATATTATTTATATTCCTCCCACTTTCACCCATACATTCATCCAATCAATACAAAAAGAAGAAGAGAAAAAAAAAATGTTGTGAGCTTTTTAAAAGATTTCTGCTTGGCAAAATATTTTAATTTGTTTAATTATTTTTTTTTTTTTAATAATTATTCTTGTATTGGAGGGAACTGTGATTTGATGGCTTTAGCTGAAAGGTTCGTTTTTTCTTTTCTACATAGGTTCCTCGAAGCTAGTGCATTGTTGGTTCACTTACCTTTTCCTTCGATTTCCCTTCTAAATGTTTTTTTTCTTTGTCTGAATATCTCACTTCCTGTTTCTCCTCAGTAAACTTCTCACCATCATCCGAGCGGTGGTTAGTCAGCCAGAACAGCTTACTGAACAGCTTAGGCTCGGTTCACACAGGGGCAACACGACTTTTGGAGGCAAATTGGACGTGACTTGATGTGATTTGACGTGACTTGGACGCGACTTACAACACTACTTTAAGTCGCCCCAGGCCAGGCGACTTGCCGTGGCCAATCAGAGAATGAGCTCTCAGGGGGGAACTCCTTTTTGAGAGCTGATAATTCTCTGAGAGTCGCCTCTGTATAGACGGAGATCCGACTTGGAGGCGACCTCCATTGAAATCAATGGGTACCAGTCACCTACAAGTCGGATTGAAGTAGTACAAGAACCTTTTCTGAAGCCGGAGCGACTTCAGTAGTGTGCATTAAGACGGCTCTCATTCACTTACATTGATTTCTACATGTTGTGCGACCTGAGGCGACTTGAAGTCGGATCTGAGTCGCCCCTGTGTGAACCGGCACTTACTGAGGAGGAACAGGAAGTGAGAAATTCAGACAAAGAAAAAAAAACATTTATAAGGGAAATCGAAGGAAAAGGTAAGTGAACCAACAATGCACTAGCTTATAGGAACCTATTTAGAAAATAAAAAAACGAACCTTTACAACCCCTTTAATCATTCAGGCTTTCCCTGACATTACTTAAATCCAGAGGATTTCACCCACAGTACATTTCTTTGCCACCAGATGGATGCCCTAAAAAAAAAAAAAAAAAAAAAAAACACACACACTTCCTCTGAGCCCAGGTCACCCTGAAAAAGCTCCAGCCTGTGACTGGAAGCACTGCAGTAATGGGCATATCCCTGTCACAGCGTTCTTCTATCGGCATGCATGTCATGGATGCAATGACTGGCTCCTTGAGCTGCTTCACCCTCTTACACAGAGGCGGCTCTAGGCTTTGTGAGGCCTTAGGCAAAACCTAGACATGAGGCCCCACTCACGCCCATAATGGGAAAAATAATTCAAGCAATAAAAATTAACTGTATAAATTGTATATAATAAGAGCCTTAAACGCTATGAACTATAATTTCACAGTTTCTAGAATTTTCTCAAGCAAAATCATTAAACATATATATATATATTACATGCACACAAATATAAATACAATTTGCGCAGCTACTACTAGTAATGTGTAGTAGTAGAATAAAAGTCAAAAATCATATTTCTTCATTCACATGAAGCTCAGGTTAATATAACCCAGCACAGAGTTCCGCCTTACATCAGAGTCTGCAACAGGATTCCCCCTTACAGTGCAAGGGGAAATTTGATGTAAGGGGAATGCTGCAGACTGGAGTAAGGGGGAACTTTAAAGTACGGTGGGCTCTGGTGACTAGAGATCACCTTATATCAGAGTGAACAGCATTCCCATTTACATCAGAGTTCCCCTTTTTATCAGGGTCCCTGGAGTTCCAACTTGCATTTAAAATGAGAACGCCAATGTGGGGGATACGCTGGTGACCACAGACCACAGAGTTAATACACTAAGGTGAAGGGGAGGTTACTAATATAAGGGGGAACCTTTATATCAGTGCCTCCTTACCTTACTGTATTCACTCCACCTTACATCACTGACCCTCATCAGACTATCCTGTCACTGACGTCCTCTCAGGTTCACTGGTGCAGGGCTCAGCCAGACAGTCCTCTCTGGGCTCCGGCTTGGTGGCTCTAGTTTCATCCTCTATTATCCTCTACACAGTCTACACAAGTCAAACTCCTCTTGTGACCCCCATCCTAGCAGCGCTCCAGCTCTTGACTCCTTTGCAGAATGCACAATAAAGAAGATGGTCAGAGACTGTGCAGACATGATTCAAGAGATGGTCAGAGACTGCAGACATGATACAAGAGATGATCAGAGACTGCAGAAATTATACAATAGATGGCCAGAAACTGCGGACATGATACAAGAGATGGTCAGAAACTGCGGACATGATACAAGAGATGGTCAGCGACTGCACACATGATACAAGAGATGGTCAGAGACTGCACACATGATACAAGAGATGGTCAGAGACTGCACACATGATACAAGAGATGGTCAGAGACTGCACACATGATACAAGAGATGGTCAGAGACTGCACACATGATACAAGAGACGGTCAGAGACTGCAGACATGATACAAGAGATGATCAGAGACTGCAGAAATTATACAATAGATGGCCAGAAACTGCGGACATGATACAAGAGATGGTCAGAAACTGCGGACATGATACAAGAGATGGTCAGCGACTGCACACATGATACAAGAGATGGTCAGAGACTGCACACATGATACAAGAGATGGTCAGAGACTGCAGACATGATACAAGAGATAATCAGAGACTGCAGAAATTATACAATAGATGGCCAGAAACTGCGGACATGATACAAGAGATGGTCAGAAACTGCGGACATGATACAAGAGATGGTCAGCGACTGCACACATGATACAAGAGATGGTCAGAGACTGCACACATGATACAAGAGATGGTCAGAGACTGCACACATGATACAAGAGATGGTCAGAAACTGCGGACATGATACAAGAGATGGTCAGCGACTGCACACATGATACAAGAGATGGTCAGAGACTGCACACATGATACAAGAGATGGTCAGAGACTGCAGACATGATACAAGAGATAATCAGAGACTGCAGAAATTATACAATAGATGGCCAGAAACTGCGGACATGATACAAGAGATGGTCAGAAACTGCGGACATGATACAAGAGATGGTCAGAAACTGCGGACATGATACAAGAGATGGTCAGAGACTGCAGAAATTATACAATAGATGGTCAGAAACTTCGGACATGCTACAAGAGATGGTCAGAGACTGCAAATATGATACAAGAGATGGTCAGAGACTGCAGATATGATACAAGAGATGGTCAGAGACTGTAAATATGATACAAGAGATGGTCAGAGACTGCAGACATGATACAAGAGATGGTCAGAGACTGCACACGATACAAGAGATGGTCAGAGACTGCAGACATGATACAAGAGATGGTCAGAGACTGCACACATAGATGGTCAGAGACTGCAGACATGATACAAGAGATGGTCAGAAACTTCGGACATGATACAAGAGATGATCAGAGACTGCAGACATGATGCAAGAGATGGTCAGAGACTGCAGACATGATGCAAGAGATGGTCAGAGACTGCAGACATGATACAAGAGATGGTCAGAGACTGCACACGATACAAGAGATGGTCAGAGACTGCAGACAGGATTCAAGAGATGGTCAGAGACTGCGGAAATTATACAATAGGTGGTCAGAAACTGTGGACAAGATACAAGAGATGGTCAGAGACTGCAGACATGATACAAGAGATGGTCAGAGACTGCAGACATGATACAAGAGATGGTTAGAGACTGCAGAAATTATACAATAGATGGTCAGAAACTGCGGACATGATACAAGAGATGGTCAGAAACTGCGGACATGATACAAGAGATGGTCAGAGACTGCACACATGATACAAGAGATGGTCAGAGACTGCAGACATGATACAAGAGATGATCAGAGACTGCAGAAATTATACAATAGATGGTCAGAAACTGCGGACATGATACAAGAGATGGTCAGAGACTGCAGACATGATGCAGGAGATGGTCAGAGAATGCAGGCATGATACAGGAGATGGTCAGAGACTGCACACATAAAAACAGGAGACGGACAGAGATTGCAGAGATAAAAACAGGAGACGGTCAGAGATTGCAGAGATAAAAACAGGAGATGGTCAGAGATTGCAGAGGTAAAAACAGGAGATGGTCAGAGGTTGCAAACATAGAAACAGGAGACGGTCAGAGATTGCAAACATAGAAACAGGAGACGGTCAGAGATTGCAGGGATAAAAACAGGAGACGCTCAGAGATTGCAGAGATAAAAACAGTAGATGGTCAGAGGTCGCAGAGATAAAAACAGGAGATGGTCAGAGGTTGCAGACATAGAAACAGGAGATGGTTAGAGGTTGCTGAGATAAAAACAGGAGATGGTCAGAGGTTGCAAACATAGAAACAGGAGACGGTCAGAGATTGCAGGGATAAAAACAGGAGATGGTCAGAGATTGCAGAGATAAAAACAGGAGATGGTCAGAGATTGCAGAGATAAAAACAGGAGATGGTCAGAGATTGCAGAGGTAAAAACAGGAGACGGTCAGAGGTTGCAGACATAGAAACAGGAGATGGTCAGTGATTGCAGAGATAAAAACAGGAGATGGTCAGAGATTGCAGAGGTAAAAACAGGAGATGGTCAGAGGTTGCAAACATAGAAACAGGAGACGGTCAGAGATTGCAGGGATAAAAACATGAGACGCTCAGAGATTGCAGAGATATAAACAGTAGATGGTCAGAGGTCGCAGAGATAAAAATAGGAGATGGTCAGAGGTCGCAGAGATAAAAACAGGAGATAGTCAGAGGTCGCAGAGATAAAAACAGGAGATGGTTAGAGGTTGCTGAGATAAAAACAGGAGATGGTCAGAGGTTGCAAACATAGAAACAGGAGACGGTCAGAGATTGCAGGGATAAAAACAGGAGACGCTCAGAGATTGCAGAGATAAAAACAGGAGACGGTCAGAGGTCGCAGAGATAAAAACAGGAGATGGTCAGAGGTCGCAGAGATAAAAACAGGAGATGGTCAGAGGTCGCAGAGATAAAAACAGGAGATGGTCAGAGGTCGCAGAGATAAAAACAGGAGACGGTCAGAGATTGCAGGGATAAAAACAGGAGACGCTCAGAGATTGCAGAGATAAAAACAGGAGACGGTCAGAGGTCGCAGAGATAAAAACAGGAGATGGTCAGAGGTCGCAGAGATAAAAACAGGAGATGGTCAGAGGTCGCAGAGATAAAAACAGGAGACGGTCAGAGATTGCAGGGATAAAAACAGGAGACGCTCAGAGATTGCAGAGATAAAAACAGGAGACGGTCAGAGGTCGCAGAGATAAAAACAGGAGATGGTCAGAGGTCGCAGAGATAAAAACAGGAGACGGTCAGAGGTTGCAGACATAGAATCAGGAGATGGTCAGAGGTTGCAGAGATACAAACAGGAGATGGTCAGAGGTTGCAGACATAGAATCAGGAGATGGTCAGAGGTTGCAGAGATACAAACAGGAGATGGTCAGAGATTGGTAATGACAAGCAAACTCACTTTGCTGCAGCATCCATCGAACACTTGCAGGGGGTGGTTCCTTGAGAAGGGGAAAGACTTGTGCTGGGGGGTGAGGGGAGTGGATTTCATATCCATCCCCCCTTGTAGCACCAAGTCTTCTACAATCCTAAAGTGCCCATATATCCTCTCCAAGTGGATATACAAACAAATCCAAGTGTAATGCATGTTTAACCCCCCCCCCCCCCCCCGTAAGTCTCACTTTTAGTCTATTAAAAATGACCTCAGATCAGCGCTGTCCCGGCAGAGCTGCGTGGCTGTCCTTCCTCCCTGCCTCCTCCTCTGTGTCCAGGAAAACATCACAGCAGGTGGAGGAGGGGCGGGGTCAGCGCGCAGAGCTCCGTATGTGAATGTCAGCCAGGGAGAGATGGCACTTTGCGGCTGTCATACAAAGCGCTGCTCATGGGAACCAAGGCATCCCGCGGGCATTCCGGGACTCTGATTCGCCAGCACTCCAGATTGGGACATTGTACAAGTTGCGTGACGATCCCAGGGATGTTGAGCTATGGGCAAATTAGGCTTTTGCGAGGCCCCTCGGATTTCGAGGCCTTAGGCAAACGCCTAAACTGCCTAATTAGAGAGCCGCCTCTGCTCTTACATTCCCAGCTCTGCTATTCAGGGAATTAATTTTTTAACTTTTTTTAACTTTTTCAGCAGTTCAGCTCTACAAGCTGTATATACAAATACAATTCACATTTGATGGCTGTTCACCAGTCGCTGCATTTGTTTTGGACGAGTTCAAAGCAAATGCCTTTAACCACTTTCAGACCGGACCATTTTGCTGGTCAAAGACCAGACCACTTTTTGCGATTCGGCACTGCGTCGCTTTAACTGACAATTGCGCTGTCGTGCGACGTGGCTCCCAAACAAAATTGAAGTCCTTTTTTTCCCACAAATAGAGTTTTCTTTTGGTGGTATTTGATCACCTCTGCGGTTTTTATTTTTTGCGCTATAAACAAAAATAGAGCGACAATTTTGAAAAAAACGCATTATTTTTTATTTTTTGTTATAATAAATATCCCCCAAAAATATATAAAAAAAACATTTTTTTCCCTCAGTTTAGGCCGATACGTATTCTTCTACATATTTTTGGTAAAAAAAAAATCGCAATAAGCGATTATTGATTGGTTTGCGCAAAAGTTATAGCGTTTACAAAATAGGGATAGTTTTATAGCATTTTTATTAATATTTTTTTTTTTTTTTTTTTTACTAGTAATGGCGGCGATCAGCGATTTTTATTGTGACTGCGACATTGTGGGGGACCCATCGGACATTTTTGACACATTTTTGGGACCATTGTCATTTATACAGTAATCACTGCTATATACAAATGCAGTGATTCCTGTGTAAATGACACTGGCAGTGAAGGGGTTAACCAGTGGGTGGCAGTGTAGGGGTTAAGTGTTCCTAGGGGTGTGTTACTAACTGTGGGGGGGTTGGGCTTTCATTTAGTGAACACTGATCTCTGCTCCAATCACGTGGAGCAGAGATCAGCGTCACTAGTTGCTAGGCAGAATGGAGAAATGCTGTTTACACTGCATTTCCTCCATTCAGCCGTCCCGTGAGACGATCGCGGGGATGCCCGCGGCGATCAAGTCCGCGGGTCCCGCGACCGGACTCACGGGGGTCCCGACCATCACGGGAGCGCATTGAATATTGGACGTACATGTACGCCAATATGCCTGCCCGTGCCATTCTGTCAACGTACATCGTCGTGCGCTGGTCGGGAAGTGGTTAAAAGGTCACTTGAGTGAATAGCAGTAAAGAATTGATGGTGGGAGAATTTCCCCATTTATAAAGAGCTCCCTTCATTTCATTTACTAACAAATCACAGGACTTTATCTCAGGTTCTGCAGGGTACTTTTTAAATGTCTGAGTACAATACACAGAAGTTTTATTCCATATTCTGCAGATCATTAGATCACTAATGGTAGAATTCTCACCTTAGATCCTGAAGGGTACAGCCGGGATCTTGGAGTCCCTCACATAGAAGTTTAATCCCAGAGTCTTGAAGATTATTGTCTGATAAATCCAGTGTGATGAGGGACTGGTTATTTATGAGAATGGAACGGAGATCATTACAGCAGGAGGAAGTCAAACCACATCCAATCAGACTGCAGAGAAAAATATAGACACATCACATTGTGCATTAAAGTGGTAGTAAACTAAAAAAAAAAAAAAAAAAAAAAAAAAGAGTTAAAGAGTTAAAAAAAAAAAAAAATTAATTGTCTACAGGTTAATGCCATAATGTGCTAGTAAGCAGCGCAAAATTATTACTATTAACCACTTCATCCCCGGAAGAATTTAACCCCTTCCTGACCAGAGCCCTTTTTGTGATTCAGCACTGCGTCGCTTTAAATGACAATTGCGCGGTCGTGCGACGTGGCTCCCAAACAAAATTGACGTCCCTTTTTCCCCACAAATAGAGCTTTCTTTTGGTGGTATTTGATCACCTCTGCGGTTTTTATATTTTTGCTCTATAAACAAAAGAGCGACAATTTTGAATAAAACACATTATTTTTCTCTTTCATTCATTGACGGGCACAGCTCCAGTAATCTTGACCGTAGGGTTATTACGTCACCTTCAGGAGAGGACTAGGCAGAACATGTTATACATGTGAAAACAACAGAAATTTACAGTTCTGCCCAGGGGGCGGTCCCTCTGGCAATAACCCCTCAGCCTGCTTCCTGCAGCTCAGTTTTTTTCTGCCTAGTGAAGGAGAAGGACCTAGGCTCCCTGCGGGACCATCGGTCCTGGGGATTTTTCTTCTGGATTTTGCCTTTTGCCCAAGATTTTAAGATACTCTGATCTGCTATCAACATCCGGCTGGGTGACAGGCTGGATAATATATATCCTTTTAGTCTTCCAGCCTGGCCATCAAGAGTGTGCAGAACCTAGCTATGCGCCGGGTCGGCCACAACATGCCCCTCAGGCTCCAGGGGCGGCCAGTGAGCGCATGCTCCAGGGCACACGCATGACCGGTCTACCGATGTCTTTGTCACAGTATGCTATGGCCAGCAGCCACCCCATACTGCTTGGGTCTGTGATGGGATGTCCCCAGCTCACCCGGATGGTAAGTACAGCTCTTCCTGCCTCGGTGGGGTTGAGCAGCTGGGCATTCCCTGGGAGGTCGATTAGGGGGCCCCTCTCCTCTCCCTGTCCCTAACACTGTTTGCCGCCATTATCTCTGTTCATTCATTGTGTACATTTCCTTGATGGCCATTTTCTGTAAATCTTTGTGGAAAGCATGGTCGGGGGCTATGTTTTCAAAGTTCGGTGGCCATTTTCCCTTATACAGGGCGCCCGGCGGCCATTTTGTTGTAGCCTCAGCGCGGTTTTACTCTTCAGTGCTGGTCGCTGTACTTCAGACCAGCACGTTTATTTTGCTCTGGACACCTGGGAGCTGACATTGGACACAGGCACCTGTAACAGCATGGAGCAGAACTCGGTCGGGCTGGCGAATCCTGCGGTGGGGGTCCCTCAGTCTGCAGCAGCTAGGAGGGTGGGATTGAACGCCTGTCCTAAGTCCCACAGGATGGGTCAGCATGGCTTCAGAAACTGGTGTTTCTTCCCCAGAACTCCCTGTAATTGCAATGGGATCGTCTGCAGTGCCTTTGGGCTCTTTGTCAGCGGTCCTTGAAACGTTTGTTGCCAGGGTGGAGGTGGTGTGCGGTCGCAAAGGTGGTAAAAAACTGCCCCTGCCCCCCATCCTCTGGGGAGAGTTCTGACTCAGACTCAGGCCCCTCAGCGACTGGCGGCCCCTGCTCTGATGTGTCAGAAGAAGCTGACAAGGACCGATCGGACAGTGAGGATGATACCCCGTACGGGTCCGCGCAAGACAAATCACTAATTTGTGCACATATTACAGCTGTGCGTAATACCCTGAAAATTCAGGATACAGCAGGATACTCTGCCGAAGTAACGGCCCCTTTTCGGTCCCGTAAACCAGCCCGTACACCTAAGTTGTTTCCGTATCTGACTTATTTCGATAAGTTCATATACAAGGAATAGGGAAGCCCGCAACGGACCTTTTCGGTCCCAAAAAGAATGGTGGTGCGTTACCCCTTGGAGGAGAGTCTTCTTAAAAAATGGTCGGCTCCTCCGGTCGTGGACCCCCCTCAGTATCCAGATTAAACAAAGTAACCACGATCCTGGTAGAAGGGACTCCTGCATTTAAGGACCCTACCGACAGGAAGGCCGAGGCAGTGGTCCATTCCTTGTTTACAGTAGTGGGGTCAGCGATACCGCCAGTATTGGCCACAGCATTAGTGCCGCAAATACTGAGTGGGCAAAACTATTGCACCTGGAGTTGGAGAAGCAGCAGGCCTCTCCTGTCTGCATGGAACTGACAGACCAGTTAGTGCACAGCCTTAAGTACGTCTGTGATGCCCTGGATACACTTCCCTTGCTTTCCAGGGCATCAGTGTCAGCAGTGGTGCTGCGGCGCCTGATTTGGCTGAAATACTGGTCTGCGGACCAGGCATCTAAAAAAGCCTTGACACATGTACCCTTCCTTAGTGAGTGGCTATTTGGAGCCTCGTTGGATGAAATTATTAAGAATGTCAGAGGTGGGAAGAGCACCTTGCTCCCACAGGCCAGGAAGAGTAAAGAGCCACGCCGCAGGCAAGGGCCCACATTTTCTGCTCAAAAGAGGCTTTTTCGTCTGCCCGGAACTTCAGCAAAACACTCCCAGTCCGACAGGACGAATACTGTGGGACAGAAGCGTCCCTGGACTCGCAAGCCTAGCAAGCCAGCGAGCAAACGTGCTTCCGCATGAAGGTTTGCCCCTGCCCATCACTCGGGTGAGGGGTCATCTTTGGGAGTTTGCAGCCCGGTGGGCCTCTCGGCTGTCCGACCAATGGGTCTGGGAACTGATTTCATCAGGCTACAAGATAGAGTTCCTCTATTGGCCACCAAACCGATTCTTCTCCTCCAGCATACCCTTACACCCGGCGAGCCGGGAGGCCCTGTTGGGGGCGGTAAGGGACTTGCTAAGGTGATAGTGCCTGTTCCGGAAATGGAAAGGTTTCAGGGGTTCTACTCCAATCTGTTTGTAGTCCCCAAAAAGGATGAGGTACGTCCAATCTTGGACCTAAAAGCCCTCAATTGCTTTGTGAAAGTACAGAGGTTCAGAATGGAATCAGTTCACTCAGTAGTCACTGCACTCCATCAGGGGGACTCCCTGGCGTCTTTAGACATCCAGGACGCGTACTTACACATACCCATATGCCTCAGGCATTAGAAGTTTCTGCGATTTGCAGTAGGGGAAGACCACTACCAGTTTGTAGCTCTCCACTATGGCCTGGCTTCAGCACCCCAAGTCTTTACCAAGGTGCTGGCTCCAATTTTGGAATTGTTGTGACAACGCGGGATCGCAAGTGTGGGTTACCTAGACGATCTCCTGAGAGCAGTTTCCGCCTCAGAATTAAAAGAGGATGTGGGACAGATATCAGCATTGGCTGTCTTTTTCCAACGACCCCTGGCGTCTCTCTAGTGAGCACCTTTGTACAAGGTGTCCGGCATGTAGTCCCTCCAGTGCGTCCAGCCTTGCCTCCGTGGAATCTGAACCTGGGGCTTTTGGTGCTTCAGAAACGGCCGTTTGAGAGTATCAGGGAAATTCCTGTTGTAGAAAGTGGTCTTCCTAGTGGCCATTACATCGGTCAGGAGGGTTTTGGAACTGGCGGCCTTATCTTACAAGTCTCCCTATCTGGTTAGGTATTGTGTTCGCAACCTTCTTTTCTATCGAAGGTGGTTTCGGCTTTTCACCTCAATGAAGACATTGTGTTACCATCTCTGTGTCCTAAACCGACACATCCTAAGGAAGTGGCCCTCCATTCCCTGGATGTGGTCCGGGCTTTAAGGGTTTATCTGTCTGCCACGGCTCCCTTCCGGAAGTCAGACTCTGTTAGTTTCGGTAGCTGGTCCGAAAAAAGGATTGGCGGTCTCGCCGTTCACCCTTTTCAGGTGGATCAGACAGATCGTGGTCCAGGCTTATGCCCTAAAGGGGCAGGTGTCCCCCCTTTCCTGTCATGGCCCATTCCATAGGGCAATTAGGACTTCTTGGGGCTTCTGACATCAAGCGTCAGTAGCCCAGGTGTGTAAGGTGGCGACTTGGTCGTCCGTTCACCTTTATGAAGTTCTATAAAGTGGATGTAAGCGCATCTTCTGATGCCTGCTTTGGCCACAAAGTTTTGCAGGCGGCTGTGTAATGTTGCAATTTTACACTCTTTCTTCTATTAAGAGAAAGTTACCTCTTTTGAATTTAATGCACTCTGATGCATAGGTTGACCACAAGTTCTGCTGCTGTTGGTTCAGATGGTGAATCCCCTGTTGGGGAGCAACTATGGTTGTGGGTGAAGTTATGTTGCTGTTCCCACCCCTTTTTATGACACTGCTTGGGGACGTCCCTACAGTCAACATTACTGGAGCTGTGTCCGATGAACGAAAGAGAAAATAGTATTTTTGTCAGCCGATTGTGCTGATAAAAAGGCCGATTTAGAACTACAGCGCGACTTGGAAATGACTTCCGAGGCAGAAGCTGCTCTCAGGAGGAGGTCGTCCAGGTAACTCATGATTGCGATCCCTCGTTCTTTCAGCAATGCCAGAATTGGGGCTAGAACCTTGGTGAAGACCCTAGACCAAAAAGGAGAGCTACTAATTGGTAGTGCTCGTCCCGACCACAAATCGTAGAAATCTGGAAGCCTGATGCATATGAGGAGATGCAAGTATGAGTCCTTGATGTCCACGGACGCCAAGAAATCCCTCTGATGGAGTGCAGTGACCACAGAGCGATCCGATTCCATCCTGCACCTTTGTATTTTCACAAAGCCTTTGAGGGCCTTGTGATCCTGGACCGGACGGACCTCTTCCTTCTTTTGGACTACAAACAGATTGGTGTAGAGTCCCTGAAACCTTTCCAGCGTTGGCACAGGTACTATCACCCCGCGCAGCAGCAGGTCCTGCCCCAAAGAGGGCCTCCTGACGAGCCGGAAGATGATGAAGGTTGGAGGGAAAAAAAATCTGTGTGGCTCCTTTTCTGAGTGGGCACCTTTTTTTTTTTTTATTACGCCGTGGCACCTTACCCTTTCTGGACTGTGGGAGCAAAGTACTCTTCCCCCCAGTAACATTCTTAATAATTTCATCCAGCGAGGCTCCAAATAGCCTCTCCCCCTAGAAGGGCAAATCCACCAGCACTTTCTTAGAAGTATGGTCCGCAGACCAGCATTTAAGCCAAATCAGGCAACATAGCACCACAGCTGATACTGAGGCTCTAGAAAGCAAAGGGACCTAAGACCAGCCACATAAAATGCCCACCCTCCTAGCTGCCACAGACTGAGGGCCCCCTGCAGGACTCACCACTCTGACTCAGGTACTGGGCTGTGTTGCCGCTGTCTACTCACCCCTGTGCCAGCCACGAGGTGTTCTGTGTCAGTTTTGTGCTGTTCCAGATTGAACCAGGCCCCCAGCACTAGAGTAAAACAAAACCGAGGCTACTAGAAAATGGGCGCCGGCCACCACAACAAAAAATGTCTGAGATCGCCAGGAAAATGGCCCACGGACTTCAAGAAAATGGCCGCGGTTAAGAAACTGGCTGCGGCTACAAGAAAACTGCTTAAAACAGGGAGAAAATGAGCGGACCACCAACCGCCCAGCACAGCCCACTGCCAGGACCCAGAGACTCCCCAGATGACCTCCGGCCAGGTACGTGCACTGCACCCCCTATGCCCAGTCACACAGCAGCCCCTTAGTATGGGGAGGAGGGAAAGGGACTGGGAGAGAAGAAAGGGAGATAGAGAGATCCCCTAGTCGACCTCTCAGGGAATGCCTAGCTGCTCCATCCTGCAAAGACAGGTGGAACCATACTTACCCCACCCACAGGGACTGCTGGAGGCATTCCACGGACAGACCCATCAACCGAGCAGAACGGGGTAGCTGTCAGCCACGGCACACTGTGACACGGACAGCAGTAGCCCAGTCATATTTTTTTCCCCCGGAGCATATAGCTCGCCGGCCACCCCTGGACCAGACGGGCATGTCGTGGCCAACCCAGCGCGTAGCTAGGGTCTGCTCACGCTCAATGGCCAGCCTGGGGAGACTACCAGGATCTCTATTATCCAGCCTGTCACCAAGTCCGGCTGTTGATTGTAGATCGCAGGAATCAAAAAGCAGAAGAAAGAAAAAATTCCAAGGACCAATGGTCCCCACAGGGAGCCAGGTCCTTCTATACTAAGAAGAATAAAAACTGAGCTGCTGGAGAGTGAGGGGTTATAGCCAGTAGGACCGCCCCCTGGGTAGTACTCTGCAGTTTTGCTGTTTTTACATGTTCTGCCTAGTCCTCTCCTGAAGGTGGCGATATAACCCTAAGGTCAAGATTAAAGGTGCCGTATCTGTCAATTAACGAAAAGAAAAAATTTAGTTTTGATCACACTTGAAATAACGTCACATAGCTGAGGTAATCAAACCCCTAATGAGGAAATCCAAGCACAGTAATCGAATCCCCGGTCATTGCGAAGGTACTCCAACCTTCTCTTATTGTCAAGATAATCCAATGCCCTTCTAATTGTGGCGGTTGTGTAACCCCTCATTGCCAAGGTAATTAGTTCCTTTCTCCCTTTGGAAGTGATCCAAACCCCTCTCATTAGTGACGAGACAGGTGGCCAGTACACAATAGCAAAGAAAATTAGCTTTTATATCTGTTTTGAGTTTTCATATTTTGGACTCTTCTTTGTATTTACTTTGCATTTATACTGATCAATCAGCTCGGTTATAATAAGCTCTTGGACTGCTTCCTAAATCTGGAAGACGGAGCAGTTGATGGAGTGTTGTATATGTGTGGTGTAAATGGGCAATTCATTCCCTGCCTGGACAGAGGGCTGTTTGATGGGAGAAATGCCATCCTGACCATCAAAATTAATCAGTTTGCAGCGCAAGAGACCTCCAAGTCATGGACCCTGCTGAGAATTGGACTGTAACCTATCAGTTAACCGCTTGCCTACCTGGCACTTTTACCCTCTTCCTGCCCAGGCCAATTTTTTTTTTTTTAAATCACTTTTATTCCTATTACAAGGCATGTGAACATCCCTTGAATTAGGAATAGGGCATGACAGGTCCTCTTTATGAAGAGATCTGGAGTCTATAGGTCCCCACATCTCTTCTCTATGTTGGAAAGCCTGAGATTAAAAAAAAAATAAAAAAAAATAATTTGCACTCAGGCTTCCCAGCAGAACACCTCGCAGCTGTCATAGGACATCCTTGGGTACGAAGTGGGTAATGCCTTTTAACCACTTCCCGACCAGCGCACGACGATGTACGTCGACAGAATGGCACGGGCAGGCATATTGGCGTACATGTACGTCCAATCTTCAATGCCGCCCTGCCATCGGGAGCGCGCCGGCAGCGCGCTCCTGCGCCGGTCGGGACCCCCGTGAGTCTGGTCACGGGACCCGCGGACTCGATCGCCGTGGGCATCCCCGCAATCGTCTCACGGGACGGATGAATGGAGGAAATGCCGTGTAAACAGCATTTCTCCATTCTGCCTAGCAACTAGTGACGCTGATCTCTGCTCCATGTGATTGGAGCAGAGATCAGTGTTCACTAAATGAAAGCCCAGCCCCCCCACAGTTAGTAACACACCTCTAGGAACACTTAACCCCTACACTGCCACCCACTGGTTAACCCTTTCACTGCCAGTGTCATTTACACAGGAATCACTGCATTTATATAGCACTGATTACTGTATAAATGACAATGGTCCCAAAAATGTGTCAAAAATGTCCGATGGGTCCCCCACAATGTCGCAGTCACAATAAAAATCGCTGATCGCCGCCATTACTAGTAAAAAAAAAATAATAAAAAATTATTAATAAAAATGTTATAAAATGATCCCTATTTTGTAAATGCTATAACTTTTGCGCAAACCAATCAATAATCGCTTATTGCGATTTTTTTTTTACCAAAAATATGTAGAAGAATACGTATCGGCCTAAACTGAGGGAAAAAAATGTTTTTTTTATATATTTTTGGGGGATATTTATTATAACAAAAAGTAAAAAATAATGCGTTTTTTTCAAGATTGTTGCTCTATTTTTGTTTATAGCGCAAAAAATAAAAACCCCAGAGGTGATCAAATACCACCAAAAGAAAGCTCTATTTGTGGGGAAAAAAGGACGTCAATTTTGTTTGGAAGCCATGTCGCACGACCGCGCAATTGTCCGTTAAAGCGACGCAGTGCCGAATCGCAAAAAGTGGTCTGGTCTTTGACCAGCAAAATGATCCGGTCTGAAAGTGGTTAAAATGGTCTTCCTCGGACTCTCCAAGGTTAAAAGACGTTCTGACAGGAAATGTTCTATGCTCATTAAAGGACTTTCGAGAAAGATGCGGTACAACTCCATGGGATGGCTGGAGATATAGACAAATCCAACATTTCGTAGAGTCTCTCCCCAAACCCCTCTGTGTGGCCAGTAAGTTAAACCCATTGGAAAGGCTGACTGACCAAGGGGGAATAGACAGGGGATCTCTAGGATATATAAGATGTTGATGTCCTCTTTGGACGATGGGCTCACGTGTCCCTTGGAGAGCTGGGAAATACAATTGAATTGAAGCCATTGCCTGAAATAATGAAAAATAAAAGTTCTAGACTATGTTCACTCCACTTCAACTGACACAGGGACAAAAGAAATGAACTACAAACTAAATGGTATTATGTCCCATTAACATTGCACAAAATGAACCCCCGATATATCGCCTCTATGTTGGAGGGAATGTGGGGAGGTTGGAACCCATGCCCATATATGGTGGCAGTGCCATCTGTTCCAGCCATATTGGGTGGAGATATTAAATTTAATGAAGAAGATCAGTAGGAGTGAAATTGAGCTAGACCAGGGCTCGACAAAACCCGGGCGCCGGGCCGCATTGGCGACTAGAAATAGCGACCTCGCGCCTGGGGCAGCACAGCTGGGGGTATCCGGTCTCTGTGGACCCCCCCAGCGTGATCGCGTCGGGCCATTCCGCCGGCGGCCGAAAATTTAGGCCGCGGCTTTGAGGCCTTCTGCGGTCCTATGATTCCTTATGGAATCTGGCGCCCTCTTGTGGTCGCCGTTGGTATGACAAACCAGCAATGCCTCTGCCTGTTTTATATTACCTGCCTCTTCTTCCCTTTATTTAGAACCCCCTAAACATTATATATATTTTTTATTCTAACACCCTAGAGAATAAAATGGTGGTTGTTGCAATACTGTCTGTCACACCGTATTTGTGCAGCGGACTTACAAGCGCACTTTTGTTGGGAAAAATAATTTAGTTAATAAAAAAATAAGACAACAGTAAAGTTAGCCCAATTATTTTTTATATTGTGAAAGATAATGTTATGCCGAGTAAATTGATACCCAACATGTCACGCTTCAAAATTGCACCCGCTCATGGAATGGCGACAAACTTTTACCCTTTAAAATCTCCATAGGCGACGTTTAAAAAAATTCTACAGGTTGCACGTTTTGAGTTACAGAGGAGGTCTGGGGCTAGAATTATTGCTCTCGCTCTACCGATCACGGCGAACACCGATTTTATATGCGGGCAGGACAGGGCGCGTTTAAAAATTATTATTTTTTCTGCTTATTTTAACTTTTTTTTTCCCACTGTTCTTTTAAAAAAAATGTTGTGTCACTTTTATTCTTATTACAAGGAATGTAAAAATCCCTTGTAATAGAAAAAGCTTGACAGGTCCTCTTAAATATGAGATCTGGGGTCAGAGAGACCTCGGATCTCATATTTACACTAAAATGCAATTGAAAAAAAAATTGTCATTTGAAAAAAATTAATAAAATGTCCCTCTAAGAGCTATGGGCAATGACTTGGAGACGGGGGGGGGGGGGGGGGGTTGGGGGGCGGCGACGGCGGCGCTGCTATCTTCCCCTCACTCGTCTCCATGTCAGGCCAGGGACAGGTCCAGATCGCCGTCACGGACCTGGCTCCTAACTTTTTAAGCTGGCTCCTAGATTCCAAGCAAATTTGTCAACCCCTGAGCTAGACCATTGGCAAATGCTTGTTCCATGCGAAGGGGGCTTCAAGGAAGAAAGAGAGAGCAGCAATCACCCCATTTTTATTAAATGTAGCGAAAGCATTAATTCCGAAACAATGGGAGTCAAAGAAAATACCGATGATAAAGGATTGGTTAGATAAAATTAGGCTTATGGTAGTAATACACTTGCAAAATTGCTTCACTGCCCGTTTTCTACTGCGCATGCGCGAGCCGCGTGGCACTTTGTGAATGGATGCCTGTCTACTGGGACACATATTTTTTTAAGTTTTACTTCCCATCACCTTCCCACTTGTTTTAGATTTTTTAGATTTTTCGTTTTTTTCTTCTTTGATTCACACACCTGTCCATCACTTTTGTACACGCATACTCTCACATTCCTCTTGCACTTCTCTTATATTGTCCAAACCCCTTGTGGCTTTTTTTACACTCTCACACCTTCACAATCTGACACTTTCACTCATATAAAATCATTATTTAGAACATGTCACCCTTATAATTACACATATACTTTAAACATTTTGTTTTTAGATATCCTTGCTCCACGCAGTAGACCCAATTCTTTGCCACATGGAGATTCTATTCATATTGCTTATGCCCTGATACCTTCCTGTGCTGCATTCTTGTTTTTATGCCGCCTCAGCTCCCGCGGTGGGGTTTGTATTCTCGCCTGACCCTTGGCTGGCCACTCCTAGCTGCGGTTGTGGTCAGGTTTGGTGAGTGTTGCTGGTCAACCATTCATACTTATATAATTATTTTGAGTATTTTTTATTTAGAATTTAGTTCCTTACATCCCTTTTTATATATATTCCATAGGAATGTCTGCCGCATCTGCTCCTGACGTTTGGGAATACCCATGAAACGCGTAGAGCTTTACTTGATGCTGCAGTTACACCTCATACGAACTGATATTTATTTATTCATTACTACTAGACTTTATGATGTTTCTATATTTTTTGACAGATGCACATATACCATGTAGGCGTACATGCCAGCATCGGGCATGGTGCTATTGGCATGTACATGCCCTCTTGTATCAATCTGTATATTCATTACTCCGATCATGTGTTGTATGTATGTACTTTGCTTACTATGTTCAGTTTTTGTGTACACTACATGTGTGTATATATATATATATATATATATATATATATATATATATATATATATATATATATATATATTATATTAACAATGATTTAATGCTTTGAGAGTATTTATAAATAAAATACGTTGTATTGTACCTCACCTCCACTATTCAATTGCTTCATTCAAAGTCCCAATTTCCTTCTCCTTTTTTATTCATTACCGGGATGGAGGCACCTTTGGGTGCTTCATTTAAAGTCCCAACCCTCTTCTATTGCACACACGTACCAGAAGACATTGTGCCCCATCTCCCAGAAGACAACGTGAGGGAGGACAAGAACCGCAGAGTAGGAAGTGGCAGATTAGGACGATCTGCCTAGCAACAGCCATTTCTGATAAGTAAAAAAAAAAAAAAAATTTCTTTCCTAATGTATTTTAAGGAGCGGGCTTAAGTATTTTTTTTTTTTTTTTTTAGGGTGGACCTCTGCTTTAAGAACAAAAACTGATGATGCTGCCCCGCCCATGGCATTAGAAAATATCAGGACACCTGCTTGGCAATGTTGCACTAGTCACTGGGGCAGACAACAGCCCAGGCACTATATTATATATAACACTTTAGCTCAACAGAGTTTTTCAGCGCTGTCACACTTTGAATGACAATTGTGCGGTCATGCAACATTGTACATATGATATTTTTTATCATTTTTAAAGCGGAGGTCCACCCTAAAGTGGACCTTCCGCTCATTGGAATCCCCCCCCTCCGGCGCCACAATTGGCACCTTTCAGGGGGGAGAGGGGTGCAGGTACCTGGACAGTACAAGTATCTGCACCCACTTCCGGCATAGCTAGCTGCGGAAAGGGGCGTAGATTACGCCCCTTTCCGAAAGTCCCCCGCTGCCTGCTGGGAAACACACGGATCCCAGAGACAGCGGGTCCATCCTTATTGCGCAGCGCGACTCGCGCATGCGCAGTAGGGAACCGGGAAATGAAGCCGAAAGGCTCCACTTCCTGATTCCAATACCCAAGATGGCGGCGGCAGCACCCGAGAGACGATCGAGAGATCGGCTTCGGGTGCCGACATCGCGGGCGCGCTGGGCGGGTAAGTGTCATTATTTTAAAAGTCAGCAGCTGCAGTATTTGTAGCTGCTGGCTTTAAAAAAAAACAAAAAACGGCGGAACTCCCGGCGGACTCCCGCTTTAAGACAGATAGAGCTTTGCGGGGCGAAGTCCCCTGCCAATACTTCAGAAGCTGTTCCGAATGGTTTCATCAGAAAGTCAGCCACCTCCAGGAAAAAACAAAAAAAAAAAACAAAAACGAAAAAAATAAAATAAAACACGTTATGGGGTGGACATCTTTCGCCATAACCCCGGAAAACGACTTGCAAACCGCAACGTATATATACATACTGGAGTCAGAAAGTGATTAGCCTAGTAAAAATAGGGCAAAAAATGGGTAACCAGAATTCAGGTCTAAGGAAAGTACAGAGATCTAACATGGTACATGGAGAAAATGTCGGAATATCATGGTCACACTATGCATCCTCCTACCTATTACAGCCTATGAAGTCCTTAACCACTTAAGCCCCGGACCAATTTGCAGCCAAAGGACCAAGCCCCTTTTTGCGATTCGGCACGGCGTCGCTTTAACTGACAATTGCGCGGTCGTGCGACGTGGCTCCCAAACAAAATTGGCGTCCTTTTTTCCCCACAAATAGAGCTTTCTTTTGGTGGTGTTTGATCACCTCTGCGGTTTTTATTTTTTGGGCTATAAACAAAAATAGAGCGACAATTTTGAAAAAAAAAATAATTTTCTTTTGCTATAATACATATCCTCAAAAAAATATATAAAAAATCTTTTTTTCCTCAGTTTAGGCCGATATGTATTCCTCTACAGATTTTTGGTAAAAAATAAATAAAAAAAAATAAAAAAATTTTAATTAGAGATTGTTGATTGGTTTGCGCAAAAGTTATAGCATTTACAAAATAGGGGATAGTTTTATAGCATTTTTATTAATTTTTTTTTTTTTTTTTTTACTAGTAATGGCAGCAATCAGTGATTTTTATTGTGATTGCTACATTATGGCGGACACATCAGACATTTTTGACACATTTTTGGAACCACTGGATACGGCGGTCCGTTTCGCTTCAGGAGCGATCCGTGATGAGGGGGATGGCCGTTGGTTTCTGGCCATCCCCTCTCGATCGCTCCTGGCGAATGAGAAGCTTCCTCCCACTGTGTATTGTAAACACAGGCAGGGAGGAAGTGATGTCATTCTCTTTTGGGGCGGTCTTTTTGACCGGACTACGAGGAGAAGACTAAAAGTAAGTGCACCAAAACACTACTCTAACACATAGGTACACATAGGCACACAAACCCCCCCCCCTCCCCCCCCCAGTCACAGCGTCACTGATTGCAGTGATAATTTATTTACTGATCAATGCATTCAGTGTCAGTTGTAACAGTAAAAACTGTCAGGGCAGTTAGTGTTAGGTCCAGGGTAGCCCACTACCACCCTCCAATAAAGGTTTAACCCCCCTGATTGCCCCTAGAGTTAACCCTTTCACCCCCTTTTGCCAGTGTCACTAAGCGATCATTTTTCTGATCGCTGCATTAGTGTCGCTAGTGTCGCTAGGTAGCTAGTTATTTTTTTAGGTTCACCGCCAGGTTTTTATAGCACTAGGTACCCCGATATACTACCCAATAATGGTTATAACCCCCTGATTGCCCCTAGTTAACCCTTTCACCCCCTTTTGCCAGTGTCACTAAGCAATCATTTTTCTGATCGCTGCATTAGTGTCGCTAGGTAGCTAGTTATTTTTTTAGGTTCACCGCCAGGTTTTTATAGCGCTAGATACTCCGATATACTACCCAATAATGGTTTTAACCCCCTGATTGCCCCTAGTTAACCCTTTCACCAGCGATCACCGTATAAGTGCCACTGGTGACGCTGGTTAGCCAGTTAGTTATTTAGGTTCCCCGTCAGGTTTTTATATAGCGCCAGGGACCCCCATATACTACCTAATAAATATTTGAACCCCCTGATTGCCCCTAGTTAACCCTTTCACCACCGATCACCGTATAAGTGTTACGGGTGACTCTGGTTAGTTTGCTTTTTATAGCATCAGGGCACCCACCATTTATTACCCAATAAAGGTTTAACCCCCTGATCACCCGGCGGGTGATATCAATTAGGTTTTAGGGTCAGGGTCTGCGTCGTCCCGGGCAGCGCTAGGTTAGTGCCAGTACCGCTAACACCCACACGCAAAGCATATACCTCCCGTAGTGGTATAGAATCTGAACAGATCAATATCTGATCTGATCAGATCTATACTAGTGTCCCCAGCAGTTTAGGGTTCCAAAAAAAACGCATTGTTAGCGGGATCAGCCCAGATACCTGCTAGCACCTGCGTTTTGCCCCTCTGCCCAGCCCACCCAAGTGCAGTATCGATCGATCACTGTCACTTACAAAACACTAAACACATAACTGCAGCGATCGCAGAGTCAGGCCGAATCCCTGCCATCGCTAACAGTTTTTTTTGGTAGCATTTTATATTTAAATCCTGAAGACGGTGATTGGTTTTCGGGGTCCCGTACGTGGCTAGGCTCCCAAAAAGTCCCCCACATGTAGTATCCCCGTACTCGGGAGAAGTAGCAGAATTTATTTTGGGGTGTAATTTGACTTATGCCCATAGCATGTGTGAGCAATATATCATTTAGTGACAACTTTGTGCAAAAAAAAAAAAAAATGTAAAATTCCTGCAACTTGTGGCAAAATATAAAATATTTCATGGAATTAACATGCCTCTCAGTAAATAGCTTGGGGTGTCTACTTTCCAAAATGGGGTCATTTGGGGGGGTTTTGTGCTATTTTGGCATTTTATGGCCTTCGAAACTGTGATAGGTAGTGAGGAGTGAAATCAAAAATTTGCACCCTTAGAAATCCTGAAAGCAGTGATTGGATTTCGGGGTGCCGTACGCGGCTAGACTCCCAAAAAGTCCCACATATGTGGTATCCCCGTACTCAGGAGAAGCAGTAGAATATATTTTGGGGTGCAATTCCACATATAACTATGGCATGTGTGAGCAATATATCATTTAGTGACAACTTTTTGTAAACTTTTTTTTTTGTGTCATTATTCAATCACTTGGGACAAAAAAGAAAAAAATATTCAATGGGCTCAATATGCCTCTCCACAACTTCCTTGGGGTGTCTACTTTCCAAAATGGGGTCATTTGGGGGGGGGGGGTTTGTACTGCCCTGCCATTTTAGCACCTCAAGAAATGAGATAGGCAGTCGTAAATTAAAAGCTGTGTAAATTCCAGAAAATGTACTCTAGTTTGTAGACGCTATAACTTTTGCGCAAACCAAAAAATATACGCTTATTGACATTTTTTTTACTAAAGACATGTGGCTGAATAAATTTTGCCCTAAATGTATGACTAAAATTTAGTTTATGCGATTTTTCTTATAACAAAAAGTAGAAAATATATTTTTTTCTCAAAATAATCGGTCTTTTTCCATTTATATCGCAAAAAATAAAAATCGCAGAGGCAATCAAATACCATCAAAAGAAAGCTCTATTTGTGGGAAGAAAAGGACGCAAATTTCGTTTGGGTACAACATTGCATGACCGCGCAATTACCAGTTAAAACAGCGCAGTGCGAAATTGTAAAAAGACCTCTGGTCCTTAGGCTGTTAATTGGTCCGGGGCTGAAGTGGTTAAATGTACTGATTCCTGAGTAAATGACACTGGCAGTGAAGGGGTTAACCACTAGGGGGTGGGGAGGGGTTAAGTGTGACGTGTGTGTTTTTTTTTTACTGTAGGGGGCGTGGCTTGGTGTTCAACATCACTGATTGTCTTTCCAGATGACAGGAAACAGACGATCAGTGACAGTCTCACTAGGAAGCACGGGGGAGAGGTTTGTTTACACATACCTCTCCCCGGTCTTCAGCTCTGTGACCCGATCGTGGGACACCAGTGGCCACGGAGCTCAGGACCGGGTCGCGAGCATGCCGGCGGCGGCGTGTGACCCACGGCTGGGCACTTAAAGAGCAACGTACCTGTACATTGATGTGCCCAGCCGTGACATTCTGCCGACGTAAATGTAAAGGAGGTGGTCCTTAAGCGGTTAAACTGAGCTGACTTTTTCTGATTTCAGTTAGGAAATAATTACTCTCACTTACCGAACTGTCTGACACCTGTGTAGGAATGAATATATATATTTCTGGGACTTGGGATCCAAAGTGAGCCATTCAAAACATAGATCCTGAAATCTCTCTCTCTTCAAAGTCTTCAAGCAATATCTCAGCTGCTTAGAATTACTGTCCCTCTGCAAGTCATCTGACAGTGAGCCGTACACCCTCAGATGTGAGCACCCAGACAAGATGCGTCTTATGACGTCCTCATCCTGAGTCTCATACAGACAGACAATAGCATGGATAGAAAAACTCCCATTATTGTCCTTCTTGGACCATTCTATCATTGCAGGTTTGGCTCGGAGTGAGACGTCGATTCCTGTGATCTCGGAGAACATCTTCATCTGATTTTCATTTAGGAGACCATACAGGAATTGCACAGCTAATGCTAAATGAGGGTATTGTGAAATTGTGAAATCTACGAGTGATTCTCCTTTACAGATCTCCGGGAGGAAAGTACCTTCCATAGACTCATCATCCATCCCATAATAGAGAGCAGCAAGGAACTCCTGTACACTCAGGTGGATGAAGCTGTAGCAGATTTGGGTGTGGAGGTCCAACCGAAAGATGTTCTCATTCAGAAACAAAGATTCCACCTCATCCAGAGAAAGTCCATGTCTTTCTAGATCTTTCTTCACAAATAAGATTTGTTGGTTCAGAACTCCCTGATTGGCCAGAGCACACAGCTTCTTCAGACAGGTTTGTTTCTGGTGTACAGACAGATCCTTCTTGCTGTGATGGGTTAGTAAAACCTCCAGGTAGAGAAGGTAAATGTAAGTCGTTGTAGGACACCAAATTACATCCAAACCCTTTCTGATTTCTTTTTTTATTACAGTGCAGACAATCCAGCATGTGATGGGGACGGCACACATGGTGTACACAACGTCATTGTCTTTTATTACACTGAGAACTTTGTCTGCATCCTCTTTATTTCCATAGAATCTATGGACATATTTCTCTCGATCAGCCCTTGTAAATCCCTGGATTTCCACATTGCGAGAATCGTCAATGAATGTGTTAAGTGTCTCTATGGCCAGTGACCTTGTGGTGATGATCAGAGAGGATTCTGGGAGAACCCGTCCCCTGAGCAAACTTTGGAGAATTATTTCTTGGTGGGTTTCCATAGAAATGTCAGGACAACCCTCAGATTTCTCCTCCAGAGTCCACCTCATTTCATCAAACCCATCAACTATGGTGAGAAGTTTTCTCCGACTTCCAGGATCCCTCAGAATTAACACCAAGTCATCTGAACTCAGTCTGCAGGTTCTGGATAAAAGTCCCACAAGACTTATCTTTCCAGGGATGGTGCTGATTTCTCTACAGCTCAGATAAAACACAAAGTCAAACTTGTCTCGGTAGAGATCCCCAGAGGCCCAGTCCAGCATGATCTTCTTGGAGGTCATTGTTTTTCCAATACCAGCAGGTCCTTCTAACACCACAACCCTAGGGGTGAACCCATATTGATCAGGGTCAAAGAGGGTCTGGATTGTGGTTGGGGGTCTTTTCTCCATGATCTGTAGATGTCTTCTGCCTGAACTCCTTAATTCTTGTTCTTTTCCCTCTTTATTCTGGGGTCCCACTGTCATCAATAATTCAGTGAATCTTTCCTGTAGATAAACAGCCTCCCCCATACGGGAATTATATTCTGGAATCCTCTGTAACTTCTGTTTCATAGACTCTCTGTGTTCCTTTCCAATGTCTATATGAGAGAAAAGAACATTTTTTATTCTTTGCACACGCATGAAATAATAATTTAAAATCATATTGGAAATATTATTGCATTTGCAACCATAAGCATTCAGAATTTAATCATAAAAATATACCGCAAGAAAAAAAAAAGGAGTATTATGGAAGGAGTTAAAATATTCCCACATAAAATCAACTAAAAACAGAATTAAACGTTTAGCCAAAGAATACAAAATACTTTAATCAAAACGTTACAGTAAATAGCTTTGCTGAAAAATATAAAATACACACACACACTATATATACATATATATATATATATATATATATATACACACACACACACTGTATTTATTGGTGTATAACACGCGTGACATTCCCTCCCGCTCCTCCAGTATAACAGCCAAGCAGCTTTTAGCCGCATCGGTTGTTATACCTGGAAAGTCAATCACCGGCTCTAAACAACGGTACCGGGACGATGCATGCAGCTGCGAGCATCTTCACGGTATAACCCTCGAAAGCCGAGTACGCACATCTGCGCACGCTCGTCGGCAAGGGGTTAAATCAAGCCTTTTTCAGTAGCGATATAAAATCAAATCTACCCCAAATTGATTGGTTTGCACAAAAGTTATTATTTTTTTTTTTTTTATTCTTTATTTAAATTTTTCATTTAAGTTGCGTACAAAACATAATCAAGTATTAAAAGAAAACCATAGGACCAAAATACATTCATGCCCTTCAATTTTTCACATTATCCTGGTTTTCTTTCTTTACTTCTCGGGTTCTTCTAAAATATCTCCCTCCCACCCCTACCAACCCATTACCTCGTTAAAAATCATAGATTGTCTAAAGATTTTCCAGTATTTCCATTTCACATGGAATCTTTCTTTCTCTTTCTTCCTCCATTCCCAGCCCTTCAATACTATACATTTCCTCAACTTTTCCTAACCATTCCTTTACTTTGGGTGCTTCTATTTCTTTCCATTTTTTCGGAATCAGACTTTTTGCCACGTTTATTAATGAGCTTGTAAGGGAATTCCTATACTCCTTAATTAGGGTATCTACTGCATGGAATAGGCATAACCATGGGTTCTCAGGTAACTGTATTTTAGCTATTACTTCTATATATCTTATTCTTTCTCTCCAATCTTCTTTAATCTTGGGGCAGTCCCACCATATATGGGCCAAACTTCCCGTTTGTCCACAATTCCTCCAACATTTCCCAGATTGTCCCTCCTGGTACTTTGCCATTATATCTGGGGTCCTATACCATCTTACTAAAATTTTATAATTTGTTTCCATCATCTTACTATTTTCCGTGGATCTGTGCACCATCTTCAATATTTTTTCTATATTTTGGTTTTCACCCCGTGCTCCTATCTCTTCTTCCCATTTTTTAATGAAGGTTGGTACCTCCGCTTCACATTCCCGTCTCAAGACCTTATAAAACTGGGCAATACCTGCCCTTGGGGTTTTCCCCTCGCATATCCGCTCCAAGGCAGTCAAATTTTCTCCATCTCTAAGCGGTTGTGGTAGTCTTGAGACGAAATGTCTAAGCTGCAGGTATCGCCACTCATTCAAATCCATCCAATCATTTTCTTTCTGTAATATTGCTAGTGTTTTCAATTTCCCCTCTTTAATTATGTGTCGTAATTGCATATTATCTTGTTTTATCCATTTCCCTCCTATTGTACTTTTACCAGGTGCAAAAAAATCATTATCTTTTAAATAAATTAAAGGGGAATTATATTTCCACTTGTTATGTTTGTGTATTCCCTCCCATACTCTAAACACATTTTTTGTGACCAAAGGGGTTGTCTTCCCTAGTGATCTATATTTTAACCACTTCAGACCCGCAATACGTGGGGTTTCGGTGGTTATATCTAAATGATGCCTGAGTCCACAGACATCATTTAGATATTGCCGTTTTCAGCCGGCGATTCCCTACACCATAAGAATGATCATAGCGGCTGTTCCGCCGCTTGATCGTTCTTACGGGCGGCGCCGCCCTCCGGTGCTTCTACCGACTCACCGTTTCCATCGGTGAGTCGGTCACAGGATCCGCCGGCCCCAGCATGTGATCATAGAGATTTCCAGTGGACTAGATTGTCCCCGGAGTCTCTATGATCGTTCGGAGGCCGGGCACGATGTTATGACGTCACGCCCGGCCTCGTTATTCAAATTAACGGCGCCAATCTGGCTAGGAAGCCAGGATCGTTTTTTTTTTGTTTTTTTTTTATTCTGCCCAGCCTAGAGGTGAGATATGGGGTCTTATTGACCCCATATTTCACTGTAAATAGGTCCGATCGTGCCATATTCCTATTACAAGGGATGTTTACATTCCTTGTAATAGGAATAAAAGTCATCAATTTTTTTATTTATTTTTTTAAGTGTAAAACTAAAAAAAAAAAAAAAAAATTAACAATAAAAAAAAAATTTTTTAAGCGCCCCTGTCCCCGTGAGCTCGCACACAGAAGCGAACGCATACGCAAGTCCCGCCCACATATGAAAACGGTGTTCAAACCACACATGTGAGGTATCGCTGCGAACGTTAGAGCGAGAGCAATAATTCTAGCCCTAGACCTCCTCTGTAACCCAAAACATGTAACCAGTAAAAAATTTTAAAGCGTCTCCTATGGGGATTTTTAAATACCAAAGTTTGGCGCCATTCCACGAGCGCGTGCAATTTTGAAGCGTGACATGTTGGGTATCTATTTACTCGGCGTATCCTCCTCTTTCACATTATGCAAAAAAATTGGGCTAACTTTACTGATTTGTTTTTTTTTTAGCAAAAAAAACGTGTTCGAAAAATTGCTGCGCAAATACCGTGCGAGATAAAAAGTTGCAATGACCGCCATTGTATTCTCTAGGGTCTTTGCTAAAAAAACATATATAATGTTTGGGGGTTCTATGTAATTTTCTAGCAAAAAAATTAGGAATTTTACATGTAGGAGAGAAATGTCAGAATTGGCCTGGGTGGGAAGTGGTTAAAGGAGTCCAGATTTCTCTACCTAGATTTGTGCCTGATAAACTGTGTTCTATTTTTCCCCATCTTTTTTTACTTTCTAATTTTGCCCATTCCACCACCCGTGTTAACACTGCTGCTTCGTAATATTTTCTAAAGTCTGGGACATTCAGACCTCCCTCATCTTTTCCCTTTTGCAAAGTCTTCAGTGGAGTTCTAGGTTTCTTGTTGTTCCAGATAAATTTAGAAATTAAAGAATTTATCATTTTAAAATATAGGGGGGGATATATATTGGTAATAGCTGAAACTTATAAAGGATTTTAGGTTGAATAATCATTTTTAAGGCATTAATTCTTCCTAACCATGACAGGGGCTTTGTTCTCATTCTCCTTATTTCTTCTCTCAATTCTTCTAAGAGGGGGATATAGTTTATTTGATATTTTTTCTATTGATGCAGTCAGTTTAATCCCTAAATATTTAATTTCTTTTTGCCATAGAAATGGGAATTTTCTCTTAATGTCAAGTTCTTCTCTCGAATTTATATTTACGTTTAAGATTTCTGACTTGCTTGGGTTAATTTTAAAGTTAGATAATTCCCCGTACTCCTGTAAAGCCTTTAACAAGTTTGGCATGGAGTTTCGTGGGCTAGATACATAAAACAGAATATCATCCGTGAATGCGGCTGTCTTATGTATTTCCCCCTCTATCTCAACCCCCTTTATATCTGGGTTTCTCCTTATCATCTCCAGGAGTGGCTCCAATGCCAGAACGAACAATAGGGGGGAAAGCGGACACCCCTGTCTAGTCCCATTGTTCATTCTGAAGGCTGTTGATAGTACCCCATTAACTTTTACCTCTGCCTTGGGGCTGTTATATAGTGCCTTTATCCACTTCAAAATTTTGGGTCCAAACCCCATTCCCCTTAGGGTACCCATCATGAATCCCCAGTCTACTCGATCAAAAGCTTTCTCAGCATCTATTGATAGGAGTAGACTGGGGATTCTACTCTCCTTCATCCTCTGAAGCAGTAATATTGACCTTACTCCATTATCTTTTTCTTCTCGCCCCTCAATGAATCCCACCTGATCTGCATGGACTAAGCTAGGCATTAACTTCTTTATTCTAGCGGCCAATATTTTTGCGAACAATTTAACGTCCGTATTGAGTAGTGAGATCGGTCTATAGTTTGAGCATATTGTATTCTCTTTTTCCTCTTTCAATATCGTGGAGATTGTCGCAGTGGAGGCCTTCTCGCTCAGTCCATATTTTGTACCTAGTCCATTATAATATGCAAATAAAATTGAGGCTAGTATGTCTCCAAACTTTTTTAGATATTCTATTATATAGCCATCAGGCCCTGGACTCTTTCCTCCTTTGTTCTCTTTTATTGCCTGTATTACTTCTTGGACTGAGATTGGATTCTCCAATTCCTGCGCCAATTCCCCCGGTATTTTAGGGATATTTGCTTGAAATATATAGTCTTTGATTTTTCCCCTTCTCTTCATCTCTTGTTTTTCTGTCTCTTTTTTTCTCACGGAATATAACTGCCCATAGTATTCTCTAAAAACTTCTGCTATTTCCTTAGTTTTATAGACTGGCTCGCCCTCTTTATTTAATATTTTCTCTATATAATTCTTCGATCTTTTTTTCCTCAATATCTTTGCTAAGATCTTACTATTTTTAACGCCGCTATAATATCTCTCTTTAGTAATCCTATTATATATCGTCCTCATTTCCTGTTCCATTAATTCCCCAAGTTCCTCTCTTTTCATAGCCAGTTTATGTAATAGGTCCACTACCTGTCCACTTTCCCTGCCATTTGCCTTTTTATGTTCTTGCTCTAATCCATGGATTTCCTCCCTCAACTCCCTACTCTTTTTTATACCTTCTCTCTTCCTATTTGTACCTAGTGAAATATATATGCCTCTTATATAAGCTTTATGTGTCTCCCAAATAATATTTTCCATATTCTCCATTTAAATTAGTGGTAAAAAAAAACTCCAATTCCTTTCTAATTATTTCCTCTCCCTTCTCGTCCAACAGTTCCCTATTCAATTTCCAGGAAAAAGGAGATTTCTGAAATCCTGGGATTTTGATCTTCAGGCATATTGGAGAATGATCAGACAATGTTCTAATTCCTATATCTGTGGATATCACCTCGTCCAGAACCCTATGTTCCACTAACCAGTAGTCGATCCTTGTGTACTTCCCGTGTACAGGGGAATAGAACGAGTAGTCTCGTATCCTTGGGTGCATAGTTCTCCACGCATCCATAAGCTGATACTGATATAGCCTGTGTTTTATTATTCTCCTCTGCTCCTTCCCAATCCCCTGCACACGGGACGAACTATCCATTTGCGGATTCATACAAAAGTTCATATCTCCAGCTATTCCTCTTTTAAAATCCCATAATTTCTCCAATATTCCTTTCAGAAAAACAGTTGGACTTCTATTTGGGCAGTATATGTTAGCGAGGGTATAGTCTACTCCCCATAGTTTCCCCTTCAGAAAGAGGAATCTACCCTCCGGGTCGACTAATCTTTCTTCTATTTTATAGTATACATCCCGTCCTATACCGATAGCTACCCCTTTTGAGTTCCTTGAGTAAGAATCTCCAAAAAACCACACCGGGAACCCAGGGGAATATATTCTAATCTTGCTTTCGTATGATAGATGGGTTTCCTGTAAGAACACTATACCCGCTTCATATTGTTCTATTTCTTTAAAAATTTTAAACAGCTTTGCTGATTCATTTAGCCCCCTAACGTTATATGACAAACAATTAACTATAGACATAGATTTTAGTCAGGCTGTTTTTTTCTCTTTTCTCACTTAGCGAGGTTCTCTGCTGTCGGGTCTTTTTTCTCCCCCCACCCCTCCCACCCCCCCTACCCTCCCAGACCCCTCTTTGGTCCTTGTACCTATATCCAGAATATATCCCCATCCTGGAATATGTACCTCACCCCTTGGGGTGAAGCTCCAAGCCCGGCATTCCGTGTCCCTCCACTCCCCCCCGGCCATGAAGGCCCGGTAGACATAGGGGGGGAGAGGAGGGAGCAGATAGTCGAGGGACGCTCTTCCCGTTTCCACCCATACCCACATTAACTTTTATTTACTTTACCTCTCCCATCTCGTTTCTTTTGTAATAAATTGCACCAGCCCCCCCTCCCCCTCTCCCCCTACCCCCCCCCCCTACATTAAGCTCTCTTCCCTATTCCCTCTTCAATTAGTCTTTCTTCTCTTTCCGATCGCTTAGGTATACTAATGGTTGGAATCTGTAACTCTGTACAAAAGTCCTGTACTTCTTCCAGAAATTTCAATCTAACCGTCTTTCCGTCCCTATGTACTATCAATGCTGCAGGGAACCCCCAACTATATTTAATATTAGCTTGTCTTAAATGTTCTAGTAATGGTTTTAATTGTCTTCTTCTGGATAATGTTTCACTTGACAAGTCCGCAAATACTTGTTGTTTGCTCGTATTGCAACGGGTGTCTCTCTCTGAGGTTCCTCCATATTTTCTCCTTGTCTGTATACCGATGGAATTTAACAATGACATCTCGTGGGGTTTCCTCCTTCATTCCTAGAGGCTTTCTGATTCTATGTACTCTATCGATCTTTAACTCCTCGTCCCCTTCTCGTCCTAGTAGGGAGGGGGTTAAATATTTTCCTTATTTTTTTCTTCCAGTTTCTCTCCGTTTTGCTCTGGGAGGGCTCTTATCCTTAGATTTTGGCGTCTATTTTGATTTTCCTGTGCTTCCATTTTATAAAAGGTATTTCTATGGTTTATTTGCAGTGCTTTCACTTGCGATTTTAATTCTGCGATTTCTTGTGTTTGTTTCTCAGTTCTCTCCTCAGCCTCTTCTACTCTCCGCAGCAAATGTCCCAGATCCATCCGGACATTTGTAATCTCACTCTTAAGTAAACTTTCCATCCTTTCAAACATTGCCATCATCTCGATCTTTGTGGGCATTTGAGCTATACTTCGCTGTTCTTCCCCGTCCCCCTCGTAAGTTTCCATCTCTCTCTCTGTTTGTGTATCTTCTCTTGTTTTATCTCCTTGGGCTCCTTTTAACTTAGCCATTTCCTTTTTTGCGTTTTTGGTTGGCAAGGATGTTTTTTTTTCTACATCTGGGCTTTTTTGGTTACCCTCTTTAGTTGTCAAATATTTTTGTATTGAACTAGCAGTTACACTGGTATTTAAACTCTCCCTCTGTGTTTTAGGTTCTGTTTTATGTGATCTTCCCCTCATCATGTATCTTGTTCATTTATCTTGTTTGACAAATTACTTGTCCTGTATAGAGGGGAGTACCTCTCGGTTCCAATCTTTGCTTTTATTGATTTGAAAGGAGGGGTAAGGGGAGAGAAAAATATCCTGCCGTTTCACCTCTCAGGCTCCCTAGTTTAGATGGGATACTTCTCTTCACTTTTGCTTTAAGAATTGAAAATTCTGCGACTTGGTGGATTTTTTTTTTTTTTTTTTTTACTTATTTTACTAGGGCACCTGTAAAAGGACCTATAAAAAACGTACCATTCGTCCCTTTTTTCCGGTCTCTATATAGCGTAAAAGGGGCGGGAGGACACGCAGAGAGAGAGGTAAAAAAAAACAAAAAAACAAAAACAAAAAAACGCATGGGAATAAAAAAAAGGGGAACGTCCTTATACTTTTGCAGCTCTATTTCAGCTTGACCCAATTGTCTAATCAGCTGCTATCCACCACAGAATGGGAAGTTACTCTCCAGTAGATATCGCTCCGAGCTTATCGCATAGTTAAATCGCAGAGTTCATCACTTAATTCACAGCTTAGATCGTAACATAGTTCATAACCTTTCAAATCAGTACTAAGCTGTATCAATACATAGTCCTTAAGTGAACTAAAAACTCAATACTAGTTTCAGCTGTCAGTTTAGTAATTCCAGCATTTAATCAGTTGAGCCGCTCCTAGGGTTATTAGGCAGTCATTGATATTTAAATAGGTCCTCTCGTTAGTACAGTTCATGCAAACCCTTAAATTCCATAGATCTCATGGGTTCATAGTTTTCAAACAAAATCATTGCTCCATCAAGACCTCTCTTATGTCTCCAGTCACTTAACCCTCTCAGGCCCCCTAGTTTAGATGGAATTGAAAATTCTGCGACTTGGTGGATTTTTTTTTTTTTTTTTTTGTATTTTATTTTGCTGGGGCACCTATGAAAATCCTATAAAGAACCTATGAAAAACGTACCATTCGTCCCTCTTTCCCGGTCTCTGTATAGCGTAAGAGAGGCGGGAGGATACGAGAAAAAAAAGGAATGTCCTTATACTTTTGCAGCTCTATATTAGCTTAACCCAATTATCTAATCAGCTGCTATCCACCACAGGAAGGAAAGTTACTCTCCAGTAGATATCGCTCCGAGCTTATCGCATAGTTAAACGCAGAGTTCATCACTTAATTTGCAGCTTAGTTCGTAACATAGTTCATAACCTTTTCAGTCAGTACTAAGCTGTATCAATACTTAGTCCTTAAGTGAACTTAAAACTCAGTACTAGTTTCAACTATCAGTTTAGTAGTTTCCAGTACTTCCAGCATTTAATCAATTGAGCCACTCCTAGGGTTATTAGGCAGTCATTGACATTTAAACAGGTCCTCTCATTAGTACAGTTCATACAGTTCATACAAACATTTGAATTCCGTAGCTCTCATAGATCCATAGGTTTCAAAAAGAATCATTGTTCCATCAAGACCTCTCATGTCTCCAGTCATTTAATTTTTAGCCAGCCCCAGCTGCTGCATCTCTCCCTCAGTTAGTCATCAAATCTCTTTAGCTTCCACAGCAAACACAGTTCACAATGCAACAGTGCTGGATAACCTAGGGGCTCTGGAGGGTAGTATACAGAGCACACAAAGGCAGAGATAAGAGGGGGCGCGTATGGAGGAGACAGAGGGGAGGTCAGCACCAACAGTCACTCGTGGGGTCTCAGGATCAGGTGTTTTCTCTTGCAGCCATTTTTTTTGATTGAACCAGGGATATCTCTCACTTACCCCTGTTCAGTTTCCTGCATCCTTTACCGCTGTCCACCCCGATCTATCAGTCGCTCCTCCTTGGTCTCCTGATCCAATATCGCGGGGAATAGGCATCTGCGGGGGTCACCATGTGCGGTCCTCTAACACGGTGCTCTATCCCACTTCACCAGCATCTGCATCGGACTTGCCGCCATGGATCTCCTGCCTCCCCTTCCGTCCTCACAGACACCGCCTCGGGCTCCTCCCCCAGCCTTCCCACATCACATCATGCTGAGCCTCCTCCCCCGAATTCCTGGGTTTGTACACTTGCTGTGGCCATTTTGAAGGGTTTCCTCCATCCCAGCTCTAAGCTCATAGGTCTGCACACCTTTTGGTGACCATTATCGGGGTTTTCAACATCCCTGCCCTAAATTTCTTGGCTTGTATGACTGCTATGCACAATAGGAGGGGTTCCCGCCATCCCTGTGCCAAGTTCCTGGGTATGTACTCTTGCTGTGCCCAAAATGAGGGGATCCAATTTTTTTTTTTTTTTAATGGAGCTCCTAGGTCTGCACAACTTCTGTACCCCCCATGAGGATACCCACCATCCCTTCACTGAGTTTCTGTGTCTGCACAGCTCCAATGCTCATTACAAGCAGTTTCCACCTTCACAGTGCTGATCTTCCTTCTATCCTCATTATGACGGGTTCTCAGCATCCCATCCTGGGTTCTTGGGCCTGCATACCTGCTATGCACATTGAGGGGTTCCCATCATCCCAATGCCCAAATTCTGGGTTTGCACACCTGCTGTGCCCATTTTGAGGGGGTTCTCACCATCCCAGTGCTTAAATCCTAGGTTTTTACACCTGCTGTGGCCCATTTTGAGGGGTTCCCACCATTTCTGCCTTGCGTTCCTTGGTCTATATACCTGCCATGCCTATTATTATGGAGGGTTTCTCCAATCTCCTGAGTCTGTACACCTGCTGTGCCCATTATGAGGGTCTCCTGCCTTTGTTGGACGTTATAGTTATGTTTTAGAGAATGTAAATGGGGGGGGGGAGCCAGGTGTGGGAGAGGACCACCAAAATTCCCCCGGAGGGGCAGAGTCGGAAATTATGGTAGGGGGGGGGATCTTGCGTTTGGATCATCCATAGACCTGTAAGAAATCAGCGGGTGACTTGGCCCACCGGGCTCCACCTATAACGTAGATATTATTTTGGCTGGATTGACCCTTTTCGGTGTGAGTGGGCCCTCAGCCTTGGATCAGTACCTGTTCCATTATGGGAGTCTCCTGCCTTGTTGGACATTTATATTTATGTTTTAGAGAATTGTAACTGGGGCAAAAGTTATAGCGTCTACAACCTGTGGGATAGATTTATGGACTTTTTTTTACTGGTTATGGTGGTGATCTGCAATTTTTAGTGGGACTGCGACATTGTGGCGGACAAATCTGATCCCCAAGTGACACTTTTTGGGGACCAGTGACACCACTACAGTGATCAGTGCTATAAAAAATGCACTGATCAATGTAAAAATGACACTGGCAGGGAAGGGGTTAACATTAGGGTGCGATCAAGGGGTTAACCGTGTTCCCTGGGTGTATTCAAACTGTGTGAGGGATGGGTTTACTGGGACATGACAGAGATCGCTTTCCCCCCCCCCCCCGATTACTAGGAACAGCAGATTCAGCAGATTCAGATCTCAGTATTGTCCCCTTTCAGAATGGGGATCTGCCTAGTTTACATCCCCGTTCTGCCTCTCTGTACTGCGATCGTGGGTGGCTGGCAGACATCAAGCGGCCACTATAGCTCATGTGCAGACCAACATACAGGTACGTTGGTTCGCGCATAAGGCTGCCCTGCCGCAGTGCATGTGCGGTTGTCGGTTCGGAAGTGGTTAAGTGAACACAATGCTTCTCTCTAGGTTACCTTGTAGATAATGCAGCTCTGCTTGTGTATTACTGGCTCTCCCTCCATCACATTCCTGGTTCTTCCTCACAGATATTTATCAGGAATTGTTAGGAAATCTCATTATAGAGGAGAACTCACCACACAGCGCTCTCCTCTCCCAGAGGTTATTTGCGGGTCCCGTCAGATCAATCAGTGTAAAGACCTGAATGGTGACATCCAGAGCCCCTTCTTCTCCATATGCTTCTATCAGGAGGTCCTTGGTGGTGATGCATTCCGCATGTTCCAGTCTTCCTCGGGGGACGGGACGTTTATCTCCATAGGAGAAATCAGACAATTTGTTCCTAAATCTCTTAAAGTCACTTCTATTCAGATCCTCCAGAGCATATACGATAAGATCCCCGGAGGTTTGTTTCTTCCTTCCCGAAATATTAGGAGCCAATCCTGCAAACAGTACAATAGGCAGCCATAAACATTACTTCTGATTGGACAGTTTGTGACAGGTGACAGGAGACAAGTCTGTATTGGCAGCCGGTGGTCTTATAATGAGCCTACTGTATATATATATATAAAGGAAAGGAACTATCCTATATTGGCCTATGGAGAGATTGGCTTCCCTGTGATAATCTACAGGACTGTCTTCCTGACAACCATCTTCTTAGAAGGACTTGTCAGATGTATTGTGTGAAAACACCTAGAAGGTCTATTTATAAAACATTATTTGAATGAAAGGCACAAGTATTTACCAAGCTGTATGAATCCATCCCCATATTTTCTGCACTACCCTGTTTCCCCTAAAATAAGACCTAGCGCGATTGTCGGTGTTGGCTGCAATATAAGCCCTACCACCCAAATAAGCCCTACTCTGTTTCCTCAAAAATAAGCCCTACAAGGACTTTAACTGGGGCTTATTTGGCGGGGTAGGGCTTTTATTGCAGCTATCACCGACAATCACACTAGGTCTTATTTTAGGGGAAACAGGGTATGACTTTCTATGATCGTTCGCTCCATCTGTAGGTCAAAATGTGCTAAAATGGGATTTTTATATACAGCTTACCTGTAAAATCCTTTTCTTGAGAGTACATCAAGGGACACAGGAGCTTCATTACATAGTGGGTTATATAGGCACCTCTGGTGATTGGACACTGGTTGACCCCAATTAAAGAGAATTCCTCCCCTATATAACCCCTCCCATTTGGGAGGCACCTCAGTTTTGTAGCAAAGCAATAAGAAACCACGTAAAACCCAAGAGGGGCGGGAGCCCTGTGTCCCGTGATGTACTCTCAAGAAAAGGATTTTACAGGTAAGCTGTATATAAAAATCCCATTTTCTTGATCATACATCACGGGACACAGGAGCTTCATTACATAGTGGGATGTCCCATAGCAATGCTCAGGTTGAGGGGAGGGAGACACAGATCATAAATATAGACCGCCAGGGACCTGAGGACCTAAACTGCAGCCTGCAGTACACTGCGCCCGAAGGCGATATCCTCTTGCCCTCTGACATCCACCTGATAGAATCTGGTGAATGTGTGGACTGATGACCAAGTCGCAGCCTTACAGATCTGAGCCAGGGAGGCCTGGTGATGCACTGCCCAAGAAGCACTGACAGCCCTAGTAGAGTGCGCTTTCACCTGAAAAGGAGGAATCTTCCCCTTTAAGCTATAGGCCTGAGAAATAACCTGTCTGATCCACCTTGAGAGAGTGGACTTTGACACTGCCTGACCCCTTCTAGGGCCTTCTGGCAGAATAAATAAACAGTCAGTCTTTCTTATCTGAGCAGTTGCTTGAAGATAAAGACTGATTGCTCTAACCACATCTAAAGTGTGTAAGGACTCTTCCTCTATGGACTGAGGATTTGGAAAAAAGGATGGTAGGATTATATCCTGATTCAGATGGAAACCTGAAACCACCTTAGGTAGGAAGGACCTGTTGGGACGCATAACCACCCGGTCCTTATGGATAACTAAATAGGGCTCTTTATAAGAAAGAGCTGCCAATTCTGATATCCTTCTAGCCGTGGATATGGCTACTAGGAAAACCAGCTTCTTTGTCAAGAGAGCTAAAGAAGCCAGATGCAGAGGTTCAAATGGTTGGGCTTCTAAGGCCGAGAGAACCAAATTCAGATCCCATGGGCATACCGGAGGTTTGACTGGCGGTTTTATTCGCATAGCCCCCCGAATAAAAGCCCGTACTAGGGAATGTGATGCAAGTGGTCTTTGAAAAAAGACCGATAGGGCCGAAATCTTCACCTTAATGGTGCTTATGGCCAAATTCATTTCAAGGCCTAATTGGAGAAAGGCCAAGATTCTGCCAATGACATACCTTCTAGGATGCCATCTCCTGGGTTCACACCAGGAAACATATGCCCTCCAGATCTTGTAATAGATACGCCTGGAGGCCGGTTTTCTGGCATTGACCAGAGTGGAAAGGACTGGCCCCGAAAGACCACGGCCTCTCAAAATGTGGGTCTCAGCAGCCAGACCGTCAAATTCAGACTGCGTAAAGCAGGATGGCAAATTGGACCCTGTGAGAGCAGATCTGGCCGGAGAGGGAGGGTCCATGGCCTGCCCACTGCCAACTTCATGATTTCTGCGAACCATGGTCGCCTGGGCCAAGCCGAGGCCACTAGAAGGACCGACTTCGCCTCCCTCTTGACCCTTCCCAGGAACCGTGACAGTAGCGGGCTCGGGGGGAAGGCATAGATCAGATTGTACTGATCCCAGGGAACCGTCAGAGCATCTGACCCCTGAGCAAGTGCATCTCTTGTCCTTGACACAAAGTTGTCCAGTTTCCTGTTGAATCTGGACGCAAACAGATCCACGTCTGGAGTTCCCCACTTGTAACATATGTCTCGAAACACATCGGGGTGCAGAGCCCATTCTCCTGGGCACAACTGCTGGAGGCTGAGATAATCCGCCTGCCAATTCTCCACTCCTGGGATGAAGACTGCAGAGAGGCACGGAACATGCTCCTCTGCCCAGACAAGTATGCGATTCACCTCCTTTTGGACCACCAGACTTCTGGTACCGCCCTGGTGATTGATATAAGCCACTGCGGTGGCATTGTCGGACTGAATCCGAACTGGGAAGCCTCGCAGTCTGTGAGACCACTCTATGAGTGCCATGTAAACTGCCCGAATCTCCAGGATATTTATGGACAGCAGACTTTCGGTCGCAGACCATTTTCCCTGCGAGCATGTTCCCTCTAATACGGCTCCCCAGCCTGTCAGGCTGGCATCCGTTGTGACAATCTTCCATGAGAGGGGAAGAAAAGTTTTGCCTTTCAGCAAATTTCTGGTTTGTAACCACCAGACAAGACTTTTGCGTGCCCGGGGGGATAAACGCATAGGAAGATCCAGGGATTGGGGCTTCCTGTTCCAAATTGCAAGGATGCATCTTTGCAGGGGCCTTGAGTGGAACTGGGCGAATGGGACGGCCTCGAATGAGGCGACCATCTTTCCCAACAGTCTCATACATAGGCGAATAGAGGAAGATCTTCTGCCCAGAATCAGGCGCACCAGATCTCCAATGGCCAAGGCCTTTGACCCTGGAAGGAACACCCTGCCCTGAGCGGTGTCGATAATGAGACCCAGGTAATCCAACCTGGTGGTCGGTTGCAAAGACGACTTTTCTAGGTTTATAATCCAACCTAGGCGGCCCAGATGTTCTAGCGTTCTGGTGACGCTGCGACTTAGGCCCGTTGTAGTTCTCTCTACGAGAAGCAAGTCGTCTAGGTAAGCCATGACGGCTATGCCCTGAACTCTTAAGATTGCTAAGAGAGGGTCTAGAATCTTCGTGAAGACTCGGGGGGCCGTAGCTAGGCCGAACGGCAGGGCCACAAACTGAAAATGGCGCTGCTCTACCGCGAACCTTAGAAACTTCTGGTGTGCGGGAAATATTGGCACATGGAGATATGCATCTTTGATATCTATTGATGCCATGAATTCTCTTCCCTGCAGGGAGGAGACCACAGTGCGTATTGACTGCATCCGGAAGGTCTGGATGTGTAGAAACCGGTTTAAGTCTCTCAGATCCAAGATAGGTCTGACACTTCCGTTTGGTTTTGGAACGGTGAAGAGATTCGAATAAAAACCTGAACCCTGATCTTTCGGGCTCACTTCTACTATCACACCTTGGGATAGTAACTGATCTAAGGCCAGGAATAGCGGTTTCCGCTTTATCGGATCCTTGACCTTAGAAAACGAGAAGGTGGAATCTTCTGAAACTCTAGCCTGTAGCCCAGAGATACTGAAGAGATCACCCATTTGTCCTGAATCTCCTCCCGCCAGGCGCCTGCAAACCGCAGGAGCCTTCCCCCCACTCGGCCGAGAGGGGGCGCCCCTTCACAAGGAGGTCTTGGAGGTCTGCTTGGCAGGCTTCCGCCCCCAAGTCTTTTTCTGTCCCTGGGCTCGGCCCTGAGGCTTTCTAGCAGCGGAGGGCTGGGAAGGCCGTCGCCACTGTTTAGAGCTTGATGCTTCGGGAGAAAGAGTACGCCTGAATGAAGGACGTTTACTCCTTTTGACTGGAAGGAGTGTAGATTTACCTCCCGAAATATTTTGGACGAATTTATCTAATTCTTCTCCAAACAAACGCTCCCCTTTAAATGGGAACCCAGCCAAATGCTTCTTGCATGACATTTCAGCAGCCCAATTCTTTAGCCATAGAGCCCTACGCATGTGTACCAACATGAGGGACAAACGTGATGCTTGTTGGACAGAATCCAAAAATCGCATCAATTATGAAACATAAGATGTGAGGCATCTCTGCATATTTCTCTACTTCCTCATTGGGAAGGAGTTCAAACATTTGTTTAACCTGTTCCTTAAGGAACTGACACAACCCCACGGCTGCGACTGTAGGTTGCACCACAGCGCCGGCCATGGAAAAGGAGGCTTTTAACAAGGTTTCCAGCCTTTTGTCAGCTGGATCCTTAAATACCTGCGCGTTATCCAAAGGACAAGTTAGGTTTTTATTCACACAAGAGATAGCCGCATCGACAGATGGGGCCCCCCATTTCTTGGTGAAACTTTCCTCCATGGGATAATACATGGAAAACCTCTTGGGAGGAGTAAACAGTTTATCGGGATGTCCCCAGTCCTCATACATCAAGTCACCCATTAAAGGATGAATTGGGAAGGAACAAGCAGTCTGTGGGGCTTTCCTGACTCCCAGGGAAGAGACAGAGGATGTAGCGACTTCAGCAGCCGGCATTCTGAACGTGGTACGCACCAATTCAGTGTAATACTGCACCTGCTTTCTGAGTGCCTGGGAGGAGGGGACTATCTCCTCTTCCTCTGACTCATCCGACTGCTCATGATCCCTATCCAAAGATAGGGATCTCTCCTCATTTTCAGAGCAACTGTCTGAGAGAGGGATTTCAGCAGAGGGAGGGGATCTACCCCTTTTTCTGCTATCTTTTAGGGAAGCAGAAATAAAATTCATTATCCTCCCTTCAAAACTCTCCAATGTAGCCCTAAGGGAGTCCTCAGTGACATAGACCGGGGCTGCGACATTAGGAGAGGCTGCAAAGCCTGAAAGGGGCACTGACTCGTCTTGAGATGCAGGCTCCAGTCTTGCAGAGGGGGATGGTAATTTGCATGCACTTTTGGAACCCCTGGACCTAGGCGGTGATTTGCCAGTGCTTTTATTACCTGCCCCTGAAACCCTCTTACGAGGAGACATAGTACTGAGCTACAAAGCAGAGGTACTAGTACAAATGCAATCACTTGTTGTGCTTAAAGTCTCACAATAAATCAATATATGCTTAACTGCACAACCTGATGCCGAGTAGGTGTCTTAAGGTTCGCCTGGATCCAATCCCACGGATGCTTACAGCCCACAGCTCCTGTGTCTCACCTTACAGTCCCCTGACGCTCTGGGCTTTTTAAAACGGCCGTTTGGCGCCTGCACTACAGCATTGAACACACTAATCGTGCACAGCTGGCAACCACACCCCCCCCCCTCCTCCATTAGGCCGGGAGCGCGCCCGCGCGCGTGCACGAGGACCGCGGGATCCGGGGGGGGGAAGGAGAACCCAAAGGGAGCAACGTGGGACCCCTGACCTGCGTGGGACCCCTTTTTTACTTTAACTGTGGCAGGAACTGTAAGGAGACGTGAGTAGCTGGAAGAACCAGGCATTCACTGAGCGTGTTTGTATTGAAAGGCATGTAAGTATGCATCAGGCTGCTCTTACTCCCTCTAGTGGTGGAAACCAGGTAAGACATACAACTACTCACAATGAAGAAATCCATTCATATATTTAAAATATATAGGATGACTTCCCTTACCTGTTCCCCGCTGCAGGAATTGCTGATCTCAGACCAATTCCAGCCTTCACCCATCACGGCGGGTATTGTTAGCCAACCTTCAGGCGTATCTGGGGTTCTTACGAAAAGATCCTCCTACCTGGGCCTTGTAAAAAGCTCTGCCAGAAACTTACTTAAGGGGCGCCCTGAGTAAACAGTACCCCAAGTCTGGTTGTCCCAGAGCCCAGTCTTCCAATGGAGAGGACTTACAGGCAGAACCTCGTTTCTTCGGCAGACGAGGCCCGGGTACCATACCATCTTGGGAGTCAAATATCGGCCCGAGGTATGGATCCGGTTTGTTGTAGCCCTTCGGCCCTCGCTGGGACCCGCATAGAGCTAAGTTTTACGTGACCATCGACCAGACACTGGCGAAAAAACTGAGGTGCCTCCCAAATGGGAGGGGTTATATAGGGGAGGAATTCTCTTTAATTGGGGTCAACCAGTGTCCAATCACCAGAGGTGCCTATATAACCCACTATGTAATGAAGCTCCTGTGTCCCGTGATGTATGATCAAGAAATAATATTTCAGAAATAACTCTGTCAGAAAACAAAACTGCATTTTGGCAATTCGATTGAGCTGATGATCACATGAACTCCTAATATTAGAGAAACTATGGGGGGAAATTTGTGAAGATTATATGAATTCTTATAACATTTGTGAAAGGAAGGTTACTCCTTGGGGCTGATTTACTAAAGGCAAATAGATTGTGTCCAGAGCTTAGAATGTGGTGAAGATTCACTTTGTACAGAAAACCCAATCCGATGCAAGGAAAAAAAAAAAAAAGCAGGCTTTGATTTTTTTTTTATTTAAATCAGATTATTTTTAATCAAATTTATTTTTAAAAAATGCTTTGAGCAAAAATCTATCTAAAGATGGTTTTCTATTTAAGATGCATTAATAATTTAGTTTGTTCAGCATGAAATGGAGCTTAGTTATGTAGTATGAGGCTGTATATTCTGCAAAATTTACATTGTTGGTGAACTCATTCAATGAATCCAAGCTCTGCAAACTAAGCCCCTGTACACACGGTCGGAGATTCTGCCAACCAAATCCATTGGATTTTGTCCGTCAGATTTAGTCCGACAGATTGTGTCCGAAACTGTTGCATACACACGGTTGGGCCAAGTTGGCGAAAAAATCCGATCTTTCAGAACGTGATGACATAATTTCGTTACGATGGGACTACATTCAGGCTAGTAGCCAATAGCTTTGATGTAGGAATTTGATCTGAGCATGCGTGGCACTTGGTCCGATGAAAATGCTCTACACATGATCGGATTAGGTCCGTCCGGCCCAGTTGGTCAGGAAATATTTCCAACATGTTGGAAAATTGGGTCGGACGGAGATTCGGACGGAATCAGTCCGATGCAGACCACACACAGTCGGATTATCCGATGACACGGTCCGATAAGACTCATTCCGACGGATTCTCCGACCGTGTGTACAAGGGCTTAAGAGAACATGCACTGACAATTTTATTGAATTAAAGTGGTTGTAAACCCTTAGAACGCTTTAACCTAAAAGGTAAGCCTAGACTAAGGCTTACCTGTAGGTGCTGCAAATATCTCATAAACCTACATGGTTTAGGAGATATTTACAATTCCACGTACAAGGATTCCTTCTGCGCATGTGCCGATGTATTCGGCACATGTGCACTTTAGAAGGGACACGGCGTGCCGTCCCGAGCCGAAGTCCGTGACCCCGGAAGGAAGATGGACATTTCGAGCCTGCGAGGAAATAGGGGACATCGCTGGCTCCTGTGTCAGGTAAGTGACAAATAATGGGCTACTATGCGATGCGATGCGATGCGATGCATAGTAGTCCATTATGCTTTGCCTTTGCAGGGAAACAAAGAGGAAGTAAACCCATCAGGGTTTACTTCCTCTTTACATAAAAGATTTTAACTAGCAGCAAGAATGAGTCCTCACATTTAAAGAGCACCTGTCCTTTCAGATCCACCATGGCAGCACCTGTTAGCGGACATCCACTCACCTGCTGCCGCCACGTCCCTCGCCTTGTGTCACTGCCGCGCCATTAAAGTGAATGGGACTGTTAGTGAGTCACCAGCGGGTCAGAGGCGGAGCCAGAAATGACACTTGTTGTTTAAAAATTATGATTTAAATCAAGCATTTTAATAGTAATTTAAATCAAATCCCCCCCCCCCCCTGATTGATTGGTTTGCGCAAAAGTTATAGCGTCTACAAACTATGGGATAGATTTATGGATTTTATAGTTTTTACTGGTGATGGCGGCGATCTGCGATTTTTAGCGGGACTGTGACATTGCGGCGGACAAATCTGACCCCAAGTGACAGTTTTTGGGGACCAGTGACACCAATACAGTGAGCAGTGCTATAAAAATTCACTGATCAATATAAAAATGACACTGGCAAGGAAGGGGGTTAACGCTAGGGGGCGATCAAGGGGTTAGCTGTGTTCTGTGGGTGTGTTCTAACTGTATGGGGGGGTGGGTTTACTGGGACACAGATCGATGTCCCCGATTACTAGGAACAGCAGATCTCCGTGTTGTCCCGTCAGAACGGGGAGCTGCCTTGTTTACATAGGCACATCCCCATTCTGCCTCTCAGTACTGTGATTGCAGTGGCTGGCAGACATCGAGCGGCCACTATATCTCATGCACGGACCAATGTACAGGTACGTTGGATCGTGCAGCAGGACACCCTGCATGTGCGGCGGGCAGTCCGGAAGTGGTTAACTGGGCACTAAGCTTCTCTCTAGGTCAGTGATGGCGAACCTTGGCACCCCAGATGTTTTGGAACTACATTTCCCATGATGCTCATGCACTCTGCAGTGTACTGAAGCATCATGGGAAATGTAGTTCCAAAACATCTGGGGTGCCGAGGTTCTCCATCACTGCTCTAGGTTACCTTGTAGATAATGCAGCTCTGCTTGTGTATTACTGGCTCTCCCTCCATCACATTCCTGGATCTTCCTCACAGATATTTATCAGGAATTGATAGGAAATGTCATTATAGATGAGAACTCACCATACTTCGCTCTCCTCTCCCGGAGATCATTTGCGGGATCCATCAGATCGATCAGTGTAAAGACCTGAATGGTGACATCCAGAGCCCCTTCTTCTCCATATGCTTCTATCAGGAAGTCCTTGGTGGTGATCCAGTCCGCATTTTCCAGTCTTCCTCGGGGGATGGGACGTTTATCTCCATAGGAGAAATCGGACAATTTGTTCCTAAATTTCTTGAAGTCACTTCCTTTCAGATCCTCCAGAGAATATATGATAAGATCCCCGGAGGTTTGTGGAACCTTTCCCGGAATATCAGGAGCCGACCCTGCAAAGAGTACAACAGGAAACCACAAACATTAATCCTGATTGGACAGATTGTGACAGGTGACAGCAGACAAGTCTGTATTGGCAGCCGGTGGTCTTATAATGAGCCTACTGTATATATATAAAGGAAAGGAACTATCCTATATTGGCCTATGGAGAGATTGGCTTCCCTGTGATAATCTACAGGACTGTCTTCCTGACAACCATCTTCTAAGCCCCTTGTACACACGGTCAGAGATTTTGCCAACCAAATCCGTCGGATTTAGTCCGACGGATTGTGTCCGAAACTGTTGCATACACACGGTCGGGCCAAGTTGGCGAAAAATCCGATCTTTCAGAACGTGATGACGTAATTTCGTTACGATGGGACTACGTTCAGGCTAGTAGCCAATGGCTTTGATGTAGGAATTTGATCTGAGCATGCGTGGCACTTGGTCCGATGAAAATCCTCTACACATGATCGGAGTATGTCCGTCCGGCCTAGTTGGTCGGGAAATCTTTCCAACATGTTGGAAAATTGGGTCGGACGGAGATTCAGACGGAATCAGTCCGATGCAGACCACACACAGTCGGATTATCTGACGACACGGTCCGATAAGACACATTCCGACGGATTCTCCGACCGTGTGTACAAGGGCTTAGAAGGACTTGTCAGATGTATTGTGTGAAAACACCTAGGAGGTCCATTTATAAAACATTATTTGAATGAAAGGCACAAGTATTTACCAAGCTGTATGAATCCATCCCCATATTTTCTGCACTACCCTGTTTCCCCTAAAATAAGACCTAGCGTGATTGTCGGTGTTGGCTGCAATATAAGCCCTACCCCCAAATAAGCCCTACTCTGTTTCCTGAAAAATAAGCCCTGAAAAGAAGACCTACAAGGACTTTAACTAGGGCTTATTTGGGGGGTAGGGCTTTTATTGCAGCTATCACCGACAATCACACTAGGTCTTATTTTAGGGGAAACAGAGTACGACTTCCTATGATCGTTCGCTCCATCTGTAGGTCAAAATGTGCTAAATAATATTTCAGAAATAACTCTGTCAGAAAACAAAACTGCATTTTGGCAATTCGATTGAGCTGATGATCACATGAACTCCTAATATTAGAGAAACTATGGGGGGAAATTTGTGAAGATTATATGAATTCTTGTAACATTTGTGAAAGGAAGGTTACTCCTTGGGGCTAATTTACTAAAGGCTAATAGATTGTGTCCAGAGCTTAGAATGTGGTGAAGATTCACTTTGTACAGAAAACCCAATCCGATGCAAGGAAAAAAAAAAAAAAAAAAAAAAAAAAGCAGGCTTTGATTTTTTTTATTTAAATCAGATTCTTTTTATTTTTAATCAAATTTATTTTTAAAAAATGCTTTGAGCAAAAATCTATCTAAAGATGGTTTTCTATTTAAGATGCATTAATAATTTAGTTTATTCAGCATGAAATGGAGCTTAGTTATGTAGTATGAGGCTGTATATTCTGCAAAATTTACATTGTTGGTGAACTCATTCAATGAATCCAAGCTCTGCAAACTAAGATAACATGCACTGGCAATTTTAGTGAATTAAAGTGGTTGTAAACCCTTAGAATACTTTAACCTAAAGGTAAGCCTAGACTAAGGCTTACCTGTAGGTGCTGCAAATATCTCATAAACCTACATGGTTTAGGAGATATTTACAATTCCCCGTACAAGGATTCCTTCTGCGCAAGCACCGATGTATTCGGCACATGTGCACTTTAGAAGGGTCACGGCGTGCCGTCCCGAGCCGAAGTCCGTGACCCCAGAAGGAAGATGGACACTTCGAGCCTGCGAGGAAATCGGGGACATCGCTGGCTCCTGTGTCAGGTAAGTGACACATAATGGGCTACTATGCATATGCTTTGCCTTTGCAGGGAAACAGAGGAAGTAAACCCATCAGGGTTTACTTCCTCTTTAACCACTTGAGACCCGCGCTATAGCCGAATGACGGCTACAGCGCGGATCTCCTTTGCCGGGACTACGTCTATTAACGTCATCCCGTGCACGAGCGGCCTGGGCGCACGCGGCGCACTCTGTGATCGGCGAGTCTATGAGACTCGCCTGATCACCGATCCGAGCAAGGGCTCGATCCCGACCCCTTATCACGTGATCAGCTGTCAGCCAATGACAGCTGATCATGTGATATAACGGAGCCGGTAATTGGCTATTATTCCTCCTCGCGCTGACAGCGCAAGGAGAAAAAAAAAGAGCCGATCACCGGCGGCCGTGATCGGGACACCAGTCTGGATCACGGCCAGCCCTGCCAGTGCCCACCTGCCCCCTGCCAATGCCCACCTGCCCCCTCATCACTAAACATCATTAAAAAAAAAGTGCCCCCGTCAGTGCCACCCAGCAGTGCCCACAGTGCCACCCAGCAGTGCCCACAGTCTGCCTCAACAAAGGTGCTACACCCCAGTGCCACATATCCGTGCCCATCAGTGTCATCTACCAGTGCCCAGCAGTGCCACCTATCAGAGCCACCTATCAGTGCCACCTATCAGTGCCCATCTATCAGTGGTACCTATCAGTGCCCCTTAGTGCCACCCATCCGTGCCATCTTATCTTTGCCCATCAGTGCAGCCTATCAGTGCCCACCAGTGCCGCCTCATCAGTGCATTTCAATGAAGGAGAAAAATGACCTGTTTGCAAAATTTTATAACAAACTATTAAACATGATTTTCTTTTTTTTTATCTTTTTAGCAAAAAATAAAACTCCGAGCTGTAATTAAATACCACCAAAATAAATCTCTATTTGTGGGAAAAAAATGATAAAAATGTCATTTGGGTACAGTGTTGTATGACCGCGCAATTGTCATTCAAAGTGCATCAGCGCTGAAAGCTGAAAATTGGTCTGGGCAGGAGGGGGGTTTAAGTGCCCAGTAAGCAAGTGGTTAAATAAAAGATTTTAACTAGCAGCAAGAATGAGTCCTCACATTTAAAGAGCACCTGTCCTTTCAGATCCACCATGGCAGCACCTGTTAGCGGACATCCACTCACCTGCTGCCGCCACGTCCCTCGCCTTGTGTCACTGCCGCGCCATTAAAGTGAATGGGACTGTTAGTGAGTCACCAGCGGGTCAGAGGCGGAGCCAGAAATGACACTTGTTGTTTAAAAATGATGATTTAAATCAAATCCCCCCCCCCCCTGATTGATTGGTTTGCGCAAAAGTTATAGCGTCTACAAACTATGGGATAGATTTATGGATTTTATAGTTTTTTACTGATGATGGCGGCGATCTGCGATTTTTAGCGGGACTGTGACATTGCGGCGGACAAATCTGACCCCAAGTGACAGTTTTTGGGGACCAGTGACACCAATACAGTGAGCAGTGCTATAAAAATTCACTGATAAATATAAAAATGACACTGGCAAGGAAGGGGGTTAACGCTAGGGGGCGATCAAGGGGTTAGCTGTGTTCTGTGGGTGTGTTCTAACTGTATGGGGGGGTGGGTTTACTGGGACACAGATCGATGTCCCCGATTACTAGGAACAGCAGATCTCCGTGTTTTTTCCCTTGTCAGAACGGGGATCCGCCTTGTTTACATAGGCACATCCCCATTCTGCCTCTCAGTACTGTGATTGCAGTGGCTGGCAGACATCGAGCGGCCACTATATCTCATGCACGGACCAATGTACAGGTACGTTGGTTCGTGCAGCAGGACACCCTGCATGTGCGGCGGGCAGTCCGGAAGTGGTTAACTGGGCGCTAAGCTTCTCTCTAGGTCAGTGATGGCGAACCTCGGCACCCCAGATGTTTTGGAACTACATTTCCCATGATGCTCATGCACTCTGCAGTGTACTGAAGCATCATGGGAAATGTAGTTCCACAACATCTGGGGTGTCGAGGTTCTCCATCACTGCTCTAGGTTACCTTGTAGATAATGCAGCTCTGCTTGTGTATTACTGGCTCTCCCTCCATCACATTCCTGGATCTTCCTCACAGATATTGATCAGGAATTGTTAGGAAATCTCATTATAGATGAGAACTCACCATACTTCGCTCTCCTCTCCCGGAGATCATTTGCGGGATCCATCAGATCGATCAGTGTAAAGACCTGAATGGTGACATCCAGAGCCCCTTCTTCTCCATATGCTTCTATCAGGAAGTCCTTGGTGGTGATCCAGTCAGCATGTTCCAGTCTTCCTCGGGGGATGGGACGTTTATCTCCATAGGAGAAATCGGACAATTTGTTCCTAAATGTCTTGAAGTCACTTCCTTTCAGATCCTCCAGAGAATCTACGATAAGATCCCCGGGGGTTTGTGGAACCTTTCCCGGAATATCAGGAGACCACCCTGCAAAGAGTACAACAGGAAACCACAAACATTAATCCTGATTGGACAGATTGTGACAGGTGACAGCAGACAAGTCTGTATTGGCAGCCGGTGGTCTTATAATGAGCCTACTGTATATATATATATATATATATATATATAAAGGAAAGGAACTATCCTATATTGGCCTATGGAGAGATTGGCTTCCCTGTGATAATCTACAGGACTGTCTTCCTGACAACCATCTTCTTATGCCCCTGTACACACGGTCGGAGATTTTGCCCGTCGGATTTTGTCCGTCGGATCTTGTCCGAAACTGTTGCATACACACGGTCGGGCCAAGATGGCGAAAAATCCGATCATGCAGAACGTGATGACGTCATGTCGTTACGACGGGACTACATTCATGCTAGTAGCCAATGGCTTTGATGTAGGAATTTGATCTGAGCATGCGTGGCACTTGGTCCGATGAAAATACTCTACACATGATCGGATTAGGTCCGTCCGGCCCAGTTGGTCGGGAAATCTTTCCAACATGTTGGAGATTCGGACGGAATCAGTCCGATGCATACCACACACAGTCGGATTATCTGACGACGCGGTCCGATAGGACGCATTCCGACGGATTCTCCGACCGTGTGTACAAGGACTTAGAAGGACTTGTCAGATGTATTGTGTGAAAACACCTAGAAAGTCTATTTATAAAACATTATTTGAATGAAAGGCACAAGTATTTACCAAGCTGTATGAATCCATCCCCATATTTTCTGCACTACCCTGTTTCCCCTAAAATAAGACCTAGCGTGATTGTCGGTGTTGGCTGCAATATAAGCCCTACCACCCAAATAAGCCCTACTCTGTTTCCTCAAAAATAAGCCCTGAAAAGAAGACCTACAAGGACTTTAACTAGGGCTTATTTGGAGGGGTAGGGCTTTTATTGCAGCCATCACCGACAATCACACTAGGTCTTATTTTAGGGGAAACAGGGTATGACTTCCTATGATCGTTCGCTCCATCTGTAGGTCAAAATGTGCTAAATAATATTTCAGAAATAACTCTGTCAGAAAACAAAACTGCATTTTGGCAATTAGAATGAGCTGATGATCACATGAACTCCTAATATTAGAGAAACTATGGGGGGAAATTTGTGAAGATTATATGAATTCTTGTAACATTTGTGAAAGGAAGGTTACTCCCTGGGGCTGATTTACTAAAGGCAAATAGATTATGCATTTTGTAGGTGCACATGCACTCAATGTGTCCAGAGCTTAGAATGTGGTGAAGATTCACTTTGTACAGAAAACCAAATCTGATGCAAGGAAAAAAAAAAAAAAAAATTTTTTTCACAAATAATAAAAAAAAAAAAAAAAAAACTCACCACAATCAAACACATAACAGCATATTTGATTGCACATGATTGAACGACGGAAGTCAGCAAAGCTTCACCACACTAAAACAAGCCCTGTGGAAAAGGAGTGCAATTGCACTTGCAAAGAGCACAGACTATTTGGATTTAGGCTTCATGTACACGGGACAGCGTTCAACCTCTCCTGAACGATTTAACTTGACAGCTAGAAGCCGGCGTCTAAAAAAATCCGTTTAGTCGCGTTTAAATGCCGCGTTTAGTCACTATAGCCAAAAATGAAAAACGTCTGTAACCACTTAACCACTTACAGACCGGACCATTTTGCTGGTCAAAGACCAGACCACTTTTTGCGATTCGGCACTGTGTCGCTTTAACTGACAATTGGCGCGGTCGTGCGACGTGGCACCCAAACAAAATTGACGTCCTTTTTTTTCCCCACAAATAGAGCTTTCTTTTGGTGGTATTTGATCACCCCTGCGGTTTTTATTTTTTGCGCTATAAACAAAAATAGGAGCGACAATTTTGAAAAAAAAACGCATTACTTTTTACTTTTTGTTATAATAAATATCCCCCAAAAATATATATAAAAAAAAATGTTTTCCCTCAGTTTAGGCCGATACGTATTCTTCTACATATTTTTGGTAAAAAAAAAAATCGCAATAAGCGATTATTGATTGGTTTGCGCAAAAGTTATAGCGTTTACAAAATAGGGATAGTTTTATAGCATTTTTATTAATAATTTTTTATTATTTTTTTTTTCACTAGTAATGGCGGCGATCAGCAATTTTTATTGTGACTGCGACATTATGGCGGACACATCGGACATTTTTGACACATTTTTGGGACCATTGTCATTTATACAGCAATCAGTGCTATTTAAATGCAGTGATTCCTGTGTAAATGACACTGGCAGTGAAGGGGTTAACCAGTGGGTGGCAGTGTAGGGGTTAAGTGTTCCTAGGGGTGTGTTACTAACTGTGGGGGGGTTGGGCTTTCATTTAGTGAACACTGATCTCTGCTCCAATCACATGGAGCAGAGATCAGCGTCGCTAGTTGCTAGGCAGAATGGAGAAATGCTGTTTACACGGCATTTCCTCCATTCAGCCGTCCCGTGAGACGATCGCGGGTATGCCCGCGGCGATCGAGTCTGCGGGTCCCGCGACCGGACTCACGGGGGTCCCGACCAGCGCGGGAGCTCCCGATGGCAGGGCGGCATTGAATATTGGACGTACCTGTACGCCAATATGCCTGCCCGTGCCATTCTGTCGGCGTACATCATCATGCGCTGGTCGGGAAGTGGTTAAATGCCGCGTTTAGTCACTATAGCCAAAAATGAAAAACGTCTGTAACTGCTTAAGGACCGCCTCCTGCACATTTATGTTGGCGGAATGGCACAAGCACGTACCTATACGTTGCTCTTTAAGTGCCCAGCCGTGGGTCGGGAGCGCGCCGCCGGTGGCGCGCTCATGACCCGGCTCCTGAGCTCCGTGACCGTGCCCGCGGGACCTGATCGCCACTGGTGTCCCACGATCGGGTCACAGAGCTGAAGAACGAAGAGAGGTCTGTGTAAACAAACCTCCCCCTGTGCTTCCTACTGTGGCTGTCACCGATCGTCTGTTCCCAGTTATAGGGAAAACCGATCAGTGACGTCATGTGCCAAGCCACGCCCCCTACAGTAAAAAAATAAATAAACACACACACACACACACACTTAACCCCTCCCCGTCCCTAGTGGTTAACTCCTTCACTGCCTGTCATTTACACAGGAATCAGTGCATTTAAATAGCACTGATTGCTGTATAAATGACATTGGTCCCAAATATGTGTCAAAAATGATGTGTCCGCCATAATGTCGCAGTCCCAAAAAAATAAAAATCGCTGATCGCTGCCATTACTAGTAAAAAAAAAAAAAAAATGATATAAAACTATCCCCTATTTTGTAAACACTATAACTTTTGCGCAAACCAATCAATCGCTAATTGCGATTTTTTTTTGCCAAAAATATGTAGAAGAATACGTATTGGCCTAAACTGAGGAAAAAAATTTTTTTTTATATATATATATATATTTTGAGGGATATTTATTATAGCAAAAAGTAAAAATTGCATTTTTTTTTTCAAAATTGTCGCTCTATTTTTATTTATAGCGCAAAAAATAAAAACCGCAGAGGTGATCAAATACCACCAAAAGAAATCTCTATTTGTGGGGAAAAAAAAAAAGGACGCCAATTTTGTTTGGGAGTCACGTTGCACGACCGCACAATTGTCAGTTAAATTGACGCAGTGCCGAATCGCAAAAAAAGGGGCCTGGTCCTTTTGGTTGCAAATTGGTTTGGGGCTTAAGTGGGTAACTAAACTCGGCTAAATGCCAGCACACGTTTGAAATGATATTGGGCATCCTGTGTACATGTACTGCTAAGATAACAGAGGAGAGATCGGGGATCCTGTGTAGAGGTTGACCGATATGGGTTTTTCTCTGGCCGATGCAGATATTTAGAAATCATGGCGGCCGATGGCCGATATATGATGCCGATTTTTTTTTTTTTTTTTTTCCTTTTTTTTTTCCCTCATCCCCCTTCATCTCATAAAATCTAACAGACACCTTTCCCACTGGGGCGTTTTTTCAGGCGCTTTTGGGCTAAAAATAGCGCCTGTAAAGTGCCTGCAAAACGGCTCCCCTGCAGTCTGTGTGAAAGACCGAGTGCTTTCACACGGAGGCGACGCGCTGGCAGGATGTTAAAAAAAAAAAGTCAGGCAAGCAGCACGCTTGGAGTGGTGTATACCGCTCCTCCACCACTCCTGTCCATTGATATTAATGGGCACCACTGATGAAGCGCATGCAATGCGATTTGGCAGCGGTGCTTCACGAGGCGCATTTAACCTCTTCCTTGGCCGCTAGCAGCAGAATAGCACCGCTAAAATGATGGTAAAGCGCCGCTAAAACTAGCAGCGTTTTACCATCAACGCCTGCCCGCTCCAGTGTGAAAGCGGCCTTCATAAGTGATGCAGAAAATTTCTTACATTTAAACATTTATTAAACAAAACAAACCTCCAATCAGTTTATTTGTATGTATGATTTAGATGAAAAAAGAAAAATAATATATAATAAAAACAGGTAGTCAAAATTTTTGGACAAAAAAAAAAAAAAAATGGGCGAACTTTACGGTTTTAATTTTTTTTTTTTTTTTTTAATCATTAGTGTATTTTTTTTCCCCCAAAAAATGCATTTGAAAGGCCTCTGCAAATGCCGTGTGACATAAAACATTGCAACAACCGCTATTTTATTCCCTAGGATTTCTGCTAAAAATATATATATAATTTTTGGGGGTCTAAGTGATTTTCTGGCAGAAAATACAGGATTTTTACTTGTAAGCAACAAGTGTCAGAAAAGATTTAGTCTTTAAATGGTTAAACTGAGAACTTCTACACACAGAGATCAGTCCATTCATTCAGAAGTGTAAACATTTCATCTCTTTACTCTTTTCTTGTCTGCCCAGAGAGGAGGAAAGTCTATGAAGACTCAGGCAACTTGCTTGGACTTCTATTACAGAAGTCATTTCCAAGTTGCGCTGTAGTTCTAAATTGGCCTTTTTTATCAGCACATCTGGCCCCAAGTGACAGTTTTTGGGGACCAGTGACACTAATACAGTGAGCAGTGCTATAAAAATTCACTGATCAATATAAAAATGACACTGGCAAGGAAGGGGTTAACACTAGGGGGCGATCAAGGGATCGGGGATCCTGTGTACATGTACTGATAAGATAACAGAGAAGAGATCAGGGATCCTGTGTACATGTACTGATAAGATAACAGAGGAGATGGGGGATCCTGTGTACATGTACTGATAAGATAACAGAAGAGATCGGGGATCCTGTGTACATGTACTGATAAGATAACAGAAGAGATCGGGGATCCTGTGTACATGTACTGATAAGATAACAGAGGAGAGATCGGGGATCCTGTGTACATGTACTGATAAGATAACAGAAGAGATGGGGGATCCCGTGTACATGTACTGATAAGATAACAGAGGAGAGATCGGGGATCCTGTGTACATGTACTGATAAGATAACAGAGGAGAGATGGGGGATCCTGTGTACATGTACTGATAAGATAACAGAGGAGAGATGGGGGATCCCGTGTACATGTACTGATAAGATAACAGAGGAGAGATGGGGGATCCCATGTACATGTACTGATAAGATAACAGAAGAGATGGGGGATCCTGTGTACATGTACTGATAAAATAACAGAAGAGATGGGGGATCCTGTGTACATGTACTGATAAAATAACAGAAGAGATGGGGGATCCTGTGTACATGTACTGATAAGATAACAGAGGAGAGATCGGGGATCCTGTGTACATGTACTGATAAGATAACAGAGGAGAGATGGGGGATCCTGTGTACATGTACTGATAAGATAACAGAGGAGAGATGGGGGATCCCGTGTACATGTACTGATAAGATAACAGAGGAGAGATCGGGGACCCTGTGTACATGTACTGATAAGATAACAGAAGAGATGGGGGATCCCGTGTACATGTACTGATAAGATAACAGAAGAGATGGGGGATCCTGTGTACATGTACTGATAAGATAACAGAGGAGAGATGGGGGATCCCGTGTACATGTACTGATAAGATAACAGAAGAGACAGGGATCCTGTGTACATGTACTGATAAGATAACAGAGGAGAGATGGGGGATCCCGTGTACATGTACTGATAAGATAACAGAAGAGATGGGGGATCCTGTGTACATGTACTGATAAGATAACAGAGGAGAGATCGGGGATCCTGTGTACATGTACTGATAAGATAACAGAGGAGAGATCGGGGATCCTGTGTACATGTACTGATAAGATAACAGAGGAGAGATCGGGGATCCTGTGTACATGTACTGATAAGATAACAGAGGAGAGATCGGGGATCCTGTGTACATGAGCGATTTATAATGGGACTACGATAGTGCGGCGGCCGCGGTGGGATTGGGCGGGCATGCAGAGTGGCCACCCTGTAGCAGTAAAGCTATATGGGCCGGTCGGGAAATGGATATGCGAGTCATCTTATAATCTAATTGCAATCTGCAGTGATGTGAGATGGAGGAAAACATTGTCAGTATAAAACAACATACCTTGTGAAGAGGAGGAAGAGGTCGCCATGGCGTCAGCAGATAATGTAAAATGACTTGATCTAGAAGAAGCACAAATAATAATAAACTGTAGTTAATGATTGGCTGCCCAATTGTGTAATCAGATGAGATCAGAATTGGATGGATGCCCCATGACGGAGGGTAAACCAGAACCTTCATCAGGGCATTAATCCAATTGGAATATCAAGGTCTGAAAGAAAATGTATACATTTATACAGACTCGTACTTCTTTATACCACCCCTACAAGTTTGTGGCATTCAAACCCAAAACTGGTATTAATCAGCACCAAAATATTATTGAAGTACGATATTCACCAAGATAGGGCAGATACCTCAAGTTTGGAGGTCACTGAGGGGGAAGTGTGGTTATGGTTTAAAGTCATTGTAAAGTCTTGTTTAAAAAAAAAAACATTCCAGATATCCTTGCTGAACCGACAGGGTTTGAGGAACTGATCTTGCAGGCAGAACCTCCAACGCATGTGGTGTCTCAACTTTACTCCCTCTTGCTCAATATCTCCTCCCCTGACCTCCCTCCGTTTACGGCGGCCTGGGAGACAGAACTACTATCTCTCTCCTATTGACTGGCAGAAATGCTTTATCCTGACGCACAAAATATCCCTCGCCACTAAGACCCAGGAAAAGGGATTTAAACTGGTAACGAGATGGTACAGATGCCCATCGACTGTAAACCATTTCAACCCGGGAGTACCAGATACCTGCTGGCGGTGTCTTAGTTCCCGGGGAACAATGCTCCACATATGGTGGAAATGCCCTCCGGTACAAAAGTATTGGCAACAGATATTCAAACTTTACTGTAAGCTGATGGCGACCTCTCTACACCCCTCACCTGAGGTGGCTCTCTTATCTATACTCCCTGGTACATTCAAATCCATCAAAAAAGATATGTTACGACACTTCCTGGCGGCGGCCAGGGTAGTGATCCCTCGTCACTGGAGATCGACGATCATGCCTTCCCTTGGGGACTGGGCTACGGAGGTGGACCGCATAAGGGACCTGGAACGTCTGTAGGGGTACATTGTACCCCATACTCATTCACATAGGGTGGGGGGCCGGTATCCGGGGCCCCCTTATTAAAGGGGGCTCCCGGATTCCGATAAGCCCCCCGCCCGCAGACCCCGACAACCAACGGCCAGGGTTGTCGGGAAGAGGCCCTTGTCCTCATCAACATGGGGACAAGGTGCTTTGGGGTGGGGGGGCCCGCGCGGCCCCCCCTTCCCCAAGGCACCCCCCATGTTGAGGGCACGCGGCCTGGTACGGCTCAGGAGGGGGGCGCTCGCTCGCCCCCCTTTCCTGGCCGACCGGGTAGCGTGCTCGGACGTCTCCGTCGCGTGCCCCGCCTACCTTGATACCCGCTCGAAATGAGCAGACTTTTCTCCGGGCGGGAAAAGTCCGCTCATTTCGAAAGTACAGCGGACTGGCACACACACGGGCGGACTGCCCGCTCAAACCAAATTTGGACGGACAATCTTACGGAAATTCCGTAAGACTTTGTTCGCCAGACTGTACGTTGAAAAAGTCCGCTGAAGCCCACACACGAGCGGATTGTCCTCTGAAATGTGTTTCGGCGGACTAAGTTGGGCAGACAGTCCGCTCGTGTGTACGCGGCCTATCTGGTTATTGTTTGTGTTGTTTACCTTCTCTTTCTCAACCTTTTTTCTGAATAAAATAAAAATGAATAAAAAAAAAAAGAGAAAGAAAGAAGAAAAATAACAAACATGTTATACTTACCTCCTATGTTGCAGTTGGATTTGCAGTGTGTCTCAGATCCTCCTCTTCTGTGCTCCTGGCCCCTCCCTTCAGCCAAGTGCCCCCCACAGCAAGCAGCTTGCTATGAGGGGCACCCAAGCAGAGTCACAGCTCCGTGAGTCCGAAACAGGTACCCCCCCCCCCCACAAAAAAAGGTGCCCAAATGTGACACCGGAAAGGGGAGAGGGGGGGGGAGGTGTCATACCTAAATTCCAGCTCCCCTATTTACCAATATAGCATTCCTGTACTTTTGTTGCAAAAATATCAATGCTTTCTATTAATTCTACAGACACTTACTATACTTGTCCTCATCCATATTTTCAGACGTATCCATTTGTAATGTCTTACTTCCTGATCAGACTAGAGATTATGACATAGGAAGGAGTTGGCCAGCTGACCTCATTTGCACACACCCTGCATCATCCAGCCTCCCATTGCCAGCTGCACTTTTTTTAAATGAAATGCAATCAGTGATAAGATAACAGAAAACACACAATATACAGATTGCATAGTTGTCAGGGAAATGGCTGTAGGAGAACTGGCAATAGTGCCAGCACTGGTAATGGCAGCCTCCGGCACACTGCTGTGTGCACTAATGCAAGAAGTGCGAACGGGCACCCTCAGATTCACAAGGGCGCCAACAGGCAAACAAGCATGCGCAGAAGCGCTAATTGGCAAATGTGCCTACACACGGCGTGACAGATGTGGCCACTTGCTGGCTTATAGAAAAGACTGCTGCTAAAACCATCTGATTGCTGGATTGTCGTCAGCTTTCCTGTGTTCCTGAGCCTCTGTGCAATTATTGTCTGGATTTTCCGTTGTGACCCAGCTTGTTCCTAACCTGTCTGATCTGCTCTCCTGGTTTGACCCCCTGGCTAGCTTTACCGACTTTTTGCCTTCTCCAGTACCTGATCCCGGCTTGTATCACTGACTTTGCTACAGTTACCTGTTCCTGCCTGCATTCCGGTACCAAAACTTTGGCTTGTCTCCGTTCCTGCAACCTGCCTCTCCCTCTTGCCGGATCTACTGTGTTTGACCCCTGGCCTGACGTCCACTACTGTCCCTTGTGCACAACTTGCCAAGTACTACTGAGGATTCCTAGAGACTATGGCCTATCTATGTTACCCAGTATTCTTCAGGTGACCACCATCTCTTCTCTCCTGAATCCATTTGGCAACCTGTGCTTCTCTAGGCACCACAACTTCTGAACCCAACTTCATGGGTGTACTGCAGTCAGCCACAAGAGGAGCCCTCTAGGCAATTCCGCCTCCAACCAGGTATGTGATAATAGTGCAAGGCCAACTTTATACAAGTACATAGAAGGGAGTGGACATAAACACTCAGCTGTCAAGCCCCATTCACAGGAACTTTCATTCTCACGTGCTTTTTTTGGTGTGAGGTTGGGGGGGGGGTGTTTTGGGGTATTTTCACTCATCACACATAGGGAAGTCCATTCAACTATCCACCACCACATATAGCAATGATCATCAACCCACTAACAGGCCAGGTTTTATGTATTACCTTGGAGGAGATGCAGACTAGAATACGGCAATCACTGAGCAGCAAATGATATCACCTGTCATGTATTTCAGTTATCTTGCAAACCTGGCCTGTTAGTGGGCCCTGAGGACAGGGTTGATGACCACTGACATATAGCACATGAATGCTATATTGGAACATAGGTGAGCTGGAATTCTAGAATAAAAAAAAAAAAAAAAAAAAGAAGGAGAAAGTGAACTTAGCCTTTAACCACTTGCCGCCCGCGCTATAGCCGAATGGCGGCCACAGTGCAGACATGAATTTCGGGGAGGCCACGCTCCCTGCGTGCGCCCTGCATGGTGTGCGCGGCACGCGCTGTGATCTCCGAGTCACTGAGACTTAGGTAATCACAGATCTGAGTAAGGGGCCGGTCCCGGCCACCTAACCACGTGATCAGCTGTCAGTCAATGACAGCTGATCACATGATGTAAACAAACAAAAATAAATAAATAAAAATCGGTAATCTTCTTTTTATTTTTTTTTTATTTATTTTTTTTTTTAGGAGAAAAAAAAAGCCGATCACCGGCTTATCTGCAAGGGACATCTGTTTCCCGAAGAAGAAGAAGAGGCAATTACGCCTCATCTGTGCCCACAAGTACCCCCTGCCGCTGCCCACCAGTGCCACCTATCAATGCCCACTAGTGGTGACAATCAGTGCCACCTAGCAGTCCTGCCCATCACTGCCACCTCATCAGCGTACATCAATGAAGGAGACATTTTTTTATAACAAAATCTAATAAAAAAAAAATATATATATATATATATATATATATAATTTTTTGTTTTTTTTTAAATGTGGTCTTTTTAATTTTTTTTAACAAAAGATAAAAATCACAGAGGTGATCAAATACCACCAAAAGAAAGCTATTTTGGGGAAAAATAGGATTTGTGTACTCACCGTAAAATCCTTTTCTCTGTAATTCACCGACCGACACAGCTCCTCTCTGTAACTTAATGGGTTTGTTAGCCTGCAATTAGGAAAACTAGGCACAAAAATTGTAACACAATTCACAGAACTTTAGTCCTGCCCCAGGGGGGCAGACCCTGTGCTAACAACCCTCCCTGCTCCCAGGCAGAACTCAGTACGTCAACAAGCAGTATAATGTAGAGAAAAGGAGGGGCGGGTGCTGTGTCGGTCAGTGAATTACAGAGAAAAGGATTTTACGGTGAGTACAAAATTCCTATTTTCTCTTATATTCACCGACCGACACAGAACCTCTCTGTAACTAAATGGGAAGTCGCCAAGCAGTGCCAAATGAGGGGTGGGAAAAACAGCATAAAACTTCATCCACCATGTCAAGTGGGAACTAGTGAAACTAAACCCACAAAAAAACAGCAGTGTATGGAAAAACACACCGCCATAACCGGGCATTCTCAACAGGAGAGATCCAACACCGCAACCTTTTTGCGGAAGTAATGCAACAGTGCATTGGCAAACAGTACTGTGTTTTTATCGAAAAACCAGGAAAAAAATCTCAATTGCAACTACACGGCCGCCTGCAAAACTTTGCGGCCAAAACAGGCATCAGCTGATGCACCGACGTCTACCTTGTAGAACTTAGTAAACGTATGGACAGATGACCAGGTCGCCACTTTACACACGCCTGAGCGACAGACGCTTGGTGTCGGAAGGCCCAAGACATTCCGATAGCTCTTGTAGAGTGGGCCTTGACTGGAAAGGGGGGCACCTGCCCCTTCAAGGCGTAGGCTTGGACTACAATCTGTCTGATCCACCTGGAAATGGTGGCCGACGAGACCGCCATACACTTCTTTGGACCAGCCACAGAAACAGTGAGTGACTTCTGACAGGGAGTCGTGGCAGACAAGTATACCTTCAGAGCCCTAACCATGTCCAAAGCGTGAAGAGCCACCTCCTTGGGGTGCTTCGGCTTAGGACACAACAATGGTAATACAATTTCCTCATTGACATGAAAAGCCGAAACATCCTTTGGTAGAAAGGACGGTTGCGGACTCACTACCACCTTATCCCTGTGGATGACCAGATAAGGAGACTTGCATGACAAGGCCGACAATTCCGAAACCCTCCTGGCCGATGTGATGGCCACTAGAAAGACCACCTTCTGTGAAAGGGTCAACAGGGGAATCTCCCTGATATTCTCAAATGGTGGCTTCTGAAGGGCCGACAACACCAGGTTCAAATCCCATAGGGGTAACGGGGGACGCACCAGAGGGACTGCATGTCGAACTCCCTGGAGCCGCTGAAAAAAAAGACAGCCAGGGCTGAAATTTGCCCATTAATGGTGCTAAATGCCAATTTCTGGTCTACTCCTTGCTGAAGAAACAGCAGGATCCTGGATATAGAAAATGAGCGCGGATGCCACCCTTTCTCCTCACACATGGAGATGTAGGCCTTCCAGGTACGATGGTATATCTTCCGTGAAGAAGATTTCAGTGTCCTCAGCATAGTTGGAATCACTGAGTCCGACAGACCCTGGTTCCTCAGTACCGGGCTCTCAATAGCCAGGCCGTTAAAGCCAGCGATGGTAAAGCAGGGTGAAGGATTGGAACTTGAGATAGGAGGTCCTCTCACAACGGCAGTCGCCAAGGAGCGTCTGCCACCAGACGCACCAGATCTACGCACCAAGGACGCTGAGACCAATCCGGGGCAACCAGTATCACTGGGATCCCCTCAGCTTCCACTCTGCAAAGCAGACATGGCAACAGTTTCAGTGGAGGAAAGGTATAGATCAGTTGGTACTGATCCCACAGGGCCACCAGCGCGTCTGACGCATCTGCCCATGGATCTCTTGTCCTGGACACGAATCTTGGCACCTTCCGATTGAGACGGGAGGCCAGTAGATCCACATCTGGTGTACCCCACTTCAGGCACAGCAGCCTGAATGTCTCCGGATGCAATGCCCAGTCTCCTGGGTCCAGCATCTGGCGGCTTAGATAGTCCGCCTGCCAGTTCTCCACTCCCGGGATGTAAATGGCCGACAGGGCCGGTACGTGTCGCTCTGCCCACCGAAGTATGTGAGTGACCTCCCGTGCAGCGGCTGAGTTTCTTGTTCCCCCTTGGTGATTTACATACTCCACAGCCGTGGCATTGTCCAACTGTATCCTGACTGGACACCCTTGAAGACTCATTGACCATGTGTGGAGACACAGCCTGATCGCTTTCAATTTGAGCAGAATGATCGGCAGCTCGCATTCTTCCGTCGACTAGAGGCCCTGAGCCGACTGAACCTCCATCACTCCACCCCAGCTGGATAGACTGGCGTCCATAGTGATCACCATCCATTTCAGAGGAAGGAACGATTTTCCGGACTGAATCACCGGGGACCTCAACCACCAGATCAGTGAGTCCCTGACTGGCCGGCTCACCTGGATCTGTCGATCTAGGGACAACTGAGATTTGTCCCATTTTGACAAGATCTCCTTCTGCAGAACTCCGGCGTGGAACTGGGCGTAAGGCACCGCCTCGATGAAGGCTACCATAAGTGCCAGTACTCACATGCGAAACCGGAGCGACGACCACTTGCGGTTCATCAGCAGTTTGACCGTAGATCCGAGAATCTGCAATTTGTCTGAAGGGAGAAAAACTCTCGCTTCCCTGGAGTCCAACGGCAAACCTAGGTACTCCAGACGCTGGGTCGGCACAATCACCGACTTCTTTAAGTTCAACAGCCACCCAAATTCCTGCAGGGTCTGCATGGTGATCGCCACATCCTCCAATTCTGAGGCGGAAGATGCTCTCAGCAGGAGATAGTCTAGGTAGCCCACGATCGCGATCCCACATTGTCGCAGCAACGCCAATACTGGAGCCAGTACCTTAGTAAAAAAGAACTCTGGGGACTGATGCCAGACCAAAGGGAAGAGCCACAAATTGGTAATGGGCTTCCCCGACAGCAAAGCGCAGAAACTTTTGATCCCAAAGGCATATGGCTATGTGCAGGTACGCATTCTGGATGTCTAAGGACGCCAGGAAGTCCCCTTGAGGGAGCGTAGCGACTACTGAGCGAACTGATTCCATTCTGAACCTCTGCACTTTCACAAAGTGATTGAGGGATTTTAGGTCCAAGATTGGACGTACCCCTTCCTTCTTGGGAACCACAAACAGATTTGAGTAGAATCCTTGGAAGTATTCCGATTCCAGAACAGGTAAAATCACCCCGCGATTCAGCAGATCCCTTACCGCCCCCAACAGGGCCTCCCGGCGAACCGGGGATACGGGTATGCTGGAGGGGAAGAATCTGTAAGAGAAACTCTATCTTGTAGCCTGGTGGGGGCAAACCTTCATGCGGTAGCACTTTTATTCGTAGGCTTGTTAGGCTTGCGATTCCAGGGATGTTTTTGACTGTCCGTGGGCGTCCTGTCGGGATGGGGACATTTTGTCAAAGCTCCGGGCGGACGAAAAAGCCGTTTGTGTGTGGAAAAAGAGGGCCCTTGCCTACGGCGTGGCTCCTTAGCTTTCCTGGCCTGTGGGAGTAGTGTACTCTTACCACCAGTGGCATTTTTAATAATGTCATCTAGCGAGGCTCCAAAGAGCCGGTCGCCAAGTAAGATCAGGGCTTTTTTGGATGCTTGGTCAGCAGACCAGCATTTTAGCCAAATTAGACGCCTCAGCACCACAGCTGATACTGAAGCCCTGGATCATAGAGGGAGAGTATCCAGGGCCCGCGTCACAGACATACTCAAGGCCTTGCACTAGTTGGTCTGCTGTTCCACGCAGACAGGGGAGGCCTGCTGCTCTGCCAATTCGCAGTGCAAACATTTTGCCCACTCAGTCAGTGTCTGCGACACAAGTGCGGATGCCAGTACAGGTCGCACGGCTGACCCCACAACCATAAACAAGGAACGAGCCACTGCCTCGGCCTTCCTGTCCATGGGATCCTTGAATGCAGGAGTCCCCTCAACAGGGATCGTGGTTACTTTATTTAACCTGGATACTGGGGGGTCCACGACTCAAAAGGGTAACGCACCACCATGTATTTGGGGACCGAAAAAGTCTGTTGCGGGCGACCCCATTCCTTGTAAATGAACTTGTCAAAATAAGTCAGATACGGGAACACCTTAGGTGAACGTGCTGGCTTACGGGACCCAAAAGGGACCGGTACATCAGCAGATGGATCCGCTGGCTCCTGAATCTTCAGGGTAGCACGCACAGCTGTGATAAGTGCTCCAACAAGCGCTTTGTCGTGCACGGACCCAGGCGGGGACTCATCCTCACTGTCCTGGTCAGCGTCATCTGACAAGACAGAGCAGGGGTCACTGGCCTCAGGAGGACCCGAGTCTGCGTCAGAGCTCTCCCCAGAGGAGGGGGGGGGCAGGGGCCACTTTTTAGCACCTTTCTTCCCACGCACCACCTCCATCTTGGCAACAAACGAATTGAAGACCGCTGTCAGGGTGTCCATGGGATCCGCGCAGTCCGCAGGCGACCCGGTTGCAATTGCATGGATTTCGGGGGAAGAAACACCAGCTTCTAAAGCCATGCTGACCCTACCCCGTCTGCCATCCGAAGGGGACTTAGGACAGTGACAGTCCCACCCTCTTTGTTGCCGCTGACTGAGGGGTTCTAACCCACCGGACTCACCGCCCTGAGGAGTTCCGCGCTGTATACAGCAGTGCCTGTAGCCCCATAGAGCTCCCAGATGCAGAGGGACCAGAGCTGTATCGGTGGCAGTCCGTCAGAGTGATCGGTGAATGATCGCTGAGCAATCTGAAAAACGTGTCTAGATTACATAGAAGGCCTGCCAGAGCTCTGTGGTGACAAAACAGGAAGCTGAGGGCACAGAAAGCTGCTGCTAGAGCACAAAAAACGTGGTCCGGCTTCAAGAAAATGGCTGCCAATGTTCTGAATAGGGAATCACCGTGAAAATGGCCGCCTGAAGCATGGTGTCCCTTGCCCACACTGAAAATGGCCGCCAGCCAGTACCATGAGAGGCAGAAGAAAAATTTTGGCAGACACAGCGCTGCACCGACACAGGGGCAACCCTCACAGACACCTCCTGTTGATTAAGCCCTCAGGGCCCAGGCACCCCAGCACAGCCAGAACCCAGGTGAGGGCCCAAAAGGTACACACACACTGCTCAGCATCCATGCACAGCCCCCCCCCATGAGGGGAGAAAGGAGGGGAGTTAGGGACAGGGGAGAGAAGAGAAGGGGGTGAGGGGGCCCCCGAATCAACCTTCCAGGGAATGCCCAGCTGCTCAGCCTTGCCGAGACAGGGAGAGCTGTACTTACCAGTCCTCAAGAGCTGGGAGACATTCCATTGTAGCCAACTCCTGATCAGTACAGGGAAGTCTACTGGCCCGGCATACTGTGAGCCAGACATCAGTAGCCCGGTCATATGTACGCCCCGGAACATAAAAGCTCACCGACCACCTCTGGAGCTGAGGTATGTCGTGGCCTGCCGAGCTGTAGCTGCGACCTGCACACGCACAATGGCTGGACTGGGGAGACTACCAGGATAAGTGAACCAGCCTGTCACCCAGCCGGCTGTTGATAGAAGATCACATGATCACTCATCTTGCGCAAAAAGCCAAGCTTCTGCATCAAAAAAACGGACCTACTAGGCAAAATAAAACAGAAGGCTGCTAGGGCAGAGTGTGGGGATTGTAGCCTGAGGGAGCGCCCCCCTTGGCGGAACTAAAGTTCTGAAGTGTTGTGTTACAACTTTGCCTAGTATTCTCCTAGTGATAGGGCTGACAACCCATTTTGTTACAGAGAGGAGCTGTGTCGGTCGGTGAATATAAGAGAAATGTCTCTTCGTCCTCAGAGAACCGTAAACTGTGTTTACACACACAGATCCTGCTTCTCAGTGTGCCACGAGTGACCGTGGGAGCCTGGCGGTGATCGCGACCGCCAGGCAATTGCATCGGCTTTGTGGGCGCGCACCTCTGGTGGCCACAGGGAGAAGCGATGTTACATAATGTCGTTTTGCCCATCTGTGCCATTCTGCTACAGTGAAACTGAGGCAGCTGTTCAGCAAGTGGTTAACCAACAAGCCGACTGGATGATGTTAACCCTTCCCTACCTGGATGTTATTGTGCTACGTTTATGTAACATTTTATACTAGTATCTATATTGGCTATATGCTCCTATGACTGTTTTTTTGCAACCTCTGCAAGTTTTTTTATGACAGTTGTTCACCTTTCTCAACTTTTTACATAGCCAATGGTTTATAAATATCTATGACTTTTACCCATAGATCACTGCTCTGTGTTTTTTGTCCCTATATCAGGGATATGTATTTAACGGACCTCAAGCTGTTGCAAAACTACAAGTCCCATCATGCCTCTGCCTCTGGGTGTCACGCTGGTGGCTGTCAAGAGTCTTGCTATGCCTCATGGGACTTGTAGTTCTGCAACAGCTGGAGGTCCGCTGATTGCATATCCCTGTCCTATATAGTAGGATGCCCAATGAGTGTATAAGAAATGGAATTTGGGGCGAATCAAGCTGGTTTTCATATAGGAATAGCTTGGCTTCTAAGGTAACCTCTCCTGAATGATTTAATGTGGCAGATATTAACCCAACCCGTTTAAAACGTCCGTTTACCAGCAATGTACATGCGGCATTATTCAAAATTTCCCATTGAAATGCATGGCTGTCAGGGTGACAAGTTTGGCGTCATATTTTATGATTTATATGACTTGGCTTGGGCCAAATTGAACTTTATCTAATAGAAGGACACCCAAATTATATGAAAACAAGTCACATCTGGGTGGGCCAAGATGGTTTTCAAATAGAAAAAGTTATTTATTCAGAATTACCTCTATAAATACAAGGTGGAGGGAGACAGAATTGTTGTAAAGGCACTTTAACCACTTGAGACCCGCGCTATAGCCGAATGACGGCTACAGCGCGGACCTCCTTTGCCGGGACTACGTCTATTGACGTTGTCCCGTGCACGAGCGGCCTGCGCGGCGCGCTCTGTGATCGGCGAGTCTATGAGACTCGCCTGATCACTGATCCGAGCAAGGGGTCGATCTCGACCCCTTATCACGTGATCAGCTGTCAGCCAATGACAGCTGATCATGTGATACAACGGAGCCGGTAATCGGCTATTATTCCTCCTCGCGCTCACAGCGCGAGGAGAAAAAAAAAAAGAGCCGATCACCGGCGGCCGTAATCGGGACATCAGTCCCGATCATGGCCAGCCCTGCCAGTGCCCACCTGCCCCCTGCCAGTGCCACCTCATTAAAACATAAGTGCCCCCCAGCAGTGCCCACAGTGCCACCCAGCAGTGCCCACAGTGCCACCCAGCAGTGTCCACAATCTGCCTCAACAAAGGTGCTGCACCCCAGTGCCACATATCCGTGCCCATCAGTGTCATCTACCAGTGCCCATCAGTGCCCAGCAGTGCCGCCCATCAGTGCCCAGCAGTCCCACCTATCAGTGCCCAGCAGTCCCATCAGTGGTACCTATCAGTGCCCCTTAGTGCCGCCCATCCGTGCCACCCATCTGTGCCACCTTATCTGTGCCCATCGGTGCCTCCTTATCTGTGCCCATCCGTGCCGCCTTAACTATGCCTATCAGTGCCCACCAGTGCAGTCTATCAGTGCCTCCTCATCAGCGCATTTCAATGAAGGAGAAAAATGACCTGTTTGCAAAATTTTATAACAAACTATTAAACATGATTTTTATTTTATTTTTTTTGCATCTTTTTTTGTTTGTTTTGCAAAAAATAAAACTCCGAGCTGTAATTAAATACCACCAAAAGAAAGTGCTATTTGTGGGAAAAAAATGATAAAAATTTCATTTGGGTACAGTGTCGTATGCCCGCGCAATTCGTTCATTCAAAGTGCATCAGCGCTGAAAGCTGAAAATTGGTCTGGGCAGGAGGGGGGTTTAAGTGCCCAGTAAGCAAGTGGTTAAAAAATAAAAAAATATAAAGCAACCTGCAATGCAAAGGCATAATGAGCTAGAATGCATAGCATACTAGCTCATTATGAATAACTTACCTGAGAACGAAGCCCCCGAAGCGGTCCTCCTCCTTTACCTTCACCGCTGCCATGTATCCCGGAGTGACTTCTGGGTCTCGCTGCGATTCGCCGGAGCCGCGATGATGTCACTCCCGCACATGGGCACGGAAGCCGACACGAGCGGCATATCGCCGTGATCTGCAGCCTGCTCAGTGCACTGCTGTCTACGGCGCTTGCGAGATCTTCCGTGAAATACAGAGAATAAAAATCAAGTGGCGTAAAATCATCTGTATCCACCTGAATACCGGGTTGGGCAGTGAATGGGGGAAGTACTGGTGCTGCAGAAGTGGTGGGCACCCAATCAGGATTGGCAAATTCTGCAGGAAGGGCATTATGGGAACGACGGGCCTGTCTTCGTCTTCTTCTTGGTGGCAGCGGACACTACTTGTGCTTGCCACCTCACCAGCTTGAACTGCACTTATGGGACTCGCCACGTCACCACGTGATACTGCAGTGCTGGATGTACGCCCAGGGTGTACTAGGCCGCTGGTGCTTGCCAGTTCACCAAAAGGATGAGCGGCGCTAGTACTGGCTCTATACTCCATACGAGGGACTTGCGGTTCCTGCACCTCAACAACATCAGAAGATCGGGGTCGGGTACGCCTGACAATAGCAGGGACCTCTTCTTCGTCGTCAGAGCTATCTGACATGGAGGCGCTGTCCTCTACAGGTTCGTATTCTAAGCCTGAATCTGACAGATCAGTGTCTTCCTCTTCACTATCTGTCATGCTCAGAAACGTGTAGGCCTCTTCACTAGTGTACCTTCGCTTTGCCATTTTGGGCTCTAAATTTAGGGGTACACTAGTGAGACTCACAGGTAAAAAAGCACCTAGCCTGTCAGCGACTGTATAAACGCTACAAAAAAACCTGTTAGCGATCGCAGGGATCAGGCCTGACTCTGCGATCGCTGCAGTTATGTGTGTTGTGTTTTGTAAGTGACAGTGATAGATCGATACTGCACTTGGCTGGGCTGGGCAGAGGGGCAAAACCCAGGTGCTAGCAGGTATCTGGATTGATCCCGCTAACAATGCGTTTTTTAGAACCCTAAACTGCTGGGGACGCTAGTATAGATCTGATCAGATCAGATATTGATCTGTTCGGATACTATACCACTAAGGGAGGTTTATGCTTTGCGCGTGGGTGTTAGCGGTACTGGCACTAACCTAGCGCAGCCTGGGGCGATGCAGACCCTGACCCTAAAACCTAATTGATATCACCCGCCGGGTGATCAGGAGGTTAAACCTTTATTAGGCAATAAATGGCGGGTGCCCTGATGCTATAAAAAGCGAACTACCTAACCAGCGTCACCCGTAACACTTATACGGTGATCACTGGTGAAAGGGTTAACTAAGGGCAATCAGGGGGTTAAAACCTTTATTGGGTATTTATATGGGGGTACCTGACGCTATATAAAAACCTGACGGGGAACCTAAATAACTAAATAACTAACTGGCTAACCAGCGTCACCAGTGACACTTATACGGTGATCGCTGGTGAAAGGGTTAACTCTAGGGGCAATCAAGGGGTTAAAACCTTTATTAGGTTATATATCGGGGTACCTAACGCTATAAAAACCTGGCGTTGAACCTAAAAAAAAAAACTAGCTTCCTAGCGGGACCAGTGACACTAATGCAGCGATCAGAAAAACGATCGCTTAGTGACACTGGCAAAAGGGGGTGAAAGGGTTAACTGGGAGGGCAATCAAGGGGTTAAACCTTTATTAGGGGGGGTAGGGGGCTACCCTGGACCTAAAGGGGCCTAACACTAGCTGCCCTGACACTTTTTACAGTCACAACTGACACTAAATGCAGTGATCAGTAAATAAATGACCACTGCAATTAGTGACACTGTGACTGGGGGGGGCGGGGGCCGATCGGGGGGTGACTGGGGTGAAATGTGTGCCTATGTGTCAGTGGACTGTTGGTGCACTTACTTGGATGTCTTCACTCCGCGCTGTCCGGTCAAAAAGACCGCCACGAGGAGTGTGACATCACTTCCTCCGTAATGTGTTTACATTTACACAGGGGAGGAAGCTTCTCATTCGCCAGGAGTGATCGAGGGGGGATGGCCAGAAACCAACGGCCATTCCCTCATCACGGATCGCTCCTGAAGCGAACCGGACCGCCGTATCCAGCGGGAGGGGGTCCGATTGGACCCCCCACCCGCTGGAAGCCAAGCACGTACATGTACGTGCTTGTGCCTGCCGGTGCCATTGCGGTGACGTACAATGGCAATACGGTGGTCCTTAAGTGGTTAAAAAGGTTTATTTTTCAGTAGAACTTTCAAATAACACAGTCTCTCATGTGAACAGAGGGCACGGGGTGAAGAACTCAGGCACCTTGAACTGCAGGTCTAGCAAAGTCTCTATTTCCACCCAGAGAGTAGCCACTCGCAGCTGGGTACTTCAAGGCTGAACAGATCTCTAGCCAGAGATCATGGCAGTCAGCACGTTGACTCAAACTTGATCAATCAACTAAGGGTGAACAGGAACCTTTTTCCGCCGTACCTGGAACGTTTCCCGTCTCCTCAATGGTACTGGAAAAGTGTGAATTCACCAATGTCCTTCCCAACTCAGTAACCAGGCACTTCTCAGGATGCCACTTGCCGAGCTGCGGTGCCCCTCCAAGCCGAGAGCACACCCGGACACTGTGAATCCTCCCTCAGTTGCTGCGCCTCGGACCAGCCAGTTCCGAGACTCGGGAACAGTCGGATCCCTACCCCAGACCAGGCAGGTCTATCAGGGGCCACCAATAGGAACATGTTGCGGGATGTCGAACACCCCGTGACCGGGACCCCTCACGGGGCTACCCCGGTCCTGGAACCAGAACAGACCACACGGGTCTCACGAACAACTCAGACCCCTTAACACGTGACCCACACCCCCTTAAAGCGGGGCTCCACCCTAAAGTGGAACTTCCGCTCATCGGAACCCCCCCACAATTGGCACCTTTCAGGGGGGAGGGGGTGCAGATACCTGTACAGTACAGGTATTTGCACCCACTTCCGGCATAAATATCCACAGAATCTGTGGATATTTACGCCACTTGATGCGGGTCCCCCGCTGTCCGCTGGGAAACACACGGATCCCAGGGACAGCGGGGACCATCCTTATTGTGCAGCGTGATTCGCGCATGCGCAGTAGGGAACCCGGGAAGTGAAGCCGCAAGGCTCCACTTCCTGATTCCCATACCCAAGATGGCGGCGGCAGCACCCGAGAGACGATCGAGAGATCGGCTTCGGGTGGCGACATCGCGGGCGCACTGGGTGGGTAAGTGTCCTTATTTTAAAAGTCCGCAGCTGCAGTATTTGTAGCCGCTGAGTTTAAAAAAAAAAAAAAAAAACGGCCGAACTCCAGCTTTAAGTATCCCCTCTCAGACTCCTCAGCGGGCCCCGGCTAGGGTGACCACATTTCCAAACTGCCATTCAGGGACAGCCCACCCGTACCCACGCTTGCCCAAAAAAAGATTTTTTTTTATACTGTTTGCCAATTTTTGGAGAAAAAAAAATGCAAACAGTGGTAACCACTCCTGTAAGCCGCATCTTTGGAGCAGTGAAGGAGCGGGTGTATACACCGCTCCTAAACCGCTCCTGCCCATTGATCTGAATGAGAACCACCAGCAAAGCGCCACTGCGGCGGCGCTTTGCAGGTCATTTTAAGTCTTTTTCGGCCGCTAGCGGGGGTTAAAACCACCCCACTAGCGGCCAAGTAGCGCCACAATGGCCACAACGGTAAAGCAACGCTAAAAATAGTGCCGCTTTACCGCCGACGCCCAGGGCGGCACAGTGTGAAAGGGGTCTGATACCAAGCTGGTCACACTATTTGAAATAGATAGCCAGACTTTCTGCCACACAGAAATACATGTGTAAAAAAAAAAAAAAAAGAAAAAAAGGAAATAAAATAAATAGAAAAAAAACAGGAAATGTTATTGTTACGAACATACAGTATCAGATTCTAAAAGGAACACTTCCCGACCAGCGCACGACGATGTACGTCGACAGAATGGCACCGGCAGGCATATTGGCGTACAGGTACGTCCAATATTCAATGCCGCCCTGCCATTGGGAGCGCGCCGCCGGTGGCGCACTCCCGCGCTGGTCCGATGTCCGATGGGTCCCCCACAATGTCGCAGTCACAATAAAAATCGCTGATCACCGCCATTACTAGTAAAAAAAAAAAATAATAAAAAATTATTAATAAAAATGCTATAAAACTATCCCTATTTTGTAAACGCTATAACTTTTGCGCAAACCAATCAATAATCGCTTATTGCGATTTTTTTTTTTACCAAAAATATGTAGAAGAATATGTATCGGCCTAAACTGAGGGATATTTATTATTTTTGGGGGATATTTATTATAACAAAAAGTAAAAAATAATGCGTTTTTTTTTCAAAATTGTCGCTCTATTTTTGTTTATAGCGCAAAAAATAAAAACCGCAGAGGTGATCAAATACCACCAAAATAAAGCTCTATTTGTGGGGAAAAAAAGGCCGTCAATTTTGTTTGGGAGCCACGTCGCCACGACCGCGCAATTGTCAGTTAAAGCGACGCAGTGCCAAATCGCAAAAAGTGGTCTGGTCTTTGACCAGCAAAATGGTCCAGGGCTGAAAGTGGTTAAAATCAGTGCTCCCGCCAAAACGGCCGTTTTTAAAAAAAAAATTTTGCATTGACCCATGTCCCATGGAGCCAGGTCCCCAAACCCTTTTTAGGACAGTATCTTGCATATTAGCCATTAAAATTAACACTTTTAATTTCGAACGTTCGAGTCCCATAGACTTCAATGGGGTTCTAACATTCGTACGAATTTGGGGTCCGTTTGAAAGTTCTGGTGGGAACCGAACCGGGGGGTGTTCGGCTCATCCCTAGACTTGAACAAAAAGGTGGCAACCCTACATGTAAAGTATGTTGGGACATCATTAATAATAATGATCTCGGCTCCAAAAATGAAGGAAATTCCACGTTATGAGACAGAAGATCGCACCGAGATTTGTATTTCCTTACACTGCAGGCCCAGCCCTGCAAATCCCCATAAACATCCTATATAGAGAACAATCCTTTACTTTCTACACAACTGTCACTTCTTATACAATCTCCGGGTCTTCTGAGGAGCACTATTAATACCATTTATATTTAAATAACCATTAGAAAGTTATTACCTTCTCCCTGGCTTATGTCTTCCAAAGTGAAAGTGAAGATAAGGAACGTCAGACCACGCCCAGCGCAGATCCAGGAAGTGACAGTTTAGAGTTTCTAGTTAACTCATCACAGTGCAGAAAAAAACCACGGCAGCAATCCTCCCTACACACCACTATTATTATATTATTATTATTATTATACAGGATTTATATAGCACCAACAGTTTGTGCAGCACTTTACAATCTAACGAGAGACAGTACAGTTACAATACAATAAAATACAAGGTTAGGAGGGCCCTGCTCGGAAGAGCTTACAATCTATTGCCAGTGTAGTGTCATATTTTGCTCCCCATTATAGAATGCTCCGGAAGTGACGTTGCGGCCAGAAATTTTGCACTGCGCATGCGCGATGCGTTTCAAATGCTTGCACCATGCGTTCCAGAGGATTTCCGACAATGTAGTTCAGTGAAACCGTCAGATAATGTCACGGGAGTGAGGGGAGGTAATCGTGACATTAAAGCGGAGCTCCACCCTAAAGTGGACCTTCCGCTCATTGGAATCCTCTCCCCCTCCGGCGCCACAAGTGGCACCTTTCAGGGGGGAGGGGGGTGCAGGTACCTGTACAGTACAGGTATCTGCACCCACTTCCGGGATAGCTCTGCGGAAAGGGGCGTAGATTACGTCCCTTTTTCCGAAAGTCCCCCGCTGCCTGCTGGGAAACACACGGATCCCAGAGACAGCGGGGACCGTCCTTATTGCGCAGCACGACTCGCGCATGCACAGTAGGGAACCGGGAAATGAAGCCGAAAGGCTCCACTTCCTGATTCCCATACCCAAGATGGCGACGGCAGCACCCGAGAGACGATCGAGAGATCGGCTTCGGGTGCCGACATCGCGGGCGCGCTGGGCGGGTAAGTGTCACTATTTTAAAAGTCAGCAGCTGCAGTATTTGTAGCTGCTGGCTTTTAAAAAAAAAAAAAAAAAACGCGGAGCCCCGGCAGACTCCCGCTTTAACTTTAGACAGAGCAGAGAGCGGGGGAGGGAGAGCGGGTAACTGAGGCTCAGGGAGGGCATTACCTCCCCTCACTTCTCTGACATTATCTGACGGTTTCACTGGTCTGCATTGTCGCAAATTATTTGGAACGCATGGCGCAAGTGTTTGGAACGCATCGCGCATGCGCAGTGCTAAATTTCTGGCCGAAAACGTCACTTCCGGAGCATTCTATGATGGGGAGCAAAATATGACACCACACCCCGTACACACCGTCGGAAATTCAGACGGAAAAAAAGTGCGATCGGATTATGTTGGGAATTTTTCAGACGGAAAAAGTTTGAGAGCCGGATCTAAAATTTTTCTGACAACAAAATCCGATCTGACTTTTTGTCCGATCGTGTTTCGAGAATTTCCGACGCACAAAGTGGCACGCGCGCTCAGAAAAAATTTGGAGACGAAAAGCTATTGGCTACTGGCCTCTACGTATTCCCGTCGTACGTTTTTGTACGTCACCTCGTTCCGAACGATCGGATTTTCCGACTACTTTGTGCGACCGTGTGTGTGCAAGACAAGTTTCAGTCAAAATCCGACAGATTTTGTGGCCGGAATGTCCGACCGTGTGTATGGCGCATAAAAAGGAACATCTTGGTACAGACACATACAATGCTCAGCTATAACATTGACCACTGACAGGTAAAGTGAATCACATTGACATTGGCATCTGAATGTCAGTGGTGTTTATTAGACAGCAAGTGAACATGTTGTCCCTGAAGTTGTTGTTATGAAAGCAGAAAAAATTGTAAGGGCTCGGGGGACCCTGGCAAGGGCCAAATTGTAATGTCTACACCAGTGGTTCGCAACCCTGTCCTCAAGTACCCCCAACAGGCCATGTTTTGGGAATTTATCTTAGATAAAATAGTGGTCCAAAATACCAAGCCATTGACTCTGATTTAAAGCGCCTGTGCAAGATAAAGGAAAACCTGCAAACATGGCCTGTTGGGGGTACTTGAGGACAGGGTTGAGAACCACGGGTCTAGATGACTGGATCAGAGCAACTCCAAAACTACAACTCCTGTGGGATGTTCCTGGTCTGCAGTGGTCAGAACCAAGCAAAAGGGGTCCAAGGAAGGAAAAGCAGTGAAAGTGTTATGGGCAGTCAAGGCTCATTGATAGAGGTGAGGAGGGAAGGCTCATTGATGGAGGTGAGGAGGGAAGGCTCATTGATGGGGAGGGAAGGCTCATTGATGGAGATGGGGAGGGAAGGCTCATTGATGGAGATGGGGAGGGAAGGCTCATTGATGGAGGTGAGGAGGGAGGGCTCATTGCTGGAGATGGGGAGGGAAGGCTCATTGGTGGAGGTGAGGAGGGAAGGCTCATTGGTGGAGGTGAGGAGGGAAGGCTTATTGATAGAGATGAGGAGGGGAGGCTCATTGATGGAGATGAGGAGGGGAGGCTCATTGATGGAGATGAGGAGGGAAGGCTTATTGATGGAGATGAGGAGGGAAGGCTCATTGATGGAGATGAGGAGGGAAGGCTCATTGATGGAGGTGAGGAGGGAAGGCTCATTGATGGAGGTGAGGAGGGAAGGCTCATTGATGGAGGTGGGGAGGGAAGGCTCATTGATGGAGGTTGGGAGGGAAGGCACATTGATGGAGGTGAGGAGAGAAGGCTCATTGATGGAGGTGGGGAGGGAAGGCTCATTGATGGAGGTGGGGAGGGAAGGCTCATTGATGGAGGTTGGGAGGGAAGGCTCATTGATGGAGGTTGGGAGGGAAGGCTCATTGATGGAGGTGGGGAGGGAAGGCTCATTGATGGAGGTAGGGAGGGAAGGCTCATTAATGGAGGTGGGGAAGGAAGGCTTATTGATGGAGGTGAGGAGGGAAGGCTCATTGATGGAGGTGAGGAGGGAAGGCTCATTGATGGAGGTGAGGAGGGAAGGCTCATTGATGGAGGTGAGGAGGGAAGGCTAGTTGATGGAGGTGAGGAGGGAAGGCTCATTGATGGAGGTGAGGAGGGAAGGCTCATTGATGGAGGTAGGGAGGGAAGGCTCATTAATGGAGGTGGGGAAGGAAGGCTTATTGATGGAGGTGAGGAGGGAAGGCTAGTTGATGGAGGTGAGGAGGGAAGGCTCATTGATGGAGGTGGGGAGGGAAGGCTCATTGATGGAGGTAGGGAGGGAAGGCTCATTAATGGAGGTGGGGAAGGATGGCTTATTGATGGAGGTGAGGAGGGAAGGCTCATTGATGGAGGTGAGGAGGGAAGGCTCATTGATGGAGGTGGGGAGGGGAAGGCTCATTGATTGAGGTGGGGAGGGAAGGCTCATTGATGGAGGTGAGGAGGGAAGGCTCATTGATAGAGATGAGGAGGGAAGGCTCATTGATGGAGGTTGGGAGGGAAGGCTCATTGATGGAGGTGGGGAGGGAAGGCTCATTGATGGAGGTTGGGAGGGAAGGCTCATTGATGGAGGTGGGGAGGGAAGGCTCATTGATGGAGGTGGGGAGGGAAGGCTCATTAATGGAGGTTGGGAGGGAAGGCTCATTGATAGAGATGAGGAGGGAAGGTTTGTGCGGGGAAAAGATCAGCTTAGACTCTTCCCACTGGGGGCTGGCTCCTGTGTAGTTTTGCGGGCTTTTGGTACATGCTTACGCACCTCAGTGAAAGTCTCTCCAAAATGGCGCTGATCTTTGTGGCGCAGTTCAAAAACATTCTTCACCCTCTGTTCCAAGGCCCTGCGAGGTAACTGAAAGTCCCGGACTGCAATCCCCCACGTGTAGCGGCCATAACCGTTTGTAAGGGGGGCTTAACTTATTGGGCTTACCGGTTACCTCCGCTCGGCTCGTTCCTCCACGTCTAGGGGTTCCCAGGGTTGATACCCAACAACTTGGACGCTGACACCAATAAAGTCCTTTTGGAAGGTTTTATTTTGCAGTGATAACATCCAATAGCACAGTCTCTCATGGGAGCAGAGGGCACGGGGTGAAGAACTCAGGTACCTTGAACTGCAGATTTAACAAAGTCTCTAATTCCACCCAGAGAGTAGCCACTCGCAGCTGGGCACTTCAAGGCTGAACAGATCTCTAGCCAGAGATCGTGGCAATCAGCACGTTGATTCAAAACTTGAAAAATCCTATGAATGTGTACAAGTTGTAACGAAGAGTGAACAGGAACCTTTTCCCTCAAAAACGGTAACGTTCTCCGTCTCCTTAATAGTACTGGAGAAAGCGTGGATTCGTCACTGTCCATCCCAACTCAGTAACCAGGCACTTCTCAGGATGCCACTTGTCGGCCCTCCTCCGAAGAGTCCTCCCCCGGTCACTTGCACAAGCCATGGTACCCCTCCAAGCCAAGAGTACACCCGGACCCCTTGAATCCTCCCTCAGTTACTGCGCCTCAGACCAGCCCGTTCCGAGACTCGGGAACAGACGGATCCCTACCCCAGACCAGGTGGGTCTATTGGGGGTAACCAACAGAAGCATGTTGCGAGATGTCGGACACCCCGGGACCAGGACCCCTCGCGGGGCTACCCCGGTCCTGAAACAAGAACAGACCACACGGGCCTTATGAACTCCTCTCTCTAAAACACGTGACCCCCAACATCTTAAGTAGCCCCTCCCAGACTCCTCAGCGAGGCCCGTCACACCCACTGATTGGTTCCGAGAAGACTGATACCTAAAACGTCCAACCAGGCCTGGTTCTGGCCTGTTATGTGCACCTCACTGTACACATGACCAGGCAGAACTTCTAACACAGCCCGGCCAGACTGATGTCAAAGTCAACCTACATAATTAACCCTCAGAAGCCCACTACTGTTCTGAGGAAAAAAACTAAATTTACACATCAAAAATGTCCAAAATGTCATCCGCTACAGTGAGGGCCGCAACAAAAAGAGAAAGAAGAAAGTAATGCAGGGCCGGGCATGACAGTGTATGGAGGGAGACAACAAATGGTTAATCAGGAAAGTGTGAGAGGAAGGGGATGGTACAGATTGGAGAAGACAGAGTGCGAGGAGTGGTATTTATTAACCACTTGCTTACTGGGCACTTAAACCCCCCTCCTGCCCAGACCAATTTTCAGCTTTCAGCGCTGATGCACTTTGAATGACAATTGCGCGGTCATACAACACTGTACCCAAATGACATTTTTATCATTTTTTTCCCACAAATAGAGCTTTCTTTTGGTGGTATTTAGTTACAGCTCGGAGTTTTATTTTTTGCTAAACAAACAAAAAAAGATGCAAAAAAAAAAAATCATGTTTCATAGTTTGTTATAAAATTTTGCAAACAGGTAATTTTTCTCCTTCATTGAAATGCGCAGATGAGGCGGCACTGATAGGCTGCATTGGTGGGCACTGATAGGCTGTACTGGTGGACACTGATAGGCTGCACTGGTGGGCATTGATAGGCTGCACTGGTGGGCACTGATAGGCACGGTTAAGGTGGCACCGATAGGCACAGATAAGGCGGCACTGATGGGCACAGATAAGGCAGCACTGATGGGCACAGATAAGGCAGCACTGATGGGCACAGATAAGGCAGTACTGATAGGCACAGATAAGGCAGCACTGATGGGCACAGATAAGGCGGCACTGATGGGCAAAGATGGGCACAGATAAGATGGCACGGATGGGTGGCATGGATGGGCACGGATAGGTACCACTGAGAGATGGGACTGATGGGCACTGATAGGTGGCTCTGATAGGTGGCTCTGATAGGTGGCACTGCTGGACACTGATGGGCGGCACTGCTGGGCACTTATGGGCACTGGTAGATGACACTGATGGGCACAGATATGTGGCATATGAGGTGCAGCACTGTTGGGTGGCACTGTGGGCACTGATGGGTGGCACTATGGGCACTGATGGGTGGCACTATGGGCACTAAGGGGTGGTACTGATGGGTGGCACATTTACTATATATATGTTGCACTGGCAGGGGGGCAGGTGGGCACTGATGGGTTGGCCGTGATCGGGACTGAAGTCTGGTGATTGGCTTTTTTTTTATAGCCGATAGAAAATAGCCGATTGCCGGCTCTGTTGTGATCACATGATCAGCTGTCATTGGCTGACAGCTGATCACGTGGTAAGGGGTCGGGATCGACCCCTTGCTTCGATCCGTGATCAGGCGAGTCTCATAGACTCGCCGATCACAGAGCGTGCCGCGCGAGCCCCTCCGGGGGCGCGCAGGCCGCTCGTGCACGGGACGACGTCAATAGATGTAGTCCTGGCAAAGGAGGTCCGCGCTGTAGCCGTCATTCGGCTATAGCGCGGATCCCTAGTGGTTAAGGGGGAGGCGGCACTTCCAGGCAGCAGAGGAAGGGGCAGAAAGGAGGAAGCAGTTTCCCACCCAACCTCCCTGTGTTGTTGGTATGTTCGTTTGTCTCTTTGTTTGTTTTTTTCATTTCAGGTGTAGTGGAAGTCGGTTTCGTCATAGCAGTGAAGTAACGGCAGTGTTTTTGGTCTTTGATGGTGTCAGAATACATACGAGATGGAAGTGTTGGTGGGGGCTCATCGGTGGTATGTGCCCCTCTGGTGTATTCCAGTTAGAACGGTTAGCTGGAATATGGTAATGGTTGCACTGCAAGAAGGGGGTTGTCTCTGAGCGGGTGGTACGGCTGGAGGCCTATCATGGAGAAAAGGTCCCGCGGTTTAGTGGTGGAAGTCAAAGACCAACAGACTGAGGGTGGACAGTTGTCGTTACAGATGTTATAAGTTAAAAGTTTTTTAATTATAATAATCATTTTGTTAATAAAAAGGCTGCTATGGCCATTTATACTCGAAATTCAGGTGTGGTCTCGTTAATTTCGAATAGTAAGAGGGGGATTGTGGAGTATGAGTGGGTGGGCAGTTTAAGAAGGTTGGGGACATCTGGGTCCTATCACTAGTACTGCATAATCCAGACCTCCCCCCAGGAACTGATCATAAACATCTTCAATGTCTGTCAACAACAAGTAAATCCAGATGTCTCCATTTTGTCAAACGAGCAACAGAAGGACCTGAGAACCTTACTTCATCCTCCGCTGGACCCATGGGAGGCATTTGTTGACCTCGATCACAGATTATGGTCCTTTCACCAAACCCTTATCCCCATTTGCTAATTTATGTGCAGGTCGTATACTCCTCTGCAGAGCCAGGACAAAAGGGTGGTTGCCTTGGGCACTATGGTATCATGTGACGTGGGGGGCACCACAAGGATATTGGGGGGGGATTTGGGTGGCAGGGGTTAAGTAGCGTTCTAGGAGGGGAAATGCTAACAATGGTGGGGGAATTGGGAGAAATGTGTGCTGGAAGGGGGAAATTTGAAGTGGGGGAGAAGATGTGTACTAGGAGGGAAAGTTTAAAGGGTAGAGGATTTGTGCTAAGAGGGGTGATTTTTTTGGGGGGGGGGATTGGAGCTGGGGGCATTTGAGGGAAGGGGAGCAAAATTTGTGCTGAGAGGGGGGATTGTACTTGGAGGGGGGGGGGGATTTATGCTTAGGGGATAAGCATGCAGATTAGTGCTCAGTGTTTTCATGAGGGGATTTTTTCTAACACATAATGCTCATACATCTTGTAGGAGAGGGGGCACAGTTTGGCATGTTCACCCTGGGCTCCAGATGACCTTTTCCTGGCACTGATCCTCTGTCTGTGGTGTTGGGGAGGGAGTGGGAGTGTGTGCCTGGAAGCGAGACTGTCAGTGAGTTAGAGCGTGTGCAAAAGTTTGATGGTGAGTTGGACGGTGTGTGTGGAGCTGAGCATGTTGGTGAGTGGGAGCATGTAGAGAAGTGTGGTGGTGAGCAGTGGGGTGGTGGTGAGAGCAGGCATGGATGGGAGAATAGGTGTGAAGTGGAGCATGTAGAGAAGTGTGGAGGTGAGTTGGACGGTGTGCGTGGAGCTGAGCATGTTGGTGAGTGGGAGCATGTAGAGAAGTGTGGAGGTGAGTTGGACGGTGTGCGTGGAGCTGAGCATGTTGGTGAGTGGGAGCATGTAGAGAAGTGTGGAGGTGAGTTGGACGGTGTGCGTGGAGCTGAGCATGTTGGTGAGTGGGAGCATGTAGAGAAGTGTGGAGGTGAGTTGGACGGTGTGCGTGGAGCTGAGCATGTTGGTGAGTGGGAGCATGTAGAGAAGTGTGGAGGTGAGTTGGACGGTGTGCGTGGAGCTGAGCATGTTGGTGAGTGGGAGCATGTAGAGAAGTGTGGTGGTGAGTTGGACGGTGGTGGTGAGCAGTGGGGTGGTGGTGAGAGCAGGCATGGATGGGAGAATAGGTGTGAAGTGGAGCATGGAGGGAAGCAAGAGGAAGTAGGCAGGAGCACGGAGGGGAACGTAGAGGGGAGCGAGAGAAAGGGAAGAGAGAGCATAGAGGGGATTGTGGAGGGAAGCCTAAAGGGGGGCAGGAGGAAGCGAGAGGCGGGGCCAGACTGGCCTACCGGAATACCGGGAAATTTCCCAGTAGGCCAGCTGCCCTAGGGCCACTTTGAGTGGCGGCTGCAGTGCTCCCTTCCCTCCCTCTGTCCTCCGGGTCCTCCTCTTGTATGGCACAGAGCTGGATCTGTGTGTATAAGGCAGCGCTGTAACAAGGTCCTGCCCTCCAAGAGCAGCTCGTGTGATAGTCTTCTAGATGGAAAACTGGTTGAATCAGTGTTCCGCCTAACACACAAGCTGGTCTAGGGGGGTGGGACCTTGTTACAGCGCCGCCTTACACACACAGACCCAGCTCCGTCTGTGCCATACATCGGCCGCTGTGTGTGATCCAGGAAATGGTGAAGCTGCAATTGGTAGGCACGGAGGCAGCAGTGGCTGGCACACAGAGGCTGCAATGGCTGGCACAAAGAGGCTGCAATGGCTTGTACACAGTGGCTGTAATGGTGGGCACACAGAGGCTGCAATGGCTGGTACACAGAGGTGGCAATGGTGGGCACACACAGGCGGCAATGGCTGGCACACAGAGGCGGCAATGGCTGCTACACAGAGGCGGCAATGGCAGCTACACAGAGGCGGCAATGGCAGCTACACAGAGGCGGCAATGGCTGGCACACAGAGGCTGCAATGGCTGGCACACAGAGGCTGTGTCACGTACCTTTAAGCAGAGCCCGGAGTGCAGGGAGTGGCCTCTCGTAGACCTCCGACTCGAGAGACCCTGGTAGTGATGACAGGGGCTCAGGAGCACAGAGGGGCACAAGTGCCTGACTGGATAGCAGGTGGTAGAGGCAGTAGACCGTTGAAGGAGGAGGTGTATTGTAGTCCGGTGTCAGAATGCAGGCAAGGTGAGGTAAGGTTCAGCAGACAGCAGAAGGATTCCTGTAGTCCAGCAACGGCATACAAGTGATTGCAGGAAATGACAAACGACGGAGGGGTATTGTAGTCCAACAACGGATGCAGGTGCAATGGAATAAGCAGAAGTGGAAGAGTCCAGTAGTCTGCAGCCAGAGGTAGAAGGCTACAGACGCAGAGGGAGTACAGCCAAATATTGCGGAGGACTGGGAGGTGTCCTGTAGTACAACAGCAAGCAACTTACAGTTGACGGATGGTGTAACAGTCCAGGTCAGGCACGGTGTCCTGTAGTACAACAGCAAGCAACTTACAGTTGACGGATGGTGTAACAGTCCAGGTCAGGCACAGGCGGGCAGATCAGGTACAGAAACGGAATCCAAAAGAGTAGTCGGGTACAAGCCAAAGTCGGGGGGCAGGCAGCAAACAGCAGAGTCGGGAACAAGCCGGGTTGGATACGGATCTGGATACAGGTACAGGTACAGGTTCAGGTTCAGATACGGATAAACAGGAAGCACAGGAACGCTGTTGATCAGGCAGCAAGGCAGTGAGGCATGGACCCAGTTTAAATAGCGCTATTGGCGCCAACTTGCGTCAAACGGCCCTGCGCGCACCCGCGTGCGCGCTCCCGCGTGCACGCGCGCACCACCGATTGCGGTAACGCTCCTGAAACTGGGCAAAAGATCTTCTGCGACTTTCGCCGCTCAGACGTCCGTGAGGAGGATCTTCCTGACAGGCTGCAATGGTGGGTATGCTGAGGCTAGAATGGCTGGCATGGGTGTCCACAGAACTTTTTTTAAGGGGGCATCATTTTAGGGTCACCCATGCACCACCCCTTTTCAACAATGTCATTATCACATTATCATGGTCAGAGACTTCAGTACGTAGTACAGTCCCTAGGATATGTAATGGATAATGGCCGACAGGCCCTCTTAACAGACCCAGCGAAAATAAGACGTCTGACTGGCAGATTGTGTCGCCGCTGAATGTCAGCAAGGCGAGCAATGGCCGTGTAAGATCTTTTGAAATGGGCCGAGATTTTTCTTGCCTGCCGCAAGATGTCCTGGACCCCAGGGTATTTGACAACGGATCGCTGCACGACCAAGTTTAAGACGTGTACCATACATGGCACGTGCGTGATTTTGCCCTGTCTCAATGCGCTAAGCAGATTGGCACCGTTGTCACACACCATTTTACCAACTGTCAAATTGAGCGGTGTTAGCCACTGATCTGCCTGTGAACGCAAAGCTGAAAGGAGTGCCGGGCCAGTGTGGCTCTTGGCTTTCAGGCACAACAGACGCAGCACGGCATGGCAACGTCTCACCTGGCATGTCGAATAGGTTCTGGGGAGCTTGGGTGGCACAGCGGAAGAGACGCTAACAGCGGAAAAGGAGGAGTCAGCCAAGGAGGAGAGGGAGGAGGGTGGAGTAGAAGGAGGAAGAGGAGAAGAAGAGCCAGGCCTGCATGCAATCTGTGGCGGTAAAACCAAATCTACACGGGTGCCACGGGTTACATGCTTGACGGCCATCAGAAGGTTCACCCAGTGGGCAGTAAAAGTGATATACCTTCCCTGCCCGTGTTTGCTAGACCATGTGTCTGTGGTCAGATGTATCTTGGCACGGACACTGTGTGCCAGAGATACATTCACTTGCCGCTGAACATGGCCATATAGCTCTGGGATGCCCTTCTCTGAGAAATACTTCCTTCCTGGGACCTTCCATTGTGGTGTTCCAATGGCCACAAATTTGCAAAAGGCCTCCGAGTCCACCAGTTTATATGGCAGTAGTTGGCAGGCTATCAGTCATAATTTTTTTACGCTCGAACACAAGCCTGCCTTTTTGCAGAAAAACGTGAGCTTGGCGTGATGGAAGGTGGAGTGGAGGACAGTTGTGAGGAGAGAGGAGAAGGAGAAGTAGAAGACGAGGCTGGACGGTGAGAGCCTGGAGTGTGGCTTTGTGTGTTCCGTTGCTCCCACTGGGCTCGGTGATGGCTGCCCATGTGCCTTCTTAAGGTGGTCGTCCGTAGGTGAGTGTTGGGCTTACCGTGACTAATGCGTTGGCTGCAAAGATTGCAGATGGCAACGCTATTGTCAGCAGCGGACACGTTAAAAAAAGCCCACACTGCGGAGCCATGTGCCGGTGTCCTGGGAGCGCCAGATGTGACCGTACATGGTCGATGACTCGCTCCTGATACATTTGCAGTCTGCTTTGTCCCTCCTGTGCAATGTAAGTTATTCCTGCTTCTCCTCCCTATCTGCTGGTCCATATCTCCCTCTGAACTCCCCTCCTCTTCCTCTCTTGTGGGCACCCACGTGACATCACTAGACACATCATCATCAACGTCACCTTCCCCACCGCTATAAGTAGAGATCTCGGATTACGCAGCAACACCGGGGACCAACCTCCTCCTTGGGCTGATCTGGGTACTGTCGTCAGACTGCTGAGTGGCGGTTCTTGCTACCTCCTCTTCCTGATCCAATACCAAGAGTGGCTGCACATCAGAAATGTCCTCTTGATATGGATCGAAAAATAATTCCTGTGACTCAAGCGGAAGGTATGTGGTGGTGGTGGTAGTGTCTTTGGGGGTGCACATAGCAGAGGGTGAAGAAGAGGGTGCAGATCGAGAGGATGAGGAGGGTGCAGAAGAGTAGGGCTGAGCGAGCCACTTAACCAAGTCTGGTGCGTCCTTTAAAGTAATTGAACGCACCTTCTGCAACTTCCCACTTTGGCTCAAGCCTGTTGCTCCTGCCCTACCCCTACCCCTACCAGGAAATGCTGCATTCTGCCTTTGCGTGCGCTGGCAGAGGAGCAATTCCCACTCCCAGAGAAGGAGTTGCGGGTACCAATCCAACAGCGCCTGCAAGAAGAGGCCGGTTTGAAAATGTGTTGGTGACTTCGGATATGAGGTCATTTTTTCAGCCGACCCACCAACAAGTGTCATCTGGATCCAGCATCAGGGAACGCCTAGACCGTCAGGTGTCCGACTCCATCGGGTTAACGGCCGATGTGGACGCTCTGAGGAGTGATGAACCCCTGGACTACTGGGTGGGCAGGCTTGACCTCTGGCCAGAGCTTGCCCAATTTGCAATCGAACTGTTGGCTTGCCCCTCATCCAGTGTCCTGTCCGAAAGGACGTTCAGCGCAGCAGGGGGGATCGTGACCGATAAGCGTACTCGCCTAGCTCACGACAGTGTTAACTACCTCACATTTCTAAAAATGAATGAGGCATGGATCTCGGAGGAATTCAACACATGTGACCAGTAGACCATGTATATGTCTATAAACAATTTTTTTAATTGAGCACACAGACCTTCTTTCTTCATTTGGCTCACTTCCTTGTCCAAAAAAAGCACACCGTACTATATGCCTCTACCCTCCTCTTTGAAGAGGTTGAGCGGTGTCATATTTCTACTGGGGCTGCTTATTATGAGGGTCTGCCACCATCCCTGTGCTGTGCTGACATCCTCCTGAGGCTGTACCTCTGCTGTGCATATTATGAGGGGCTTCCACCATCCCTGTGCTATGCTCATTATGAGGGGCTCCCACCATCCCTGTGCTGTGCTGACTTCCTCCTGGGGCTGCTTATTATGAGGGGCTCCCAGCCTCCCACCATCCCTGTGCTGTGCTGACTTCCTCCTGGGGCTGCTTATTATGAGGGGCTCCCACCATCCCTGTGCTGTGATGACTTCCTCCTGGGGCTGCTTATTATGAGGGGCTCACACCATCCCTGTGCTATGCTCATTATGAGGGGCTCCCACCATCCCTGTGCTATGCTGACTTCCTCCTGGGGCTGTACCTCTGCTGTGCATATTATGAGGGGCTTCCACCATCCCTGTGCTATGCTCATTATGAGGGGCTCCCACCATCCCTGTGCTGTGCTGACTTCCTCCTGGGGCTGCTTATTATGAGGGGCTCCCAGCCTCCCACCATCCCTGTGCTGTGCTGACTTCCTCCTGGGGCTGCTTATAATGAGGGGCTCCCACCATCCCTGTGCTGTGATGACTTCCTCCTGGGGCTGCTTATTATGAGGGGCTCACACCATCCCTGTGCTATGCTCATTATGAGGGGCTCCCACCATCCCTGTGCTATGCTGACTTCCTCCTGGGGCTGCTTACGGTGCAGGTGTCATTTCTGTATGTCACGCTGCTGATGTCAGTGCTTTCTATCACGGTGCTGCTGTCAGTGCTGTATATCACGGTGCTGGTGTTAGTGCTTTATGTCACGCTGCTGATGTCAGTGCTCTCTATCACGGTGCTGGTGTCAGATGACTCTATCACGGTGCAGGTGTCATTGCTGTATGTCACGCTGCTGGTGATCATCTCCTGCACCCTCGTTGCCTACCCTGGTCCCTGACCTTCCCTCTCCTCCATTGCCTTCATGCGCTCCACAGTCCTGAATTGTCACAACAATTTCCCATATAAAAAAAGAATGCTTGTAGTTGTCGATCCCAAATTCACCTCATACATGTATTATGTCATTGGCCATGTGGTGGGACTATGTTTGCACAGCTATTAATTATTTTGTGGCTGCAAATTTGACCTGTAGGTTTGCGAAGTTCGCCTCCCATTGAAGTCAATGGGGCCCGCCGCGAACGTTCCGATTCGCGAACTATCGGCCGCGTTCGCGGTCCGCGTTTGCGAAACGCCCCTTCGGAAGTTCGTCCATCACTACTATTAATATTCTACCTGAATTAAATACATATTAAATATTTTTAGTGCATAATGGTAAAGTGCTAGAACACTATGTAAGTATCTATATAAACATAAAGTGCAACTACCCGTATTTATTGGTGTATAACACGCACATTTATTATAAGAGGGAAGTTTCAGGGAAAAAAAACTTACATTTTAAATAAGGAACTTTGAAGCAAAATAAGGGTCAGTGCCCATCTGCAGCCTCACCATTGCCATCAATGCAGCAGCCTGACCATTGCCATCAATGCAGCCGCCTCACCATTGCCATCAATGCAGCAGCCTCACCATTGCCATCAATGCAGCCGCCTCACCATTGCCATCAATGCAGAAGCCTCACCATTGCCATCATTGCAGAAGCCTCACCATTGCCATCAATGCAGCAGCCTCACCATTGCCATCAATGCAGCCGCCTCACCATTGCCATCAATGCAGCCGCCTCATCATTGGCATCAATGCAGCTGCCTTACCATTACCATCAATGCAGCAGCCTCACCATTGCCATCAGTGCAACCTGATCGATGCCCATCTGCAGCCTAGAGGGGACAAAGAGGGGGGCCAGACGAGAGCCGACAGATTACATACAGTGAGAATCTCCTATGATAGACGGAACGGTGGTCCATTGGCGGCCCAGGAGACGGGACTTCCTATTACAGAGGCCGCCAGGTAAACAGGAGATTCTCACTGTATGTAATCTGATGGCGCTCGTCCCGCCTCCTCCCTGTCCCCTCCGAGGCAGCTAAAATTGAAGTATTGGTGTATAACACGCACACGCTATTTGCAACCCGATTTTCATGGTGAAAAAGTGAGTGTTATACGCCAATAAATACAGTATATTATGTGTGCCAATCAATATGTGTATCACCACAATATTACAATATGAAGATTAATTTCCAAGAGGAATCTAATAACTACAACTAACTGCTATTCAATGCTGACAGAAAAGCGTATACAGTAATACCTCGGATTGCGAGTAACACGGCTAACGAGCGTTTCGCAATGCGAGCAATTACTTTGAAAAAATCCTGACTCGGTTTGCGAGCATGGTCTCGCAAAACGATCCAGGAATCAAGCCTCTGCGGTGTGCAGTACCGCATTTGGCCAGAGGTTGCGGAGGCGCCGGTGACACTCGGAGCCGGACGGATGCACTCAGAAACACTCGGAAAATACTCTGTTCCCGAGTGTTCGCGAACCTCTCCGAGGGTTTCCGAGTCCATCCGAGCAGTCTCTGAGAATTTCTGAGTCTCTCTGGCCACATGCGGTATTGCATACAATAGAAGTCAAAAGTGAAACAAATTATCTTCGTTTCCATTGACTTCTATGCGGAAACTCGCTTTGATATGTGAGTTCTTTGGATTACAAGCGTTCTCCTGGAACGGATTATGCTCATAATCCAAGGTTCCACTGTATATGAATATTTGTTAATATTAATGTTAATGTTATTAATGTTAATGTTAATAAAACAAAAAAATTATATATAAATAAAAAGTAGCAAAAAAGGACAGCTTCCCTGATGGGGCTTCGGACAGCAGTATCTTACGGTCAAAAATTGTATATGGTGGATAACCAATGAATGCATTTATTTAAAAAATAAAATAAACAGGTATCATAATATAATTAGATTATAACATATAAAAACGGGCCAACTGGTACGGTACATGTTCCACAATATAGAATATAGGCAAGATTACATGAAAATGTTCACATAAAATAAATTTAAAAAGTGTCCCAAATTGCAAGAGTCCAAGAAAAAAAAACTAAACAAATATCTCCAAATGCGTGTGTGCAGCCAAGCAAAATCCAAATTCCAATCTTCAACGAAAAAAATGTGATCCAACAACTCCTGTGTTCAAATATATGATGTGCTCCCTCATCAATAAAGTCCTAAAATGACTTACCAGAGGCTGTGGCTGGTCAGATTATAATCCAGCAATAATTCGGTGTTTATACTGTATATTAGGAAGATCGGATCTCCTCTCTGCTGATTTTCACCGTATCTGCCCGTCCGTTTCTCTCCCGTATTGAACAGCAGATGTTTTTGTTTTGTTTTTTAAAAAAGGTTTTATTGTTTAAAACTCTGTTAAAATGCACTCACATTTCTTGAGTGTCAGCCCGACACTAGGGAACAATTGTGTGTTGTTACAATATATCTCTCTGCTACTGGCTGTAATCCAAAGATACCAGCCTTACCTTTGCAAGAGCTGGATGGTGTCAGCGTCCTTAGCCGCGCTCTACTGGTTTCGTTAAGTAAAGTCCTCAAGGAGCTGCAGGACACATGGCAGCATCACACCAATTTTTAAGCTCAATATGTGTCAGCCCATATCTTTTAAAACTGTCAAATAATGTATAAACTATGTACCTATACAGTCGACCCTTGGATTACGAGCATAATCCGTTGCAGGAGAATGCTTGTAATCCAAAGCACTCGCATATCAGTGATTCCCTCACTGCACGAGAGATGGTGAGGCTGCAAATGGACATCAGGCTGCATTGATGAGAGACGGCTGCAGATGGGTGCATAGGCTGCATCGGGGCTGCAGATGGGCGCATAGGCTGCATCGAGGCTGTTGATGGGCGCATAGGCTGCATCGAGGCTGCAGATGGGCGCATAGGCTACATCGAGGCTGCAGATGGGCACATAGGCTGCATCGAGGCTGCAGATGGGCGCATAGGCTACATCGAGGCTGCAGATGGGCGCATAGGCTGCATTGAGGCTGCAGATGGGCGCATAGGCTGCATCGAGGCTGCAGATGGGCACATAGGCTGCATCGAGGCTGCAGATGGGCACATAGGCTGCATCGAGGCTGCAGATGGGCGCATAGGCTACATCGAGGCTGCAGATGGGCGCATAGGCTGCATCGAGGCTGCAGATGGGCACATAGGCCACATGGCAGCATCACACCAATTTTTAAGCTCAATATGTGTCAGCCCATATCTTTTAAAACTGTCAAATAATGTATAAACTATGTACCTATACAGTCGAGGCTGCATCGACTATGTCCATATTCATCCCATGTGGATATAAAGAACCCGTCTCATATACCCAGTGGGTTTCTCTCCTAGATACTTCTCTAACTTTGTCCATTCTTCTCCAGGGTCCCTTTAATATTTTCTATCCCATAAAAAGTTAACAAACTGGGATCTTTTTTAAGTTTCACTTTAAAATAACGGGACACACCATGTTTTTCAAAACCTTTTTTGATGTTATTAATGCGTTCTCATATCCTAATTTTCAATCCTCTAGTGGTCTTCCTCACGTATTGTTTAGCCGGCACGGAAATTCCAACAGATAAACAACTTGGGTCGGTGTGACCTATGTCTTGAGCATCCAGATCCTTGAAGATCTCAAAATCCTGGTGCCTCTACCTTGTTATGATCTGCAACTTACATCCCTTCCTTACTCTTGAGAACTCTGAAGAACTGCTCCATACCCTTATAACCTATTCCCTCTATGTTCTCAACTCTACAGTCATGTAAGAGGAGGGTGCATGAAGAATTTTGATTTTGAGCTGGCTGCACACCCCCCGAATATAATTCTACAAAATATACAATGGGTTCCCCTTGGGGTTTTTTAAGCAGCAATGAGAGAGAATAATAGATAAAAAATAAGATTTTTTTATTAATCCAAAAAGCATTGTAGTCACAATGATTTCAAATTCAAGCTCTGGTATACATTATTTAAACAATTAAATGGATAGGAATACATTCATCGCTTAATACATAGTTCATATGAATACCGTTACAACAATCTTCAGATTATTCCATAGAATTGAACCATTTGATATAAAGCACCCTGCTACCCCAATGCATTTCGACCATCTAGGGATTATGGTCTTCTTCAGGGGGGGACAATGCTATAAATGGGCAACTTTGTCAGGGAGAAAATATAGTTATTTTTAAACATCAGAATAAAAGTCTCTGGTTCAAGTGTAAACGGTTTGGTGGAAATGGTAAATATCACATGCGAATAATAAGAATAATTATCACATAATTAATCTTTTAGAAATGTGACAAAGTTGCCCATTTATAGCATTGTCCCCCCCTGAAGAAGACTGAAATGCATCGGGGTAGCAGGGTGCTTTATATCAAATGGTTCAATTCTATGGAATAATCTGAAGATTGTTGTAACTGTATTCATATGAACTATGTATTAAGCGATTAATGTATTCCTATCCATTTAATTGTTTAAATAATGTATACCAGAGCTTGAATTTGAAATCATTGTGGCTACAATGCTTTTTGGATTAATAAAAAAATCTTATTTTTTATCTATTAGTCTCTCTCATTGCTGCTTAAAAAACCCCAAGGGGAACCCATTGTATATTTTGCTCAACTCTACAGTCTACCATCAGGGGCGGACTGACCATTAGGGCCCTCGGGCAGGGGGCCCCATGAGAGGCTCCTGGTACTCTGTGTTGATCATGGAGCCCAGTGCTGTAACAAGTTCCAGCACTGAGCTCCGGTATCTGGTCCAACAGGGGCACGCTAGGACACCTTCCCCACATGTTTTGCAGGGTGCCCGGGTTCCCCACGCAGCGATAGTTCCTCTCCAGCACTAACAGCCGACACTGACATCTCTCCCCACTGAGCCCGCACATCACACAGAGAGCTGACAGAGGATCCTCCTCCTTGACTCCGATGTACACAGACAGGAGGTGGGAGGAAAGACATCCACTGCAAGAGCTGTGCTGGTCATCTGTGGTGTGTATATAGTTTGTTGATAGGGGAGCGGGACACAATGTGACCGTCACAATAACAAGGGGGGGGGGGTCAGGATGCACACACTGAGAAGTGATGGTGATGGTGGGGGTTGCTTTTGGAGAGCAGTGGACCTGTGCTGCAAGGTGGGGTGGTGTGGGGAGATTTCAAATCTGATCCCCCTATTAGGACAAGTCCTTTACCCAATCCCAATCCAAAAGTATCCCGCAGCACATATCCTGTTACACCCCCAAAACCAAAGAGATGCTGCTTGCCTCTTGTCCCAGGACCCCCTCTCTGCTGTCATCCCAGGACCCCCTCTCTGCTGTCACCCCAGGACCCCCCTCTCTGCTGTCATCCAGGACCCCCCTCTCTGCTGTCATCCAGGACTCCCTCTCTGCTGTCATCCAGGACCCCCCCTCTCTGCTGTCATCCCTGGGCCTCCTTTCTGCTCTCATCTCAGGACCCCCCCTCTCTGCTGTCATCCCAGGCCCCCCCCTCTGCTGTCATCCCAGGGCCCCCTCTGCTGTCATCCCAGGGCCCCCCTCTGCTGTCATCCCAGGGCCCCCCTCTTTGCTGTCATCCCAGGGCCCCCCTCTCTGCTGTAATCCCACGCCCCCCCCCTCTGCTGTCATCCCAGGCCCCCCTCTGCTGTCATCCCAGGACCCCCCTCTCTGCTGTCATCCCAGGACCCCCCACTCTGGTGTCATCCCAGGACCCCCTCTCTGCTGTCATCCCATGACCCCCCCCTCTGCTGTCATCCCAGGGCCCCCCTCTCTGCTGTCATCCCAGGGCCCCCCACTCTGCTGTCATCCCAGGGCCCCCCCTCTGCTGTCATCGCAGGACCCCCCTCTCTGCTGTCATCCCAGGACCCCCTCTCTGCTGTCATCTCAGGACCCCCCACTCTGGTTCATCCCAGGACCCCCTCTCTGCTGTCATCCCAGGGCCCCTCTCTCTGCTGTCATCCCAGGCCCCCCCCTCTGCTGTCATCCCAGGCCCCCCTCTGCTGTCATCCCAGGGCCCCCCTCTCTGCTGTCATCCCAGGCCCCCCTCTGCTGTCATCCCAGGGCCCCCCTCTCTGCTGTCATCCCAGGCCCCCCCCTCTGCTGTCATCCCAGGCCCCCCTCTGCTGTCATCCCAGGGCCCCCCTCTCTGCTGTCATCCCAGGGCCCCCTCTGCTGTCATCCCAGGGCCCCCCTCTGCAGTCATCCCAGGGCCCCCCTCTTTGCTGTCATCCCAGGGCCCCCCTCTCTGCTGTAATCCCACGCCCCCCCCTCTGCTGTCATCCCAGGACCCCCCTCTCTGCTGTCATCCCAGGACCCCCCACTCTGGTGTCATCCCAGGACCCCCTCTCTGCTGTCATCCCAGGACCCCCCCTCTGCTGTCATCCCAGGGCCCCCCTCTCTGCTGTCATCCCAGGGCCCCCCACTCTGCTGTCATCCCAGGGCCCCCCCTCTGCTGTCATCGCAGGACCCCCCTCTCTGCTGTCATCCCAGGACCCCCTCTCTGCTGTCACCCCAGGACCCCCTCTCTGCTGTCATCCCAGAACCCCCCACTCTGGTTCATCCCAGGACCCCCTCTCTGCTGTCATCCCAGGGCCCCCCTCTCTGCTGTCATCCTAGGGCCCCCCCTCTGCTGTCATCGCAGGACCCCCCCTCTGTTGTCATCCCAGGACCCCCTCTCTGCTGTCATCCCAGGACCCCCTCTCTGCTGTCATGCCAGGACCCCCCTCTCTGCTGTCATCCAGGACCCCCCTCTCTGCTGTCATCCAGGACCCCCCTCTCTGCTGTCATCCAGGACTCCCTCTCTGCTGTCATCCCAGGACCCCCTCTCTGCTGTTATCCCAGGACTCCCCTCTCTGCTGTCACCCCAGGACCCCCCTCTCTGCTGTCATCCAGGACCCCCCTCTCTGCTGTTATCCAGGACCCCCCTCTCTGCTGTCATCCCAGGACCCCCTCTCTGCTGTCATCCCAGGACCCCCCTCTCTGCTGTCATCCCAGGACCCCCCTCTCTGCTGTCACCCTAGGACCCCCCCTCTCTGCTTTCATCCCAGCACCCCCTCTCTGCTGTTATCCAGGACCCCCCTCTCTGCTGTTATCCAGGACCCCCTCTCTGCTGTCATCCCAGGACCCCCTCTCTGCTGTCATCCCAGGATCCCCCTCTCTGCTGTCATCCCAGGACCCCCCTCTCTGCTGTCACCCTAGGACCCCCCTCTCTGCTGTCATCCCAGGACCCCCCTCTCTGCTGTCACCCCAGGACCCCCTCTCTGCTGTCATCCCAGGACCCCCTCTCTGCTGTCATCCCAGGACCCCCCTCTCGGCTCTCATCCCAGGACCCCCTCTCTGCTGTCATCCCAGGACCCCCTCTCTGCTGTCATCCCAGGACCCCCTCTCTGCTGTTATCCAGGACCCCCCTCTCTGCTGTAATCCCAGGACCCCCTCTCTGCTGTCATCCCAGGACCCCCCTCTCTGCTGTCATCCCAGGACCCCCCTCTCTGCTGTCACCCTAGGACCCCCCTCTCTGCTGTCATCCCAGGACCCCCTCTCTGCTGTCATCCCAGGACCCCCTCTCTGCTGTCATCCCAGGACCCCCTTCTCGGCTCTCATCTCAGGACCCCCCCTCTGCGGTCATCCCAGGACCCCCTTCTCTGCTGTCATCCCTGGGCCCCCTTTCTGCTCTCAGGCCCCCCTGTCTGCTGTCATCCCAGGACCCCCTCTCTGCTGTCATCCCTGGGCCCCCTTTCTGCTCTCATCTCAGGCCCCCCTCTCTGCTGTCATCCCAGGCCCCCCTCTCTGCTGTCATCCCTGCGCCCCCTTTCTGCTCTCCTCCCAGGACCCCCTCTCTGCTCTCATCCCTGGGCCCCCTTTCTGCTCTCATCCCAGGACCCCCTCTCTGCTCTCATCTCAGGACCCCCCTCTCTGCTCTCATCTCAGGACCCCCCTCTCTGCTCTCATCCCAGGTCCCCCTCTCTGCTGTCATCCCAGGACCCCCTCTCTGCTGTCATCCCTGGGCCCCCTTTCTGCTCTCATCTCAGGCCCCCCTGTCTGCTGTCATCCCAGGACCCCCTCTCTGCTGTCATCCCTGGGCCCCCTTTCTGCTCTCATCCCAGGCCCCCCTCTCTGCTGTCATCCCTGGGCCCCCTTTCCGCTCTCATCCCAGGACCCCCTCTCTGCTGTCATCCCTGGGCCCCCTTTCTGCTCTCATCCCTGGGCCCCCCTCTCTGCTGTCATCCCAGGACCCCCCTCTCTGCTGTTATCCCAGGACCCCCCACTCTTGTGTCATTCCAGGACCCTCTCTGCTGTCATCCCAGGGCCCCCCTCTCTGCTGTCATCCCAGGGCCCCCCTCTCTGCTTTTATCCAGGACCCCCCTCTCTGCTTTTATCCAGGACCCCCCTCTCTGCTGTTATCCAGGACCCCCCTCTCTGCTGTCATCCCAGGACCCCCTCTCTGCTGTCATCCCAGGACCCCCCCTCTCTGCTGTCACCCTAGGACCCCCCTCTCTGCTGTCATCCCAGGACCCCCTCTCTGCTGTTTTCCAGGACCCCCCTCTCTGCTGTCATCCCAGGACCCCCTCTCTGCTGTCATCCCAGGACCCCCCTCTCTGCTGTCATCCCAGGACCCCCCTCTCTGCTGTCACCCTAGGACCCCCCTCTCTGCTGTCATCCCAGGACCCCCCTCTCTGCTGTCATCCCAGGACCCCCTCTCTGCTGTCATCCCAGGACACCCTCTCTGTTGTCATCCCAGGACCCCCCTCTCGGCTCTCATCTCAGGACCCCACCTCTGTTGTCATCCCAGGACCCCCTCTCTGCTGTTATCCAGGACCCCGCTCTCTGCTGTAATCCCGGGACCCCCTCTCTGCTGTCATCCCAGGACCCCCCCTCTGCTGTCATCCCAGGACCCCCCCCCCTCTGCTGTCATCCCAGGACCCCCCTCTCTGCTGTCACCCTAGGACCCCCCTCTCTGCTGTCATCCCAGGACCCCCTCTCTGCTGTCATCCCAGGACCCCCTTCTCGGCTCTCATCTCAGGACCCCCCCTCTGCGATCATCCCAGGACCCCCCTCTCTGCTGTCATCCCTGGGCCCCCTTTCTGCTGTCATCCTAGGACCCCCTCTCTGCTCTCATCCCAGGGGCCCATCTTTGTCCTTATCTCAGGAGTCCATTTACATTCACAGTTTGGGGGTGGTAAAACCTCATAGTTGAGCCCTCTTTTTTTTTTCTCACCCCCAACCACACCCCCTTTAACTGTAGTGGCCAGGGGTTTACACATGTTGCATTTGCAGCAGGAATTATACACCCCGTCACACTTAGCTGGTGTAGTGCCTGCCAAGCGTAACCCATTCAAGTGAATGAGGCTGGTCTGCAAAAGGCCGTGCAACCTTGTGCAGTACAGCGAAAAAAAAGGGTTAAGATTTGTATTGCCTCTTCATCACCTGCTTTAACCGCTTGGATCCCACACTAGCATGCTGCAGCTTCGTGCCTTGCACAAAGTTGCAAGATGTTTACAGAGTGGCCCTATTTACTTGAATGGGTCACAATCACCCACCAAAAGCAACAGGAGGTATAATTCCTGCTGCAGCATGTGTACATCCTTAGCTGCAGCCACTGTAACTAAAGGGGGAAGAGACGAACGTATGTAATGTGGGCACTGTGCAATAAGTAGGTGGTGTTTTGTGTGGCTTGCGTATAGACAGGGACACAGGGGGCCCCATGATCTCCTATTGCCCGGGGGTCCCATAAGTTGTCAATCCGCCCCTGTCTACCATTAATGCTGCTGTCAGGCCTCATTTAAACTTGCAGTTTGGGGAAGGGCTTGAAAATGTAATACTCACTTTTCACTGCCCAACCGCTGATCTCTACAGTAGTGAAGAGAAACCACCGGCTGAAGATCCCACAGAATCTGACACTTCCGGGTGTGTCAATTTTCTGGTCCCCATTGCTCTCAGTGGTTCAGTCCCTCCATCAGTACTGTATCCTGTAGTGCCGTGGGGGGGCTGGTGGGAAAAACCACATCACCCAGCAGGGGACCCGGAAAGTGTCCTATTCTGCAGGATCTTCAGACGGAGGTTTCTGTAGAGATCGGTGGGGTATTCAATGTCTTCTCTGCAGGGAGCCCTTCATTGTATAGATTTATCTTAGGGTCAAAGTAGTTTTAATAATGGGAATGTAAATAATTAAAGATGTTTATATGAATTTTTTTTTTTTTTTTTTTACTTTATAAAACACATTTGTAGATATTTTTTTACAATATGTTAATCCTGAACATTTATAGAGATTTTATGGAATGTATTCATTGTTTCTATACCAGTGTACATTTTTATACAATGAGATTATATTTTACAAACAAGCGTTGATACCTCAAATCCTGACTGTAACTCTGTGGGATGTTTTGTTGGGTGCTGATGGGTTTTCAGTGGAAATAATATTGCATTTAATAAAGCTATGATATATTTCCATTTATTGTTCCTTTTCTGAATGTTTTATGTCTTCACTCATTGCTGTAGAATCATAAAATTTATATATTTAAATTAAATCTCAAGACAAATTTGATTTTCTTACTTTTGCAGTAGAAATTGGATAAAAACCAAGTCAGTATTTTTCTCAGTTTGGATAGATATCTGTTAAATTGTATCTAAAGTATTCATATATTATTTAATTTTTTTTTTTTTTTTTTTTTTGAATAGGGCAGGGAATGTTTTTCTTGCCATGTACATCCCATTTTCCTTCATTTCTTGTCCTGTAGCCACAACAGGAACCGAGAGGAAATTCCCTCCCAGACAGTTGTCAATGGTACAAGATTTCCTCTATTCCTATTCTGGTGACAACTCTGAATTTTGATATTTTCTCTGAGCTTAAAGGAGAAGTAGGGCAAAAGCTCTTTTGTCCCTACTTCTCCTGTAGGTCCCAGGAGTGCGCTTCGTTCTGCACTCTTGAGACCTGTATTCGGCAGACCAAAGTCCGCTGTTGGCTGAGGTCACCGCTGTGGGCAGAGTCTCCAGACTCAGGAAAGATCCCGACTTTAATTATGGGGATCCACCGAGATCCCTGACCAGAAACTAGCTCAGCCTCTCACCACACTGTTGAGAGCCTGAGCCAGCCTCTCCCGCCCCCTCCCCAGCCCGGCTTTTTTATTGAGCACTGGAGGGGCAGAGCAGAGTGTCGGTGACTGACACCACTCTCTGCTCACTGAAGACTGAGAACTGAAAGATCAATGGCGTTTAATCGCTCAGTTCTCAGCAGAGAGCTGGTGGGAGACAGATTACGCATTCACCTAGGTGAATATGTGTATTTGCACCCACACTTCTATTTTAAGTCTCTGTAAATGGTCACCAGACAAATAGAATGGTGACTTTCTAGATTCTGTAAGGTTTACCAGTTCACATTGTTCTCTGCAAAAAATAGCAAAGCTTATGCACTTTTCTCTCCAGTATTACTACCAGTGTTTGGATGACCCCAGGGCTTAAGACACTGAGGTATATTCATAGAATATACCAGCAAGCCCAGAGACAGAGTTCATGTGCTGTGCCAGATGCCTTCAAGTTGCAGAGAAGGTTAAAGGTAGGTAAAGATTTCAGGAGTTAACAGGCCTTTAGTAGATGTCTGGATAGCAAGCATGCAATGGTCAGGACTGGATTGCTGCTGGCATGAACAGAGTCCATATCCACACAAGGGTCAGGGCAGGCAGCAATAAGTAGTGTATCTCTTATACAAGCAAGGGTCTGAACAGGTGGCAATCAGTAGTGTATCCCTTATACAAGTAAGGGTCTGGACAGGTGGCAATTAGTAGTGTATTCCTAATACAAGAAAGGGTCTGGACAGGTGGCAATCAGTAGTGTATCCCTTATACAAGCAAGGGTCTGGACAGGTGGCAATTAGTAGTGTATCCCTAATACAAGAAAGGGTCTGGACAGGTGGCAATCAGTAGTGTATCCCTTATACAAGCAAGGGTCTGGACAGGTGGCAATTAGTAGTGTATCCCTAATACAAGAAAGGGTCTGGACAGGTGGCAATCAGTAGTGTATCCCTTATACAAGCAAGGGTCTGGTGACAATCTGTAGCATATCTCTTATACAGGCAAGAGTTGGGACGGGTGGAAATCTGTAGCATATCCATTATCCAGGCAAGGGTCATGGCAGACAGCTTTCAATAGGGTAATGGTCAAGTCAGGCAGCAGATAATAAAATAATCCTTGTGTGAGGGGGCGCAAGTAACAGTATCAAGACTGGGTACAGGAAGTTGAGCGCTATCACCCCTTGTTGCTGCCTCTCACCTTGTCACTTGCTACAAATCTACAATGTTGCAGTCTGATCATTGGAGGAGAGAAGACTAAGGAAATGCTTCATCTTAATCTGCTACTAGAAAACCCTTTATCTTACACAGTTAATGTCTCTTCTGCCCAAGAAACCAGAATCTATATCTCCTGGAATTCTGTTGGTACAGCAGTCCAGCTTCTCCCATGAAGAACAATCTGATATGTCATATGGTGTCAGAAACCATGAATCAGACCGAGACAGAAGTACAGTAAAATCACACTTATTTATTAGTAAAAATAAAAAGGTAACTAGAGTAAGCGTAGTCAAAGCATAGCCAGAGTCCAGTAACCGGATCGAGTAGTCAGCCAGGCCAGAGTTCAGTTGCCAGATTGGGTAATCAGGCAGGCCAGAAGTCAGGGATCCAAATAGAGGAACAGCAAGCAGGCAAAGGAGCCAGAAGGGATGTCAGCAAATCCAGTCTTTAAACAGGAGATGGTTTCTTGTGATGTGACCAAGGCGAAGGCAAAGATGAAGTGAGCTGGACAGCTTTAAGTAGGCAGGTCAGACGAGCATGATCAGGAACAGCTGGTAACTGTGGAGAGAGATGAGAGCTGGCAATTAACTGATAGCTGAGAGGACAGCTCAGAGAAGGAAGGGCTGAGCCAGCCCTCACATATGGTCATATGGTGTGGTTGTGGTAGAATAGATTGCTTTTATTGCAAAGCAGGTCTCACAGGCTGCATCTCCCACAATGATTATTACTAGAGTCAGCTCCACCGGTTTCATGTAGCTATTACCTGAGTCCTGGCGCCTCTTTCTTTGTGTTATTGTTATTTTATGGTTTGTCTGGAAGTAATCAGAATTCCTGTTCTCTGTGGCGTTACATAGGATGGCCCCAGGCCAACTTCTTAATATAAGCCTAGGTATTGGAGCTTGTATGTTGACACTTCCATCCAGGACACCTGTAGAGCTAATACACAATCCAAAGTCCAATACCCCACACTAAAAAAGGGGGAGCTTGTGTAGAGCTAACACCATAGGAGCCACTGATTTCAACAGGCTCTTCTCCACACAGTGCAGAGGCCACCAGTCACACAAGCAACAGTCCATCTGCTCCGGCTTCAATAAACAGTCCAGAAGTTGTCTTTTTGTGGTTTATTGCTTGTAGACCCTGGGATGGGGAAGGGGGTGAGAGTTGTGTGGGATACGCAAGGCATCTTCATTGTAACTGGAGGACACTCTTGTCTAGCCTTCTCTGAAAAGCCTTTCTGCCAAAGGGTTAATAGGAATGGCCAAAACTGAGACCCTGTAAGCCCTTGTACACACGGTTGGACATTCCAACGGAAAATGTCCGATCGGACGGTGTTGTTGGATAATCCGACTGTGTGTGGGCTCCATCAGACTTTTTCCGTCGTAATATCCGACGGACAAAGTTTTAGAGCTTGGCTATAAAACTTTCCGACAACATGATCCGATCTAACTTCCGATCGGACAAAGTGCCACGCATGCTCAGATCAAATTCCTAGACCAAAGCTATTGGCTACTAGCCTGAACGTAGTCCTGTCGTAACGAAATAACGTCATCACGTCGGATTTTCCGACAACTTTGTCCGACCGTGTGTATGCAACACAAGTTTCGGACAAAATCCGTCAGACAAAATCCGACGAATTTTGTTGTCGGAATGTCCAACCGCGTGTACAAGGGCTAAGAGGCAGCTCAGAAAGAACTACTGCTGACCCTTATCCTTCAAAAACAGCACACAGTCACTTTGATCTTGAACTCTCGGGTCCTTTCTCACCAGGCCTCTTTAGGACAGCTGAATACTTCCCCCCTCCCAGTTTCCTTCAGATATCTCTATGCTTCAGGACAGCTGTTCTGTTCCTATGGTTCACCAGAAGCTCTTCAGTGGGGGGTTAATACATAACCACAGAATAGCTGCACACTTTCTAGCTGCCACCCAGCACTCTCCAGTGAGTCCTCCAGGCCACAACGTTGAGTGAGGCTTGCTTGCTTACTTGGCTCCAAGGATAATTAGGGTAGCCCCCCCCCTCCCCAGTCCTGCCACAGCTGGGACCTCAATGAACCACAGTGAACTCCAGCAGAACTGCATCAAAGGGGCAGCAGCCTCCCTAAAGCGGTGGAACTTCTCCAGCAGGGCTTCCCCAGTCTATTTATGTTCCCCCCGCCCACCTACCTACTGGGCACACCTCCCTAGGGATTGGCTGCAGTACCATAAATATTCAAGCTGCCTATTTGTTCCAGCCCTCTATGTTCTGTAAGGCTCCAGAATGCAGGGGGAAGCAATCAAACCTGCAGCCTGTGAAATCTAGAATAGCCAAAAGAAATCAATAGTTGCTCCAATGATTACAGAGGAGACAAAAAAAACGAAATTTTACCTATCATCCAGGCAACCTACCATATTTATTGGCGTATAACACGCGCCGGCGTATAACACACACCCCAAGTTTAGGAGGGAATTTTAAGGAAAAAAACTCTTAGGAGGGAAATTTAAGGAAAAAAAAACTTACATTTAAATGCCCATCAATGCAGCCTTATCAGTATCCATCTGAAGCCTTGTCAGTGTCATTTGCAGCCTTGTCATGCAGCCTGTCCTCATTGCAGCCTTGTCCTCATTGCAGCCCTGTCCTCATTGCAGCCTGTCCTCATAGCAGCCCTGTCCTCATTGCAGCCTGTCCTCATGGCAGCCCTGTCCTCATTGCAGCCTGTCCTCATGGCAGCCCTGTCCTCATTGCAGCCTTGTCCTCATTGCAGCCTTGTCCTCATTGCAGCCTTGTCCTCATTGCAGCCTTCTCCTCATTGCAGCCCTGTCCTCATTGCAGCCTGTCCTCATGGCAGCCGTGTCCTCATTGCAGCCTTCTCCTCATTGCAGCCTTGTCCTCATTGCAGCCTGTCCTCATTGCAGCCTTGTCCTCATTGCAGCCTGTCCTCATTGCAGCCTTGTCCTCATTGCAGCCTGTCCTCATTGCAGTCTGTCCTCATGGCAGCCCTGTCCTCATTGCAGCCTTGTCCTCATTGCAGACTTGTCCTCATTGCAGCCTGTCCTCATTGCAGCCTGTCCTCATGGCAGCCTTGCCTTTTATTTTTAAAAATGGCGTCGCAGAGATGTCCTGTGTATCTCGGCGGCGCCCGGTAGTTCTCGGCCGCCTTCGGCCGTCCTCGGCGGCTTTCGGCCGCTCTCGCCCCTTCTCGGCGGCTTTCGGCCGCTCTCGCCCCTTCTCGGCGGCTTTCGGCCGCTCTCGGCCCTTCTCGGCAGTTTTCGGCCGCCGAGAAGGACAGAAGGCAGCTAAAAGCAGCCCAGAGCCCAGAAATCGCAGAAGATTGGCACCCGCGATTTTCCCCTGATTTTAAGGGGAAAAAAGTGTGTGTTATACGCCGATAAATATGGTATCTAGGAAGGTGATATACTTGGGACTACTTAAGCACCGAAAAATGTTGAGTTTTATTATTTTTAAGAAATTTGTGACTTTTTTGTTTACTGTTATTGCGATCCACTTCCTTACTTTGCACTTTGTGGGCTCCCAATACCCAACAGCATGGTTGTTGAGCATGAAACGCCCAAACCTGGGATGTGTTGAAGATCTCTTGGAAGTCGACTGCGGATTTCTGCTTTGTAAAGTTGCCAGCCGGGGCGTGGCGTTTTCTTGGCCACTCACCAAGGTGAGCTGCATATATATTGATTTTCCTAAGTTGTCTTCCAGGAGGATGAAGAGCTCCTCCCAATGGGACAAGGAACATGGTACCCCACAGAGAATAAAAAGTGGTCCTCCAGAGCCCTACTTTAGTACTTAGTGTTTCTTCAGGACGGGGGGGGTTACATGTTTTCAGGAATCATCGGAAAGGTTCTCTCTAGAGCTGCTTGGAAGATTCTTCAGGGGGATTTATGTTGTTTTTTGGACCTTGCTTATATAGCCCTTCAGCAATACCCTCCCCCCCTCATTGTTAGGGGGGAGGGGGCGGTGATTGGTCTGTCCTGTGCATCTCCTGGGTCTAATCAGAGATGTATGCCTCCAATTCCTTCCTCCCATTGTGAAAAGTGGGCGTGGTCAAATTGTAACAGCGGGAGGGGCTTAAAGGGGCAAGTTAAATAAAGGGAAAAACTTTTTGTTCACATAAAAACGCTTAGATTGATGTGCCACAAGCCAAGTAAGAGTCTCACAGACCTGTATAAACCTCAGCACAATTAACTTAAAAAAAATAAAAACTCTTCCATTACCTATGATTTATGCACATTGAAAATAGAGAGCTAACACTTTGAGCCGCCCTTAAATTAAAGAAGAACTTCATTAAAAATAGAATAGTTGCTTAGCAACCAGCAACTGTTAAGACAATGCACACTTTGGTCAGAAGTACAGTATCTCAGAAAAGTAAGTACACCCCTCACATTTTTGTAAAAGTTTTCTTCTCTCTTTTCATGTGACAACACTGAAGAAATGACACTTGTCTACAATGTAAAGTAGTGAGTGTACAGCTTGTATAACAGTGTAAATTTCCTGTCCCCTCAAAATAACTCAACACACAGCCATTAATATCTAAACTGCTGGCAACAAAAGTCAGTACACCCCTAAGTGAAAATCTCCAAATTGGGCCCAAAGTGTCAATATTTTGTGTGGCCACCATTATTTTCCAGCACTGCCTTCACCCTCTTGGGCATGGAGGTCACCAGAGCTTCACAGGTTGGCACTGGAGTCCTCTTCCCCTCCTCCATGATGACATCACAGAGCTGGTGGATGAGACCTTGCACTCCTCCACCATCTGTTTGAGGATGCCCCACAGATGCTCAATAGGGTCTAGGTCTGGAGACATGCTTGGCTGGTCCATCACCTTTACCCTCAGCTTCTTTATCATCCTCCTCAGTTTAGGATCCCTCAGCACAATCGCCACCCCCCCCAGTTTAGGGTCCCTCAGCACCCTCCCCTACTCCCAACAGTTTAGGGTCCCTCAGCACAATCACCACCCCCCAGTGTAGGGTCCCTCAGCACAGTCGCCACCCCCCCTAGTTTAGGGTCCCCCAGCACCCTTACCACCCCCTCCAGTTTAGGGTCCCTTAGCACACTCACTATCTCCCCTCCCCAGTTTAGGGTCTCCAGCACAATCGCCATCCCCCCAGTTTAGGGCCCCTTAGCACACTCACTATCCCCCCACCCTCGCATTTTAGTGTCCCCCAGCACAATCTCCACCCCCCCAGTTCAGGGTCCCCCAGCACAATCACCACACCCCCTCCCAGTTTAGGGTCCTCCAGCACAATCACTATCCCCCCTAGTTTAGGGTCCCCAGCAGAGTCACCAAGCCCCTCCCCTCCGTTAACAACTAATAAACCTCAGACACATCTGCGGCATGTGAACTTTCTTTCCTCCCAGGCTCAGGATGACAGCGCGTCCCCCCCCCCCCACCAGGCCAAACTGCCCCCAGATTTGGCAGCCAGTGACAAATCCCAAACAGCAACAGGGAAGGGGACACAGACAGCGGGATACAAGAAGTGGGACATAGTGGCCAGTGACACATAAGGGGCATGAAAATTATCCTCCATGGTTGCATTGTGTGTCAAAATACAATGGATCCCTCCCCCAGGACCCATGTGCACTGCACACATTGCACCCAAGGATGATATGCCACTGGCTGTGTCCCCACATGTTATAATCTAATTTAGATCTACCAACAACTATATAGTAGAAGGATCTGCCTGATTGGATACAAATTAACAACTTTCTGCCTGCCCACAGAACTCACTGTATCGGTCTTGATGGTTCAAATGTCCTACCTTCTAATGAGATAGTCCAGCCTGTGACTGTTTCTTCCACAGAAATAGTTTAGCAAACTGATATGATTGTTTCTTTAGGCCAGTGACATCATGTGTAGTGATGGGTCAGATTATATGGGATCTGTGCAGTGCTGGGTTGGATTATTTGGGATCTGTGCAATGTTGGGTTGGATTATATGGTTCTGTTCAGAGCCAGGTTGGATTATTTAGGGTCTGTGCAGAGCTGAGTTGGATTATTGGGGTATGTGCAGTACTGGTTTGGATTACTTGGGCTCTGTGCAGTGCTAGGTCAGAATATTTGGAGTCTGTATGTTGCTGGGTCGATATTTAGGATCTGTGCAGTGCTGGGCACCAATTATATGGGATCTGTGCAGCACTGGGTCAGGTTATGTGGGATCTGTACAGTGCTGGGTCAGATTATTGTGGTCTATGCAGAGCTGGGTTCGATTATTGGGGTCTGTGCAGTGCTGGGTCAGATTATTGGGGTCTGTGAAGTACTGGGTCAGGTTATTGGGGTCTGTGCAGTGCTGGGTCAGATTATTGAGGTCTGTGCAGTGCTGGGTCAGATTACTGGGGTCTGTGCAGTACTGGGTCGGATTATTTGAGTTTTATGTAGTGCTGGATCTGTGTTTAGGATCTGTACAGTGATAGGTCAGATTATTGGGGTCTTTGCAGTGATGAGTCAGATTATTTGGGGTCTGTGTAGTGCTGGATCAGTGTTTAGGATCTGTGCAGTGCTGGGTCAGATTATTGTGGTCTGTGCAGTACTGGGTCAGATTATTGGGCTCTGTGCAGTATTGGGTTGGTTTATTTGGGCTCTGTGCAGTGCTAGCTCAGATTATTTGGAGTCTGTGTGGTGCTGGGTCAGATTATTGGTGTCTGTGCAGTGCTGGGTCAGATTATTGGGGTCTTTGCAGTGCTGGGGCAGATTATTGGGGTCTGTGCAGTGCTGAGTCAGATTATTGCGGTATGTGCAGTACTGGGTTGGATTATTTGGGCTCTGTGCAGTGCTAGGTCAGAATATTTGGAGTCTGTACGTTGCTGGGTCGATATTTAGGATCTGTGCAGTGCTGGGTCAGGTTATTTGGGATCTGTGCAGTGCTGGGTCAGATTATTGGGGTCTGTGCAGTGCTGGGGCAGATTATTGGGGTGTGTGCAGTACTGGGTCTGATTATTTGAGATCTGTGTAGTGCTGGATCAGTGTTTAGGATCTGTGCAGTGATAGGTCAGATTATTGGGGTCTGTGCAGTGATGGGTCCGATTATTTGAGGTCTGTGTAGTGCTGGATCGGTGCTTAGGATCTGTGCAGTGCTGGGTCAGATTATTGGGGTCTGTGCAGTGCTGGGTCAGATTATTGGGGTCTTTGCAGTGCTGGGTCAGATTATTTGGGCTCTGTGCAGTACTGGGTTGGTTTATTTGGGCTCTGTGCGGTGCTAGCTCAGAATATTTGGAGTCTGTGCGGTTCTGGGTCAGATTATTGGTGTCTGTGTGGTTCTGGGTCAGATTATTGGTGTCTGTGCAGTGCTGGGTCAGATTATTGGGGTCTGTGCAGTGCTGGGTCAGATTATTGAGGTCTGTGCAGTGCTGAGTCAGATTATTGGGGTATGTGCAGTACTGGGTTGGATTATTGGGCTCTGTGCAGTACTGGGTCAGATGATTTGAGGTCTGTGCAGTGCTGAGTCAGATTATTGGGGTATGTGCAGTACTGGGTTGGATTATTTGGGCTCTGTGCAGTGCTGAGGAGACCCTTTATCCTTATTGAGTTTGTGTTAGTAAATGAGGTCAGCGAATGTTGCATTTTACCTCCTCCTTGCTCAGGATTATTATATTGCCATGTAATCTATCTGGTAATGTTGGGCAATGTTATTGTATCAGCGGAAAAGATGTTGCAGGCTTTAATTTGTTTTCTTTCTGCCTGAGGCACACAGGAGAGGATTGCTTTGTGTGTCTTATTCTTGGACTCCAGCCAGTCTTCAGTCTTGCACAGTTGTACCGGCTCCTCTTCTGGGTTGAAACGGCTTCCTCTGATTTCACCGCACACTGAGAGCTTCACACAATGTGCATTAGAAGCTTCAGCAAGTCAGATAGAGCCCCGCCTCATTTTCTGCCTGGAGGAAGTCTAGCATTATCTAGCCTTTCCTCCCCAGCCTAACTGTCCCTGGCCACTCCCCTTTCCTCCCCAGCCTGACTGGCCCCTCCTCTTTCCTTCCCAACCTGTCATTGGTCCTGCCCCTTTCCTCCCACTCTGACTGTACCTGGCCCCTCCTTTTCTTCCCCAGCCTGACTGTCCTTGGCCCAGCCCATTTTCTCCCCAGTTTGACTGTCCCTGGCCCATATCTGGATTGAATTTCAGTTCTTTTGATCATAGAAGCTTAGAGTCACAAGTGGGCGTCACATATGCAAATACAGCCTGCCCAGGACCACCCACCTCCTAGAATGTCACCCATCCATCAAAGCATGTTGATTTTTTTTATAACTCCTCCCACTGCTTGCATCAGTGCTGAGGGCTCTTGAGAGGAGTACTGAGGCCGGGTGCTGTGATGTGTTCAGGAAGCTAAGAACCGCCCCCTCCCGGCTCCTCCCACCAGCCATGATCTGCCTGCATTGAATAGAGAAGCACAGAGACCCGGTGATGACACCTAAAATAAGGTAAGCAATGAAAACAAAGACTTTATGTATGTCATTAGCATGTTAATGAGGAGAGGGGAGGGACCAGGGAGGGCACAATACAAGCAGATTAAACTGCAGCTATAACTGCACACAAATAACGATCAAATACTCAACAAAAAGGGGAAAAACAGAAATAATAAACATAATAATAATAATAAATAATTTTAATAATAAATACAAAGAATAATAATTGCCTTAGTATACTACTCTACACACACCCCTAAAAAATACGTAAAACTGATTGCAAATTTGATTTCTAATTAAGAAAGCCCAGAGCTGAACTAATATTTTTTTCTTTTACATTTATAAAAATGTAATTCTTAATTTTTTTCCTCATATAATTCAGCTTATTTCCAAAACTGCACATGCAGCTATGCCATTCTACCACTAGATGTCCTCAGTATTCCTTATTAAATGACACCCACATTCATCCAAACCGGAAACTAAAGACATCCTGTAGGGCGTCATAGACCCGCCCACCATGGGGCGCCTGGAGCACAGCATGTCAATATGGGGTGGGGGGAGGGCAGAGCGCAGCATGCAGGGTAGGGGGGAGAGGGAAGTCGGAATCTGCAAAAAAAAGAGGGGGTGATTTTCTTGCTGGGGAAGAGGACAGTGGAAATGCTTAAAAAGAGAAAAACTATTTTTCCCCGTTAAAGATCCTTTTAACTACGGCACAGAAAAATCAGGTCACCTTCTCAAGCAAGATCAGCAGGTCAGCCTCCTGCAGTTTCCGTACAGCAGAGCTCTGACTAAAAGATGGACAGGATACACAAGGAGTTGGTCAGGTGTGCTGCATTGCAAGGGACATGCTACAGTTCTGCCACACGGTGTTGCAGAGCTGTATAAATCTCAAGGACTGGATGGACAGAAATACACAGAATGTATGTATCTTGTTTTCAATGATGTTCAGCTTTAAATTACTACTAAGTTACCTTTTCCAAATGTAATGTGGACAATTAGAACCTGTCATACCTTTGTACGTGAGACTTCTGACAAATGATGGAGATTATGGAGTAATAGGAGGTGATGTGTGATGATTTTTCTCCATCTGACTATTGTTAGTATAATGAGGAGAACAGATTAATGTCACATCAACAGTCACACCCAGATATCATTTCATCACCAGGAAGGAGCGAGCCGCCCCCATACATCGCTCCGATCCAGACACTCCACCATGGATCTCCGGGTCACCTCCATCGTCCTCTACCTGGTTGGGGGTAAGTAGGGGGAGGGGTGCTCCTCATGTCTGGTGGGGACCCTTGGAGGATCTTTATTTTGTTGGATGAAATTGTTTTCCGTGTGTCTGATATCATCACCTGTAGACTGAGATCTTCATTCGTGCCTGAGGTGACTGTAGCCGTATTCATTCACTTGGAAGAAGAACAATGAAGTCCTGTCCGTGATACTTTCAGGACAAGCTTTCAGGGTGTACCCCCTTCTTCAAGACCCCCTTCATCGAGGTACTCCAAGAATCCTGCTTGGACCCTGAAAACCTGTCCTGAAAATTTGCATGGAAGTGCAAATAAAAAAAAGTCTCAGATCTTGTAGACTGAGATCTTAAATTGAAGGTCCATCTATGATCTTCTATCAGTTCTACGCGGGCCCCTTACCAGTGGGGTAACTAAAACCTTAAGGGCCTCGGTGCAAGAAACTATGAAGTACCCACCGGGCCAGGGCCCTTCCCTTCCGAGCCCAGTGGCGGAACGCCAGGGCCAGTCACAAGTGTAACCTTTGTGACCCTGGTAGTTCCGCCACTGGTGTGTCCGTTTTTTTTTACTTTTGCTATTTTATTTTTTATGATTTTGTTGTTTTTACTTTTTTTTTAGGAGTCTCGTTGGGGGGGCTTCGGTGAAATTTTTCACCTTTAAGACAGAGAATGGAGATTGAGGACACAGCTATCAACTTCACAGAATGAATGGACAGGAATAACTCTGTACATTGCTTCCTGTTCATTCACAAACTGAAGCATAGAAAACACAGTTTCCTATGTTTCAGTTATGATTGGACAGAGTCAGTGATTGGTACTGAACACGAACTCTCCATTTAGAATAGGAAGGGGCCAGTAAATTACACATATAGAAGAACTGTTGCATATAGAACAACCGATCTCTCAATTTTTTCTCTTGCAGCCGCTGAATGCCTGCGGGAGGGGGAAGAGGAGAAGCGGACATTCAGCGGGAGAGATTGATTCTTCTATATGCAGCCGCCCCCACCTTTCCTCCTATCCAGGCATACAGGAGAGCCACATGGCCCCCTGCAGCATAGGGGTGGGTTGCAATTGCGACCCCTGTAGGTATGCTCCTGCCCTTTCTATTAAACTTTGGTAGAGTTGTAGAAGCTCTGGTGTTCTGAGGTCCCCCCTCTGTGCGTCCCCCGTGGTCTCTTTTGATATGGAAGCAGAAGGGCAGAAATGGGATGCCTTATGCCGCGTACACACGGACAGACTTTCCGGCAGAATAGGTCTGACTGTCTTCCCGACAGAGTCCAGACGGACATCCGAACAAACAGACCAAAGTCCGTTCGAAAGTCCATTCGTTTTGAACGTGATGACGTACGACGGGACTAGAAAAGGAGGTTCAATAGTCAGTAGCCAATAGCTGCCCTTGCATCGTATTTGGTCCGTCGGACCAGCACACAGACAAACGGTTTTCTCGATAGGAATTGAGTCCATCAGAAAGATTTGAAACATGTTCTATTTCTAGGCCCGTCTGACTTTTTTTTCAAAAACGATCAAGTTATCCAACGCACGATCGGAATATCCGACGGAATGATTCCGTCTGACCTATTCTGCCAGAAAGTCCAGTCGTCTGTACGCGCCATCAGTCGCAGTTGACTAGAAAGGGATCATTTTTGATGCAGTTGGCCAGAGAGGGATCACTTTGACACAGATGGCCAGAGAGGGAGAGATCACTTTGATACATTTGGCCAGAGAGAGATAACTTTTGATGCAGTTGGCCAGAAAGAGATCACTTAGATACAGTTGACTAGAAAGTGATCATTTTTTATGCAGTTAGCCAGAGAGGGATCACTTTGATACAGTTGACCAGAGAGGGATTACATTAGCACAGTTGCGCAGAAAGGGATCACTTTGAGGCAATTGACTAGAAAGGGATCACTTTGATGCAGTTGGCCAGAGAGGGATCACTTTGACACAGATAGCTAGAAAGGGATATCTTAGCTGAAGTTTGACTAGAAAGGGATCACTTTGACCCAGTTGGCCAGAGAGATATAACTTTGACACAGATGGCCAAATGGGGATCACTTTGTTGACGCAGTTGGCCAGAAAGGGATAATGTTGGCGCAGTTGGCCAGAAAGGGATCACATTGACGCAGTTGGCCAGAAAGCGATCACGGGCAGAAAGGGATCACTTTGACTCAGTTTGCAAGAAAGGGATAACGTTGGCGCAGTTGGCCAGAAAGCGATTACTTTGACTCAGTTGGCCGGAAAGGGATCATGTTGACTCAGTTGGCCAGAAAGGGATCACTTTGATGCAGTTGGCCAGAAAGGGATCACATTGGCCAGAAAGGGATCACGTTGACCAGAAAGTGATCACTTTGACACAGTTGGCCAGAAAGTGATCAGATTGACTCAGTTGGCCAGAAAAGGATCCCGTTGACTACATCTATACCATACACACCACACTTGCCATAAATTATCTTCTAATGTTATCCCTGTGCGATCATGGTATCCATATAAGCACTCTATTGGGTTCAAATAATCATTCAGATAAAGTACTCCTGGCGTATTTTGAGTGGGTGAATGGTTAATTGACCGGGTGTGTATAATTCTGAATTTATTGTTACTGAGGGTATTTTCCATAGGTATCGAGTTTTCCATTATTTTCAGAAAGGGATCACGATGACTCAGTTGGCAAGAAAGGGATCACGTAGGCACAGATGTCCAGAAAGGGATCACTTTGATGCAGTTGGTCAGTAAGGGATCATGTTGTCCAGAAAGGGATCACATTGGCACAGTTGGGCTGAAAGGGATCACTTTGATGCAGTTGGCCAGAAAGGGATCACGTTGGCCAGAAAGGGATCATGTTGGTACACTTGGCCACAAAGGGATCAAATTGGCACAGTTGGGCAGAATGGGATCACTTTGATGCAGTTGGCCAGAAAGGGATCACGTTGAGGCAGTTAGCCAGAAAGGGATCACATTGGCCAGAAAGGGATCACGTTGGCCAGAAAGGGATCACGTTGGCCAGAAAGGGATCACATTGGCCAGAAAGGGATCACGTTGGCACAATTAGCCAGAAAGGGATCATGTTGGAACAGTTGGCCAAAAAGGGATCACTTTGATGCAGTTGGCCAGAAAGGGATCACATTGGCCAGAAAGGGATCACTTTGACACAGTTGGCCAGAAAGTGATCACATTGACGCAGTTGGCCAGAAAGGGATCACGTTGACTCAGTTGGCCAGAAAGGGATCACGTTGACTCAGTTGGCCAGAAAGGGATCACGTTGACTCAGTTGGCCAGAAAGGGATCACTTTGATGCCGTGGGTCAGAAAGAGATCACATTGGCCAGTCAGGGATCACGTTGGCACAATTGGGCCGAAAGGGGTCACCTTGATGCAGTTGGCCAGAAAGGGATCACGTTGGCCAGAAAGGGATCACGTTGGCACAATTAGCCAGAAAGGGATCATGTTGGCCAGAAAGGGATCATGTTGGTACACTTGGCCACAAAGGGATCACACTGGCACAGTTGGGCAGAATGGGATCACTTTGATGCAGTTGGCCAGAAAGGGATCACGTTGAGGCAGTTAGCCAGAAAGGGATCACATTGGCCAGAAAGGGATCACGTTGGCCAGAAAGGGATCACGTTGGCCAGAAAGGGATCACATTGGCCAGAAAGGGATCACGTTGGCACAATTAGCCAGAAAGGGATCATGTTGGAACAGTTGGCCAAAAAGGGATCACTTTGATGCAGTTGGCCAGAAAGGGATCACATTGGCCAGAAAGGGATCACTTTGACACAGTTGGCCAGAAAGTGATAACATTGACTCAGTTGGCCAGAAAGGGATCACGTTGACTCAGTTGGCCAGAAAGGGATCACATTGACTCAGTTGGCCAGAAAGGGATCACTTTGATGCAGTGGTTCAGAAAGGCATCACATTGGCCAGAAAGGGATCACGTTGGCACAATTTGGCCAAAAGGGATCACCTTGATGCAGTTGGCCATAAAGGGATCACGTTGTTGCAGTTGGTCAAAAAGGGATCACATTGGCCCAGTTGGGCAGAAAGGGATAGCTTTGACACAGTTGGCCAGAAAGGGATCAAGTTGGCATAGTTGGGCCAAAAGGGATCGCTTTGACGCAGTTGGCCAGAAATGGATCACGTTGGCGCAGTTTGCCAGAGCGGGGGTCCTTTTTAACACAGTTGATCAGCTTGAACACGTATTGCAATATATGCAAACTAAGAATCCCCAATTTATAAGTTAGAGTTTGCTATATGTAAGGGTTCAGTAGTGATCACACCTCTTTAGTATCTCATGTGTTGTACATATGAAGCTATTTAGGACCTGAACACTTGTATCTCCATTTCTACTGGACAGAGATGCCTAAAGTCAGGGCTCCCGTCCTGCGGGAATGCATGGGAACGGCGTCCCTGCACTTTTTTCACAGTAGGAACGCCGTTCCCTTTGCAGGACTAGAGCCGCCCAAGCCGAATGTTGAGATGCATGCAGAGTAGCGCAGGAAGCGTTTGTCTGTAGTAAGCTTTCTCTCACGTCACGCAGCGCTGCTCGCTCCCCGGCGGCCCCTCCTCTCTTTTCGTCTATCCCAGATGATGTCACAAGCCAATGGGGATAGACAAGAAGAGAGGAGGGGCCACCGGGGAGCGAGCAGCGCTGCGTGACGTGAGAGAAAACTTACTACAGACAAACGCTTCCTGCGTTACTCTGCATGCTGGCTAGTAAGATCGCCTAATGTGCCCCCTGATGTGCTATGTGCCCCATACCCTAATGTGCCCCATAATGTGCCCTGAGCCCTGATGTGCCCTGAGCCCTGATGTTCCCTGAGCCCTGATGTGCCCTATGCCCTGATGTGCCATGTGCCCTGATGTGCCATGTGCCCTTATGTGCTATGTGCCCTGATGTGCCATATGGCCTGATGTGCCCGTGCCCTTATGTGCTATGTGCCCTGATGTGCTATGTGCCCCATAATGTGCCCTGATGTGCTTTGTGCCCCAATCTGCCCCATAATGTGCCCCGATGTGACCCATAATGTGCCCTGATGTGCTATGTGCCCCATAATGTGCCCTGAGCCCTGATGTGCCCCGTGCCCTGCTGTGCCCCTTGCCCTAATGTGCTATGTGCCCTGATGTGCCATGTTGCCTGATGTGCCCCATGCCCTTATGTGCTGTGTGCCCTGATGTGCTATCTGCCCCATAATGTGCCCTATAATGTGCCCCGTGCCCTGATGTGCCATGTGGCCTGATGTGCCCCATGCCCTGAGGTGCCCCGTGCCCTAAGGTGCCCCGATGTCCTATTTTTTTTTTTTGGTGGGCAGTGGATCTTGGGTGGGAGTTGCCACACTTTTTTCCCAGGACTTGACTCCTGCCTGAAGTTAATATAATATGTTTTGATGAAGCTATAAGTTTATGTTCATGGTGCTTTAACCTGCTTATATGTTATAATATAATATACTCACACCTGAAAAAGTCCGATAATTTACCTAAAACAATAAAATCACTCCATGTAAAACGCTGATATGTCCAACTAGATTGCAAAAAAGGAATACGCATGGAAGCATAACATCCCACTGTAATCCCCATGTATACAATCATGGGCATGGTCACTAGCGCCAAATTTCTAAGCTTCACCCAACACGTTTCATCCCAACAGACATCATCAGTGACTAGAGACGTGACGCCACCACTTGCTTTGAATCAGAAACAAACCCCTCCCAATCTCTGCCATTTTAAAAATACGTAGGCATCACAAAATATTTTTTTGGGGGGGTCGGGTAGAGGAAGAAAAGGGTAAAACCCCTGCCAGGTTATTTTTTTTTTTTGCTGTCCGTGTATCATTGGTCTAATTCCCTTTCAGTTTCTGTCCCAGAGGTGCAGCAGGAAGTTGGAGAAAATTTCCTAATGTTAGGTAAATTCCTCTAGTTGTCTTCGAAAAAGTGTCCCCTTTGGAAGATTTTCCACTACCTCTTGTTCTGAGGACAACTCCAAATGTTTGGAATAAGCCTCACTTTCTATTTTGGTGGCAATGGTCAGCTGGATAAAAAGAGGGTGAATCTCCCCAATGGGGACACAGACGGCAATAAAAACCACACCATCCAATAATATAATAATTTTATTTTGCAAAGAGTTAAACTTTAAAACTAAACAGTTCTATCATAAAAAACAATAAGACTCGGTGTGGTGCTGGATTATCTTAATTTAGCAGTAAATAGTATTACCCACCAAGGGAAAAAAAATCTGATCTCCACCAGTTTCTGGCTCCCATACCCGTCCATACGCCGCCAACCTAATCCATGTGCCTGGCCCCTAATCTACATGCAAGGCACATGGATTCCAGTGTTTGTTTGTTTTGTTTTTTTAAGTACGTGATTTAAACGGGAGGCTCTAATTGGCTTAAAAAAGGGGTGGGCTCGGGGCGCAGAGCATTGCAGCCTGAGCCCACCCAATTGCGTGACAATAGCAAATTAATATTCGCTTTTGTCTTCCTGATTCTTTCTTCTGGCCAATCAGGAAGCAGGTTCTGAGACCCTCACCCGATTGGCCGAGAGGAGAGGCGATCCTATTGGCCCACCTAGGAGGAGGAGGGAGGAGACTCCACCGTGATGCCGAAGAGGAGGAGACGCAGGGGAAGCCACTGCCCTGGGGGGGGGGGGGAACACTGCCCGCGACCTAGATGGGGTAACTGCAGGGCTGGTGACCGACCGATCCAGGGGGGGGTGAGGTGGAGAGGCAGAGTGGTGACGTTTATTGATTGGTTTGTGCAATAGTTATAATGTCTACAAAATAGGAGATAGTTTTATGGCATTTTTATTAATATATATTATTTTTTACTAGTAATGGCAGCGATCAATGATTTTTTATCATGACTGTGACATTATGGCGGACACATCGGACACTTTTGACCCTATTTTGGGACCATTGTCATTTATACAGCGATCCATGCTATAAAAATGCACTGATTACTGTGTAAATGACACTGACAGGGAAGGGGATAACCACTAGGGGGCGAGGAAGGGGTTAAGTGTGTCCCAGCGAGGGATTTCTGTCTGGGGGATGGGCTACGAGTGACGCGACGCTGATCACTGCTCCCGATGACAGGGAGAAAACGATCAGTGTGCTGTCACTAGGCAGAACAGGGAGATGCCTTGTTTACGCTGGCCTCTCCACGTTCCGCAGCTCCATGACACGATCGCGGGACACCGGCGGACATCGAGTCCACGGGTCCCGTGGTCACGGAGCTCGCGGCAGGGGCTCTCTCGTGCCCGCACGGCGCAAAATTCAAAGTGCCGTAAATATACGTTACTTTGTGCAGCCGTGCCATTCTGCTGAGGTGTATCTACAGGACGCGGTCGGCAAGTGGTTAAAGAGCATACATTACAGCATGTACACGTGTGCAAGGGCCCTTAATGAAAATATTTTCTTTTCATAATATAATGGGATGGCCATTAAAGGAAACCTGTAGTACAAGAACATGGAGGCCACCATTCCTGCCCTTGGTTTCTGGAAATGCTAGTTGCTTGGCTGCCATGCTTTTCCAATGGCCTTCAAACTTTGCAACGCACAGGCATGGAACAAGTGTGCAGATCAGGAGTTGTGACTTCACTTTGACTTACATCTGTAAGTAGGTTCCAGGTCAACCAATGTATTCTTATGCCGCGTATACACGCTCGGAATTCCGGCCAGAAAAAAGACCGGTGAGAGCTTTTCATCGGAAAATGCGACTGTGTGTACGCTCCATCGGAATTTAGCTGTCCGAATTTCCGCCAGCCAAAAATTGATAGCATGTTCTCAATTTTTCCAACGGAAAAACTTTCTATCGGAAATTATGATCGGGTGTATGCGATTCCGACACGCCAAAAATCACGCATGCTCAGATTCAACTACGAGACGGAAGCTATTGGCTACTGGCTATTGAACTTCCTTTTTCTAGTCCCGTCGTACGTGTTGTACGTCACCGCGTTCTAAACGATCGGAATTTGGTGTGACCGTGTAGGCAAGACAGCTTGAGCGAAATTCTGTCGGGAAAACCATCAGAGCTTTTTCCGACGAGAATTCCGATCGTGTGTATGCGGCATTAGAAGGAGAAATGGCTGCCATATTTTTCTCTAATAACTGGTTTCCTGTGACCTGCACACACTGCCTACTTCTGCTTTTGAAACGGTAATTTATTTTAACATCTTGAATATCTTATCTTTGTTACCGTTTTAGTACCTTTACCACTTTTCTCTGATGTCATCTCACAACCCCCAACTTGGAGCAGGAAAGATCCTTCAAGGAATATCACGGAACTATCTCCAGTGACACCAGAAGTTTTTGTCTCACTGCTGAATATCACTACTGAGGACACAGAGCCTTCAGAGTCTTCAGTTCCAGCAACTTTTCAGAGGAGTGAGTCCTCACCGTTATCCCCTCCAACCAAACCCAAGACGCCCACCTCACCTCCAAACCCTAGTAGAGGAGAGACCATGGCACCGAACAGCAATATGACTGCCGCAGGACCAATTCCAATAAACAAAAACATCACATCGCCTACTAAGAGATCAGGGGCCATCACTTTACCTGGTCCAGAGACTGATTCCACTGAACCTCTGGTCACCTCAGGACCATCTGCCACTATGATAATGGAAGGGGATACATCCCATAATGAAGCCAGAAATATCACCACCAGCACTTATCCTTCTGGACACTTGGGTAGAGTTTCATCTGAAAATGCTTTTGAAACCCACCCACAAACGAACCCAACATCATCGACTGACAAAACTGCACCAACCTACCCGCAATCTTACCAAATATCATCAACAGTCACAACTGCACCTGCATATTCACAAACTTACCCAACATTACGGACTGCCACAACCCCACCACCTTACCCACAAATTTACCCAACATCATCAACAGCCACAACTTACCCACAAACTTACCCAACATCATCAACAGCCACAACTTACCCAACATCATCAACAGCCACAACTTACCCACAAACTTACCCAACATCATCAACAGGCACAACTTACCCACAAACTTACCCAACATCATCAACAGCCACAACTTACCCACAAACTTACCCAACATCATCAACAGGCACAACTTACCCAACATCATCAACAGGCACAACTTACCCACAAACTTACCCAACATCATCAACAGGCACAACTTACCCAACATCATCAACAGCCACAACTTACCCACAAACTTACCCAACATCATCAACAGGCACAACTTACCCAACATCATCAACAGCCACAACTTACCCACAAACTTACCCAACATCATCAACAGCCACAACTTACCCACAAACTTACCCAACATCATCAACAGACACAACTTACCCAACATCAACAGGCACAACTTACCCACAAACTTACCCAACATCAACAGCCACAACTGCACCAGCTTATCCCCAAATGTACCCAACATCATCAACGGCCACAACTACATCAACTTACCCAACATCATCAGCAGCCACAACTGCACCAACTTCTGTAGTATCAGCAGGAAGTGCAACCCAAGCAATGACTTCTAATATGTCTAATGCCACATCACTAGCTGCCCAAACTATATCAGTCTCATCTAGTATTACTAATTCTTCATCACCAAGTGCAGCACCTGCAACAACGATGGCTCTTACAAGTCTAATAATATCACTGGCAACCAAATCGACACTATTGCCGTCATTACCAATTGTAACACCTGCGCCTTTAGCACCTACTATTGCCAACTCTACTTTGCCAACTACCACGCCTGCCTTAATGGTGGCTTCTGTGACTCTAACCCCTTCCACTGGTGCTCCATCAACCAGTACCACAGCTATACCATCTAATACAACTTTGACAATTACGGGATCAACATTTTCCACTGGAACTGAGCCAATACATTTGAACTTCCCAACTAAGATGTCAACTGCTTCCACACTTAAAAATGTCAATGCTACCAAAACTACCACTAACGTGACTGATGGCGCTACTGAAATGTGGCCTACAGAAGCTGCCACCTTGCGAACTTATGAGACAAACAGCAGAGGTAAGTGGTACACGATTTACTCACATTAATATTGCGCTACCACTTCAAGGACCGCTGAGTTGTGCCCCAGGTTCTTCTACTAGTGTAGCGGCAACCAGGCAAATGGCAACATTCACTCCTCTGGCTCAGTATACAGTCTAGTGCAGCCATTCTCAACCAGGGTTCCGTGGAACCCTGGGGTTCCTCCAGAGGTTACTAGGCGTTCCTTGAGCTGTGGCTGATGAACCACCTATTTGATGATGTCTACAGAGTTCATGGTTCAACACCACTTAGCAAAGCCAGCAGTATGACACCAAATATCTTTTTAGCTGTCTTTAAGGGTGGCATTCTGAACACCACTTTAAGGGGGACATTCTTCCTATTGACCACCAATGTAAGGAGCATTGTTCCTATTGAGCCTTGATGATTTGGTTTTACTAAGGGTTCCTCGAGACCTGAAAATTATTTTTGGGGTTCCTCTAGGGTTAAAAGGTTGAGAAAGCCTGAGCTAGTGGTTGCCTTTTTTAAAGTTTATTGTGGAGTAACTTGGATGGGGTTTAGGGAAGCTGTAAGATACTCCAGAACACTGAGCAGTAGGCCGTAAAATGGACAGCACTGGAACACCATTAGCAATGTTCTAGGACAGGCAAGCCCTTAACAGGCTAAGGGGTAAAGAGCAGCAACAGTCTCTAGGATCCATTACAGGTGACAGAATCTGGCAGGTGAAAATTGTATCATTTAGAGGTCCCACTAGAGGGGAATAATGTCAGAATCTCTCATTACTGTGCACAGAGAATCTCTAAGGCCGCGTACACACGCGGGGACTGTTCGCTCAACCTTGTCCACTGAACAGTGTTTCGGTGGACAGTCCGCCCGTGTGTGGGGCTTCAGCGGACAGTTTCAGCGAACAGTCTGCTGAACAAAGTTTTTCGGAATTTCCGAAAAACTGTCCGCTGAAACTTGGTTTCAGCGGACAGTCCCCTCGTGTGTAGGCTTGTTTGTCAAACTAAGTTCCGCGCATACTCAGAAAGGATTTCCACGCCGAAGGTTGCATTGCAGTGTATAGGACGTCGTATTTTTCGTCCCGTCGTACGTGCCGTTCACGTCATCGCGCAAGTTTCAGGGAACTGTTCGTCGTGTGTGGGCAAGTCCGTCCATGCTAATTTTGAGCGGACTGTCCGCTCAAACTGTTTGACGAACAAAGTTGGGCGAACAGTCCCCGCGTGTGTACGCGGCCTAACATTTTGAGAAATATCCTTTCTACTGGGCTGATCCTTCCCATTAAATAGGAAGTATTGTACCTTCCATCTATTCATGTGTCACAGGAGAAAGGAGAGTAGAAATCCAAGCTGTAGGGAAGGAAGATACAACCTACACCTTGTAATGTTACAATGCGTATTCATTTAACATAATGTAAAAAAAGATAACGAACACAAAGTATCAAGATGTTGATAAGGAAAACAACAACTCCAACTTAACTGTGAAAGTTTTGAACATTTATTTAGAAGAGAAAAGTTGCAAATAGTGATGAGTCGGTTCGCACTAGAACATTTGAACAGACTGAAAATTCGTACGAACTTTAGAACCCTATTAAAGTCTATGGGACTTGAACGTTCACAATCAAAAGTGCTCATTTTAAAGGCTAATATGCAAGATATGCAACAGACAACACCAGCAATAAGGGGTATCTTCAGGAATATAAAAGGCAAGGAATAGTGATGCGCAGTACTATAATGGGAAATTTAGCCTAAAAGGCTAATAGATTCTATAAGCACCAAGATTATTGGGTAATAAGTATATTGCCACCAAGACTGGAAGGATGGTGTATAATGCCCCGTACACACGAGAGGGATTAAGTCTGACAGACCTCCAAAGGAGTTCCGCCGGAGTTCCGCTGGAGTTCCGACGGAGTTCTGGCGGACTTTTCGACCGAACGGACTTGGCCACACACCATCACACCAAACTCCGACGGAGTCGAACGTGATGACGTACGACGGGATTCGACGTAGGAAGTTCATAGACAGTAGCCAATAGCTGCCCTAGCGTCGGTTTTAGTCCGTCGGAGTAGCACACACACGAGCGAACTTTTCGAAGGGGACCGGGTCCGGCGGAGTTCCGTCGGGAAAATTTAAAGCATGCTTCATTTCTAAAGTCCGTCAGACTTTAGCAAAGCTAAAGTCCGTTGCAGCCCACACACGATCGGATAGTCCGCCGGACTCAGTCCGTCGGAGTTTGGATGTCGAAAAGTCCGCTCGTGTGTACGGGGCTTAAGAAACCGATGTACGTGTTTTGTGAGGGAATGGTGAGAAACCCTCACTATTATAACGTAGTAGTGTTTGGAATAAGGGTCAAGTGGATATAAAGGCATAAACAAAAAAAATTCAATAATTAAAGCTAGTGATTCCCAATGCGATTTTTTAGAATTGGCAGAATCATATAAAGTGACAGTGCTGGAAAATGAGTAGGTCCGTGTAAATGTCTACTACATCATAAAGTGAATTAAATATAATACATAAAGCAATCAACAAAATATATAGTGATTCCCAATGCGATTTGTTAAGGTTGACAAAGTCGCATAAAAGTGCCAGTGCTAGACAGTAAATAGGTCTGTGGAAAGGTCTACTAAACCATAAAATAAAAACAATATACATAAAACAGTCACTAACTTGATGAATCAATTTTGTGCAGAGAGTGGTTGGTTGTGACTGACAAAAATCGCATAAAGTGCCAGTGCCAGGAAAAGGTTATAGAAATAAATACGTGCGGGTGTCTTTCTACCATATAATAAATAATATCAGTATTATTTATAGCGTGTTAAAATAATAATAATAATAATAAATAATATCAGTATTATTTATAGCGTGTTCGTCACGGTCACGTCGGGACGCTACCGGAAGTGACGCAATCGAGCTCGAGGCTTGTTTATACCCCACATATGAAACTTATATGTTTGTGAGTATTTTATCCATTTGTTTGAATAAATTTCAATATTGTTCAAAACTACTACGCTATGGGGCTCCCTTCCTCCTTATCTGTTTAACCCCTTACATAAACACCAACCGCCGAGGTACCCCCCCATGCTGAGTACTGCTGAGCGACTATATAAAGTGACCAACATGGCGCAATAGGCAGGAGACGTCAGGATCTGGGGATACAGGAACGGGACCTTGAGGGATAAAGATTACCAGGAACCCTGATTATATGCTGTTACCTTACAGCTGTAAGGTAAGGGGACACCCATACTTCGACTACACAGGACCACGTGGGATATATTCACCATCACCACTACCACCACCGATTATATCGCTACTCTATAGTGCACATATATCCAAACACCAGCACCGTATGCGATTTCCTTGTTATATGCGATTTTTGGTATGATCGCCACCGGTTGTCGCACAAGCTGAATGGACACATTTTGACATATGTCTTTGTGCAATCCATAAAATTTTTTCTTTTTGTTTATATAGTTTTCAAGTATTGTGCACAACCTTTTTTGGATTATTTCTAGAGAGACTTTTTCCCTTCCTTCAACACTAATATTGTTCATGCGTTTTCTGATTTTCTGCCATTTTTTGAACAATTGTATTATTGAGTTGTTCACCGTACTGATATTATTTATTATATGGTAGAAAGACACCCGCACGTATTTATTTCTATAACCTTTTCCTGGCACTGGCACTTTATGCGATTTTTGTCAGTCACAACCAACCACTCTCTGCACAAAATTGATTCATCAAGTTAGTGACTGTTTTATGTATATTGTTTTTATTTTATGGTTTAGTAGACATTTCCACAGACCTATTTACTGTCTAGCACTGGCACTTTTATGCGACTTTGTCAACCTTAACAAATCGCATTGGGAATCACTATATATTTTGTTGATTGCTTTATGTATATTATTTAATTCACTTTATGATGTAGTAGACATTTACACGGACCTACTCATTTTCCAGCAATTACCCAATAATCTTGGTGCTTATAGAATCTATTAGCCTTTTAGGCTAAATTTCCCATTATAGTACTTCGCATCACTATTCCTTGCCTTTTTTACCCTGTAATTGGGGTTCAAGTACCCCCTTTTCAGTGTGTGCAGCGGTACAAAAACTAGACTCCTTCCTGATTAGGCGCAGGAATAACTTCTTTTATATTTATCTTCAGGTGTATACTGTGCTGGAGGCACACAACACCCACTTTAACTCCTGCAGATGCCTGTATTAGAGAACACCAGCAATAAAGGGTAGATACAGGTGTATACTGTGCTGTGCTGGAGGCACACAACACCCACTAACTCCTGCAGATGGCTGAGCAAAGAACACACTGTCCCTGCCTATCTAGCTCTTTCCCTGCACTCCATCACAATACACAAGGCCGCCGCGCTGGCGGCCTTATATAGTGTGGGGCGTGTACTAAACTCCCTGAGCTATAATTGGCCACAGGCATCCCGCCTGTGGCCAATTATGGCTCTCCTCGCTGCCGGCGCTGTGATTGGCCAAGCATGCGGAGTCACAGTGCATGTTTGGCCAATCATGAGCCAGCAATGCACTGCGATGGCGTAGTACGTGAATTTGGTGCGAACGGTCCACAAAGTTCTGAATTCGCCAAACAGTCGAACGGCCGATGTTCGAATCGAACGCCAAGCTCATCCCTAGTTACAAAGTAGATATTAGAAAGAGAAATTAATATGTACAAATCTCCTAGAGCATAAGGATGTCAAACTCAATTTCATTGCGGGCCCCATCAGCGTTAAGGTTGCCCATAAAGGCCCGGTTGTATGACTAAGGCTATATAAATGTATCCAGGGCTTTCTTTTCTCAGAGAATAGGTGAATGAACTCAACCATGAGCTGAAAAAAAAGCCCTGGATGAGTGCAAAGTCACTCTAGCAAGCAAACCTGATACAAAGAACAATAGAATACAAGCAATTAGGAAGGTTGGCAATGATATCTGCTGGAAAGAGCACAAAAATCTGGCAAACGGCAAGTGCAGAGACATGGCTTAGAAAGTAAGTTCATGGTAGGAGCAAAGGGTTGAAGGGTCACCAGAAACAAGAGACGAGACAAGATTGTCCAGGGAGCTGTCCAGCATCTCAGGTGGCTCAGAAAAGATACTACCGGGGACAGAAGAGGTTGCCGGTTCAGATCCGAGTCCTGACGCTAATTTACTAAAACTGGAGAGTGCAAAATCTGGTGCCTCTCTACATAGAAACCAATAAGCTTCCAGGTTTTATTGTCAAAGCTTCATTGAACAAACTGAAGTTAAAAGCTGATTGGCTGCCATGCACCAGATTTTGCATTCTCCAGTTTTAGAAAATTTCCCAACAATGAGATGTTTCTACAACTCCGCTGATTCAGGAAATGATCATAGACAGTAAATGAGTTTTCCCGCTGTATATAATAGGAGTCGGTATTCACCATTATACATTGTAAGCTGATTTTTCACTCTCAGTCCCGTATACAGAATATAACGCCATTTGTCTGTTTTTGTCAACAGGAATCTTGGCACTGAGGTTAAAACTGGAGTCATCCGCCATTTATCCTTTCACAACCCAAGCCATTCTAAAACTGGTAAGTGATCTGTCTCTGCAGCTTCTGGGGGTTCTCCAAACAAAGCTGGCGGAACATGGGAGAGAACCTTCAAGTGTTCTAATTAGGAGGTCCTGGTCACATAAGACAGGGGCAGGGGGGTCTACTTACAGTGTGAGGTATGTGGAGGGGAGACCTGTCTGACCTTTATGTTGGGTCTTATGGTCCCACCCTCTGCTCTGGGAGGTCCAGGCATTTTGTTGACCTCAAAGAGGTCCAGTCCTGGTAAGAAGCTGTAAGAGGGAAGAATGTTCGCTGAGGAAATGATGCAGAGCAGCCAACAATGGGAGAAGTGCTTACAGTCTATTAGGGTATAAGGGGGGATGCAAAAGGTGGAAGAGCTTACAATCTATTAGGGTATAAGGGAGGATACAGAAGGTAGAAGAGCTTACAATCTATTAGGGTATGAGGGAGGATACAGAAGGTGGAAGAGCTTACAATCTATAATGCCTCGTACACACGATCAAACAATCCGGTGGAAAAGTTTTTACCCAAAAGTCCGGCGGACTAAGAAAGTAGTTTTGCACTCCAATCTGTCCGCCGGACTCGCATTTCGGCAGACAATCCGGCCGTGTGTGCGTGCCAGTCCACCGTACATTTGAAATGAATGGACTTTTCCCGCTCGGAGAAAAGTCCGCTCATTTTGAGCGCAGCTCCAGGTAGCCGGGGCCAGCGAAGGAGGCGTCGCTGGCCCCGTCACCTGGTATGGACTTAAAGGGGAATCCCTACGCTGAAAAATCGGCGTGGGGGTCCCCCCTAGGTCAACATCAGACCCTTATCCGAGCATGCTACCCAGCCGGCTAGGAAAGGGGGTGGGGACGAGCGAGAACCCCCCCTCCTGAGTCGTACCAGGCCGCGTGCCCTCAACATGGGGGGTGCCTTGGGAAAGGGGGGCCACGCGGCCCCCCCACCTCAAAGCACCTTGTCCCCATGGTGATGAGGACAAGGGCCTCTTCCCGACAACCCTAGCCATTGGTTGTCGGGGTCTGTGGGCGGGGGGATTATCGGAATCCGTGAGCCCCCTTTAATAAGGGAGCCCCAGGATACCGGCCCCCCACCCTATGTGAATGAGTATGGGGTACAATGTACCCCTACCCATTCACCTGTGAAAAAAAGTTTTAAAAAAAACACAACACACAAGGGTTAAAATAGTTTATTGCACAGCTCCGGGGGTCTTCTTCCATCTTCGGGGGTCTTCTTGCTGGACTCCTCCGCTATCTTCTGCTCTTTTGCTAGCTCTTTCACTAGCGGAGGAGCCCGGCTTTCTTCTTCGCCGCCGCCCTCTTCTTCCGACTTCGGGGGTCTTGTCCCCCTCTTCAGCTCTTCTTGCCGGGCCACCGCACCTTCTTCTAGCTCTTTTGCAAGCAGTGTCACCATCTTCTGTTCTTCTGTTCTTCTGTTCTTCTCAAATCTTCTCTTCTGGAGATGTTGCCTTGTCGCTGTCTCCAGTCACAATGACAGGCACGCGGCGTGCAGCGACTTATATAGGGACATCACCGGATGATGTCCCCGCCCATTATGATGTCACAGTTACAGCATCCTTTGGGACTGGGACATCATAATTGGCGGGGACATCATCCGGGGATGTCCCTATATAAGTCGCCGCGTGCCTGTCATTGTGACCGGAGACAGCGACGAGGCAACATCTCCAGAAGAGAAGAGAAGAACGGAAGAACAGAAGACGACGACAGCGGCGACAGAAGACCGGGCCACCTCTTGCAAAAGAGCTAGAAGAAGGTGCGAAGAGGGGGACAAGACCCCCCAAGTCGGAAGAAGGGGACGGCGGTGAAGAAGAAAGCCGGGCTCCTCCGCTAGTGAAAGAGCTAGCAAAAGAGCAGAAGATAGCGGAGAAGTCCGCCGAGAAGACCCCCGAAGACGGAAGAAGACCCCCGGAGCTGTGCAATAAACTATTTTAACCCTTGTGTGTTGTGTTTTTTTTTTTACTTTTTTTCACAGGTGAATGGGTAGGGGTACATTGTACCCCATACTCATTCACATATTATTAAAGGGGGCTCGTGGCTCCCCCTTCCCCAAGACAACCCCCATGTTGAGGGCACGCGGCCCGGTATGGCTCAGGAGGGGGGGTTTTGGCTCTCGCTCGCTCGTCCCCACCCCTTTTCCTGGCTGGCCGGGTAGCGTGCTCGGATAAGGGTCTAATATGGACCTAGGGGGGACCCCCACGCCAATTTTTCGGTGTAGGGATTCCCCTTTAAGTCCATACCAGGTGACGGGACCAGCGACGCCTCCTTCGCTGGCCCCGGCTACCTGGAGCCGCGCTCAAAATGAGCGGACTTTCCTCCGTGTGTGTAGGCGAGTCCATTCATTTCAAAAGTACGGTGGACTTAGTCTGCCGCAAAAGTACTGTGTGTGGGCAGGTAGCTCGTTCGAAAAATCCGGACTAAGACTAAGCCCTTGTACACACGGTCGGAGAATCCGTCGGAATGTGTCCTAGCGGACCGTGTTGTCGGATAATCCGACTGTGTGTGGTATGCATCAGACTGATTCTGTCAGAATATCCGTCGGACCAAATTTTCCAACTTGTTGGAAATATTTTCCGACCAACTGGGCCGATTGGACATACTCTGATCATGTGTAGAGAAGTTTCATCGGACCAAGTGCCACGCATGCTCAGATCAAATTCCTACATCAAAGCTATTGGCTACTAGCCTGAACATAGTCCCATCGTAACTAAATAACGTCATCACGTTCTGAAAGATCAGATTTTTTCGCCAACTTTGTCCGGCCGTGTGTATGCAACAGTTTCGGACAAGATCCGACGGACAAAATCCAACGGGCAAAATCCGACGGATTTGGTTGTGGAAATCTCCGACCGTGTGTACAGGGGCTAAGTCCGCCAAATAGTCTGCTACATGTGTACGCGGCATTAGGGTATAAGGGAGGATACAGAAGGTGGAAGAGCTTACAATCTATTAGGGTATAGGGGAGGATACAGAAGGTAGAAGAGCTTACAATCTATTAGGGTATACGGGGGATACCCAAACCCAAAAAAATGACTTTGCTATTAAACTTCTACATTTGTAATGGGTCAATGTTCCAAATGTTCATTATTGTGTATCATGAACATTGTCTATAGAGTCTCCCTCTAGTGGTTATTTGTGTACTAAGCAGTACACAGTAGCAGCAAACCACAGAATCCTGTATGAGAGGACATCATGTAGCAGATCACTATGTCTTATGTCTTCAGTCTGAGCAGCTGCTGGATTTGCACTTGAAACTGCGAGGAGTGAAGTCCCTATTCAGTGCCACTAACCAATAAGCAAGCCACCATATTTATGAATTAAATAATGCTGTCCTCACAATTATAAGAAACGAGAAGGAGACAGACTCTGCTCCTTCCTCTATCTAACTCTTCTCTCCTGAAATACTCTGCACTGCTGGAGGACTCTGCTCCTTCCTCTATGACTCTCCTCTCCTGAAATACTCTGCATTGCTGGAGGACTCTGCTCCTTCCTCTTTAACGCTCCTCTCCGAAAATACTCTGCACTGCTGGAGGACTCTGCTCCTTCCTCTATAACTCTCCTGTCCTGAAATAATCTGCACTGCTGGAGGACTCTGCTCCTTCCTCTATAACTCTCCTCTCCTGAAATAATCTGCACTGCTGAAGGACTCTGCTCCTTCCTCTATGACTCTCCTCTCCTGAAATACTCTGCACTGCTGGAGGACTCTGCTCCTTCCTCTATGACTCTCCTCTCCTGAAATACTCTGCACTGCTGGAGGACTCTGCTCCTTCCTCTATAACTCTCCTGTCCTGAAATAATCTGCACTGCTGGAGGACTCTGCTCCTTCCTCTATAACTCTCCTCTCCTGAAATAATCTGCACTGCTGAAGGACTCTGCTCCTTCCTCTATAACTCTCCTTTCCTGAAATACTCTGCTCTGCTTAAGGACTCTGCTCCTTCCTCTATGACTCTCTATAACTCTCCTTTCCTGAAATAATCTGCACTGTAGGAGAACTCTGCTCCTTCCTCTATAACTCTCCTCTCCTAAAATACTCTGCTCTGCTGGAGGACTCTGCTCTTTCTTCTTTCTAAAGTTGGCCATAGACGGTTTGAATCTTGGCCGGCTTAAAGACAGCCATGACCCTTTGTAAGCTCTTGCTGGTAATGACGGTGGACCGTGACTTTGCAGACAGGTCTCTCTCGTACCCTCAGGGGGTTCCTGTAATTGGCTGTACACGACTTTTCCCATAAGAGCTGCAGAACCTGTTATCAGGATTTCCATTCCAGATCTTAGAAGATAAGACTGACCTGTAAACATGCTGGAATGTGTGAGCTCAGGGCATCACCAGAGCAACACCAATACACACACCAATAGAGCGCTAATTCTTTGTAGAGCGCACCCCTTGTATGTACTCATCACTTCCTCCATACTGAATGCCATGTCCGTATGTACATCCATAGAGACCTCCATAGAGACCTTCATAGAGACCTCCACAGAGACCTCCATATAGACCTCCATATAGACCTCTATAGAGACTTCCATAGAGACTTCCATAGAGACTTCCATAGAGACCTCTATAGAGACTTCCATAGAGACCTCCATAGAGCCTTCCATAGAGACTTCCATAGAAACTTTCATAGAAACTTTCATAGAGACTTTCATAGAGACTTCCATAGAGACCTCTATAGAGACTTCCATAGAGACCTCTATAGAGACTTCTATAGAGACCTCCATAGAGACTTTCATAGAGACTTTCGTAGAGACTTTCATAGAGACTTCCAAAGAGACCTCTATAGAGACTTCCATAGAGACTTCGACAGAGACTTTCATAGAGACTTCGACAGAGACTTTCATAAAGACTTCCATAGAGACCTCTATAGAGACTTCCATAGAGACCTCTATAGAGACTTCCATAGAGACCTCTATAGAGACTTCCATAGAGACCTCTATAGAGACTTCCATAGAGACCTCTATAGAGACTTCCATAGAGACCTCTATAGAGACTTCCATAGAGACTTCCATAGAGACTTTCATAGAGACTTCCATTGAGACTTCTATAGAGACCTCCATAGAGACCTCCATAGAGACTTTCATAGAGACTTTCATAGAGACTTTCATAGAGACTTTCATAGAGACTTTCATAGAGACCTCTATAGAGACTTTCATAGAGACTTTCATAGAGACTTTCATAGAGACTTTCATAGAGACTTCCATTGAGACTTCTATAGAGACCTCCATAGAGACTTTCATAGAGACTTCCATAGACACCTCCATATTCCATAGAGACCTCAATAGAGAGGCCTCTGGGACAGTTTCACCCATTAACCTGGCCAGAGATGGATGGAATTTTACATAATTTTTTTTTTGGGGGGGGGGGGGGATCGTAGGAAAATTTATGATAATTCTCAGAACAAGTGTCTGTCGATCAAAACATTTTGCCTGCTTGTAATATTTGATTTTGGAACAAGTGGACTGTACCAAACGAAAAAATCATATACACTGCTAAGCCGCGTACACACGGGCAGACTGTCTGCCCAACTTAGTCTGCCGAAAAACATTTCAGCAGACAGTCCGCTCGTGTGTGGGCTTCAGCGGACTTTTTCAGCGGACAGTCTGGCGGACTAAGTATTTCGGAATGTTGGAAATACTGTCCGCTGGACTCGCATTTCAGCGGACAGTCCGCCCGTGTGTGTGCCAGTCCGCCGTACTTTTGAAATGAGCGGACTTTTCCCGCCCGAAGAAAAGTCCGCTCATTTCGAGCGGGTATCCAGGTAGGCGGGGCCCGCGACGGAGACGTCGCTGTCCCCGCCGCATGGTATGGACTTAAAGGGGAACCCCAACGCCGAAAAAAATCGGCGTGGGGGTCCCCCCAAGTCCACAACAGACCCTTGTCCGAGCACGCTACCCGGCCGGCCAGGAAAGGGGGGCGAGCGAGCACCCCCCCTCCTGAGCCGTACCAGGCCGCGTGCCCTCAACATGGGGGGGTGCCTTGGGGAAGGGGGGGCCGCGTGTGTTACCGGCCTCAAAATGTGAATTAAGAGAGCCGATGATTGTAGACGCGATGAGATAAGGTGATCAGCTTGGCGTGGACTGCAAAGAATCACACAAACAGCATGAGATATGACCACTGACTTTATGGCTGGAAGTGGTTTAATTTTTACATAACAATACATCTTTTACATTTTTATAGTCACATGTTTATAACCATTAACAATATATATTATACCGATTTTAACTAAAGTATTTTAATACGTAGTTACAACAATGAACATTACTAAATTTAATAACATATATATCCCTGTTATTCAGTGTTATAGATAATTATCTTTATCTCTCTGGTACACTTTAAGTGTGCAATAATCATACTAGCAATGCATTGCTTTAATACAAATATTTTCATGGTAGTACTCTTTTTTAACCACTAGATGGTGCATATTGCATGTCTGTATGATGCAATACATAAGCTTTACATACAATAGCTTTTTTTCTATATTAAATAACAGAAAACATGTGCTTCTATAAATCTATGCCATTTCCAATAAATCAGGTTTAAATATACCTATTTAGAACGGTTTAGTGTTTATCATAGACATTTGTTCTGACTAATGCAGTATTTTCATGTTCTTATGCACTTTTCTCTTGTTTCTGACACATGCTGTTCTAAACTTGTAATTACAGCAAAACTATAGCATAACATCTGCTGAGACTTTTTCTGCATCTGCTCAAGATGTTTAGGAATCTTTCTATCACAGGTTAATACAGATTAGGAACAATTTAGAGTACATACCTGCAAAGAATCACACAAACAGCATGAGATATGACCACTGACTTTATGGCTGGAAGTAGTTTAATTTCCAGTCACATGGTGTGTGGCCTTATATAGACTCTGTTTGTTTACCTTCTCTGCCATCTACTGGTTATTAATAGAATAGAAGGGAGATGTTTAGAAATATAAAAAAAATGAATATGTACTTTGCTTTGGGGTGTCTGTTTTGTGACCATATAAACCCCAGTCCGTCACACTCTCCCCTCCTTCAGTTAATGGCTCCCGACATTAAACTGGTATCTGAACACTATTTAGTGATTTAAGTAACCCAAATAGGTACTTGTTGCCACCAAGGAGCTACGTTAACTACCTGGCATGTCCTGGGAGTAGGTAGCATTGTAGGAGTTTGTATGGTGCGAATCTGACTTGGTATGTATCTTGGCTGACCTAGTGTGTCATATGTAAAGATCTCTTTAGGCTTAGCTTGTCTGGTAGATCTTCTGACAGGAGTTGAGTCTTCTCCATCAACATCATTTTCCATTTGCATATCTTGGTTCACAGGTAAGTCTTGACTTAATGAGGGTAATTCTGCAGTGTCTAATCCCACCATATCTGTAGCCCAGATTTGGTCGCCAACTACTGTTCCATCATTTTGTTCTTGTTCAAGATTGGGTGTGGTAGTTGTAGGATAGAACTCCTCAGCAGAAACTCTTAATGGGATTTTCTGTACTTTTTGAGAGTTTTGTTGAGACACAACACAATCATGACTTTCTGTAGTCTCTGGTATATAAGGATAATACCATCTTTCTTCATCTGAACATTCCTCCTCCTGGTCCACATCCATTCTGGTATCCTTTCTGTTACTTGATTGTATTTGTTTCATCTGTACTCTTGGAATGTGTCCTTCAATTGGTAGGTCATTTACTGGTAGTAAAAGATTTCTGTGCAGTACTCGAATAGTCTTTTTACCACTTTCAGGCTGAATTTTGTACACAGGCCCATCTTTGATTCTTTCTACCACTTTGTGTACTGATTCTTCCCAGTATGAACAAAGTTTACCAGGTCCTCCTCTTTCAGAGAGATTTCGTACTAAGACCCTATCACCCGGTTGAAGAGGTGCTCCTTTTATCTTTTTGTCATAGTACTTCTTCCCTTTAGCAGATGATTTTTTTCTATTCTCGGATGCGATTTTGTAAGCTTCTTGCATTCTAGATGCCCATTTCTGAGTAAATGTTGGTTGACTTTCTGATTCCTTTTCCAAATTTAGGTTGAGCATTAGGTCAATTGGCAAACGAGGAGATCTTCCATACAATAGAAAGAATGGCGAGTATCCTGTGGCTTCATGCCTGGTGCAATTGTATGCATGAACCATATGTGGAAGATGTTCTTTCCAATCTGACTTTTTCTCTTCCTCTAAGGTGCGAAGCATCTGTAACAAAGTACGGTTCAGTCTCTCCACTGGGTTACCCTGTGGATGGTATGGAGTAGTTCTTGAATGAGAAATCCCTGCCAATCGTTGCAATGTCTGAAATAAGTTGTTTTCAAATTCTCTTCCTTGGTCATGGTGGAGTTTCTCTGGATAGCCAAAACGTGGTATGAAATCTTGAAAGATCTTTTCTGCCGCCGTTTTTCCAGATTTGTTCTTAGTTGGATACGCTTGTGCAAAGCGTGTGAAATGGTCAACTATTACAAGTATATAGTGAAGATAATCAATGGATACTAACTCCAAAGGTGAACTGGTAGTAATCGAACCCATAGGTGCTCTTTCGGTGATATTTGGACGCTTTTGTTTGATGCAGCTGCACTTCTTCAGCACATATTCATCAATGTCTTTTTGCATAAATGGCCAGTAAAATCGTTCACGTGCTAGGTGGGTTACCTTCTCAGTACCAATGTGACCCATGTCATCATGAAGATTTCTTAAGACCAATGGTTTTAACTTTTCTGGTAGAACTAGCTGTTTTCGGGTTCCAGAGTGTCGGTAGAGGATTCCTTCATCGACTCTGAGTTTATTCCATTCATGTATCAAACGTCTTGTTTTGTTGGTCATACTCTCCTTTTCTTTGTGGTTTGGAATCCAGTCGTTCTCCTTAAGCCAGACCACTTCTCTAATGTTGGTATCGTCTTGTTGTAATGCTCTGATATTCTCCTGAGTCATTGGGCAGATTGTCTGTCCTTTCAGCAATTCTTCGGCCACATTACTTTCTGAGTGAAGAGTCAATGAAGCCACCCATAATGCCTCTTCTTCGTCAACAGCTTTGCTCCCTTGCCACATAGCTGACACAACCTCAGATGGTACAAGCTCTGTGTACTCACTCAGATTCTTCGTGAGTTCCACCGGAAATCGTGACAGTGTATCTGCGTCTGCATTCTGTTTACCTGGCCTGTACTTGATATCGAAGTGGAAATCAGCCAACTCGCCAACCCAGCGATGACCCACAGCATTCAGTCTGGCAGTACTCAATACATATGTCAATGGGTTGTTGTCTGTGTAAACGGTGAATGTTGGAGCGTAGTACAAGTAATCTCTGAATTTGTCACAGACTGCCCACTTGAGAGCTAAAAACTCAAGTTTACCAGAGTGAAGATGGTAATTGCGCTCTGCTGGAGTCAATGTTCTGGAGCCAAACCCAATAACACGAAGTTTTTTTCCTTGTCGTTGGTATAGTACAGCACCTAGGCCTTCATTGGAAGCATCAGTGTGTAAGACGAAGGGTAAGTCAAAATCAGGGTATGCTAGAATTGGTGTATTGGTTAGTGGCTTAGTCATTTGGTTTCCAACAATAGGAGTTAGCTTCATCATCTTTTCCAGGTTCTTTGTGAGAGCAGAGACCTGTGTTGTTAGTTCCATTAATGCAGTGTGATTTGCTCTAGCATCTCCCTCAACTCCCTTTTGGAAGGTGTCTTTTTCGCTATTCCCTGGTGTCTGTGATGAATGAACAGTAAGAGGTTTATGTTTAGGAACACTGTTTAAGCGTCTCTGCCTTTCTGTTTCCTCATCAACTGATCTGGTGACTTGCTCTATGATAAAGTCATCCGTTACTGTCAAATCAGACACGTAAGGCCGCGTACACACGCGGGGACTGTTCGCTCAACCTTGTTCGTCAAACAGTTTCGGCAAACAGTCCGCTCAAAATTAGCATGGACGAACATGGCCACACACGACGTACGAACAGTTTGCTGAAACCGTGCGCGATGACGTGAACGGCACGTACGACGGGACGAAAAATACGACGTCCTATACATTGCATTATAACTTTCGGCGTGTAAATCCTTTCTGAGCATGCGCGGAACTTAGTTTGTCGAACAAGCCTACACACGGGCGGACTGTTCGCTGAAACTGTCCGCTGAAAGCCCACACACGAGCGGACTGTTCGCTGAAACCTTGTTTCGGCGGACAGTTTCAGCAAACAGTCCCCGCGTGTGTATGCGGCCTAAGGCTTGATATCTCGTCTAACATTAGAATTTTTCTCATTTAGTCCCTGAAACAGTGTATGAAGGAATATGCCTTGCACCAGTTTTTTGTCATAGCTAAGCTCTCGCCTATCATGTTGTGATGTAGACAGAACTTTTTGTTTTAACCCCACTAGCCTGTAAACAAATTGTTGTGCTGTTTCTCTTTCTTGCTGGGTAGCATTGCTAAGGTCCTGAAATAACTCATTACCACTTCGTTCTCTCATATGTGACTTCAAAAACCTTTTCAATTCAGCAACAGTAAGATCATCTTTGTCAGTCAACATATCTTTAAAATTACCAGGTTTGATTATTCTCAACACTGTGCGTATAATTTCAGATTCAGGGAATTTTTCTGTTAGACCCTCGTCAATTTGTCTGCACACGCTACTGTAACTCATGTCCGAACCATGATCTGAAATTACACCACCATGCATTTTAAATTCTCTACGTGGCAATAAAGCAACAACATCAGTTAATCTCACCACCTCCGATACCTGTTCAGTCCTTACAGTTCCACTACTTATTTTTTTTGCAGCGGTTGCAATCAGTGGCGGAATTATCAGGGTCGCAACAGTCGCAGTTGCGACTGGGCCCTGGAATTCCATCACTGTGGGGGGGCCCCGGCGTGGTTGCTATCCACAGACACCGGCACTCAGGAGTGAAGTTTCATTTTCCCTCATTCTCTCTCCCAAAACACACAGCTGATCTGCTCCCCGTTCGGCCCCCCCTCCCCTCCTCTCCTCTCCTGTGTTCTCCGCGGGCATTCAGGTGTGAAGCTAACAAGCTCACATTTCCCGCGGAGAACACAGGAGAGAGGAGAGGAGGGGAGGGGGGGCCGAACGGGGAGCAGATCAGCTGTGTGTTTTGGGAGAGAGAATGAGGGAAAATGAAACTTCACTCCTGAGTGCCGGTGTCTCTGCGCTGCTGTTTACATGAGACACGCTCTCCACTCACAGCCGTGCTGACCCCTCTCCAGTGTGTGCAGAGACTCAGGAAGATCCCGCCGCCCATCAACATCATAGAGCTGCTGATCGCTGCCTCCCCCCAGGTGTGGGGGGGGGTACAGAGATCTGCTGGGGGCCAAGGTGCACAGCGGAGTCCAGCAAGGTACAGAGAAACCTCTTTAAGGGGGGTGACTGTCTAGGGACCCTAAAGTAAGGGGGGCTCTCTGGGGACCCTAAAGTAAGGGGGGTATCTGGGGATCCTGATGTCCAGTAACACCGCCACCCCTCCTCCAGTACCACCACCACCACCGTGCCACCCACCTTCAGTACCACCGCCACCCCTCCTCCAGTACCACCACCACCGTGCCACCCACCTTCAGTACCACCACCACCCACCTCCAGGACCACCACCCCCCCTCCAGTACCACCGCTACCCCCTCTCCAGTACTACCACCATGCCACCCACCTCCAGTACCACCGCCACCCCTCCCCGGGACCACCATGCCTCTCCAGTACCAACACCCACCCTCTGGTACCACCACCGCCACCCACCTCCAGTACCACCGCCACCCCTCTCCAGGACCACCATGCCGCTCCAGTACCATCGCCACCCTCCTCGAGTACCACCACCCACCCTCCAGTACCACCACCCCCCCTCCAGTACCACCGCCACCCCCTCTCCAGTACCACCACCATGCCACCCCCTCTCCAGTACCACCACCATGCCACCCACCTCCAGTACCACCGCCACCCCTCTCCAGGACCACCATGCCTCTCCAGTACCAACACCCACCCTCTGGTACCACCACCGCCACCCACCTCCAGTACCACCGCCACCCCTCTCCAGGACCACCATGCCGCTCCAGTACCATCGCCACCCTCCTCGAGTACCACCACCCACCCTCCAGTACCACCACCACCCACCTCCAGTACCACCACATCCCCTCCAGTACCACCGCCACCCCCTCTCCAGTACCACCACCATGCCACCCCCTCTCCAGTACAACCACCATGCCACCCCCTCTCCAGTACCACCACCATGCCACCCACCTCCAGTACCACCGCCACCCCTCTCCAGGACCACCATGCCTCTCCAGTACCAACACCCACCCTCTAGTACCACCACCGCCACCCACCTCCAGTACCACCACCACCCCTCTCCAGGACCACCATGCCGCTCCAGTACCATCGCACACCCTCCTCAAGTACCACCACCCACCCTCGAGTACCACCACCACCCACCCTCGAGTACCACCACCACCCACCTCCAGTACCACTGCCATCCACCTCCAGTACCACCGCCACCCCTCTACAGGACCGCCACCCCTCTCCAGTACCACCACCCCCCTTCTGTACCACCACTGCCACCCACCTCCAGTACCACCGCCATCCACCTCCAGTACCACCGCCACCCACCTCCAGTACCACTGCCATCCCTCTCCAGGACCACCATCCCCCTCCAGGACCACTATCCCCCTCCAGTACCGCCACCCACCTCCAGTACCACCGCCACCCCTCTCCAGGACCACCATCCCCCTCCAGTACCACCACCACCCCTCTCCGGGACCACTATCCCCCTCCAGTACCACCAGCCCCCCTCCAGTACCACCACCACCAGCCACCTCCAGTACCACCACCACCCCTCTCCAGGACCACCATCCCCCTCCAGTACCACCGCCACCCCCCTCCAGTACCACCACCGCCACCCACCTCCAGTACCACCACCCCTCTCCAGGACCACCACTGCACTGGTGACACAGGTTCCACTTGGGACACAGGCTGCACAGAAATGTTTTACTTTGTTGTACAGTGGAAAAAAATATAGTATCAAAATCATGCTTTTCGGGGGGGCCCTACCTGATTTCTTGCACTGGGGCCCTGAGGTTTCTAGTTACGCCTCTGGTTGCAATGTCCACAGTTGGTGTACTTTCCTTGTTAAGTTTTAGTTCATTGATCTTGTCTTGGATGATGAGTAGGTAAGACATACCTTGATCTTCCAACTTTTCCAGCTGATCACTTCTCAAGTAGTCTACAATAAATTCAACAAATTCCATTTCGTTGGTACCAGTCACTGATGGAACGTCCACGTCTCTTTCATCTCCCAGCGTAATAGCGAGGCTATGCAGCTGTTCTTCATTAAGCAGATGAATTTGTTTCCGGATATCCCACATCAGCGCACGAGGAGGAGACGCCATCTCTGTTGCAATCTGAAGACTTGCACTCACAAGGCAGACGACACTCAGGACTCTCTTTGTAGCTCTGTAGCAGGCTCACGCTTGTCTCGCGCTTCCTTCTCACTGGTAACACAACGAATCCCGGCACACGAGCCCCCAAAATGTTACCGGCCTCAAAATGTGAATTAAGAGAGCCGATGATTGTAGACGCGATGAGATAAGGTGATCAGCTTGTCGTGGACTGCAAAGAATCACACAAACAGCATGAGATATGACCACTGACTTTATGGCTGGAAGTAGTTTAATTTTTACATAACAATACATCTTTTACATTTTTATAGTCACATGTTTATAACCATTAACAATATATATTATACCGATTTTAACTAAAGTATTTTAATACGTAGTTACAACAATGAACATTACTAAATTTAATAACATATATATCCCTGTTATTCAGTGTTATAGATAATTATCTTTATCTCTCTGGTACACTTTAAGTGTGCAATAATCATACTAGCAATGCATTGCTTTAATACAAATATTTTCATGGTAGTACTCTTTTTTAACCACTAGATGGTGCACATTGCATGTCTGTATGATGCAATACATAAGCTTTACATACAATAGCTTTTTTTCTATATTAAATAACAGAAAACATGTGCTTCTATAAATCTATGCCATTTCCAATAAATCAGGTTTAAATATACCTATTTAGAACGGTTTAGTGTTTATCATAGACATTTGTTCTGACTAATGCAGTATTTTCATGTTCTTATGCACTTTTCTCTTGTTTCTGACACATGCTGTTCTAAACTTGTAATTACAGCAAAACTATAGCATAAAATCTGCTGAGACTTTTTCTGCATCTGCTCAAGATGTTTAGGAATCTTTCTATCACAGGTTAATACAGATTAGGAACAATTTAGAGTACATACCTGCAAAGAATCACACAAACAGCATGAGATATGACTACTGACTTTATGGCTGGAAGTAGTTTAATTTCCAGTCACATGGTGTGTGGCCTTATATAGACTCTGTTTGTGTACCTTCTCTGCCATCTACTGGTTATTAATAGAATAGAAGGGAGATGTTTAGAAATATAAAAAAAATGAATATGTACTTTGCTTTGGGGTGTCTGTTTTGTGACCATATAAACCCCAGTCCGTCACACGTGGCCCCCCCCACCCCAAAGCACCTTGTTCCCATGTTGATGAGGACAAGGGCCTCTTCCCGACAACCCTGGCCGTTGGTTGTCGGGGTCTGCGGGCGGGGGGCTTATCGGAATCCGGGAGCCCCCTTTAATAAGAGGGCCCCCGGATACCGGCCCCCCACCCTATGTGAATGAGTATGGGGTACAATGTACCCCTACCCATTCACCTGTGAAAAAAGTACAAAAAAAACACAACACAGGGTTAAAATATTTTATTGCACAGCTCCGGGGGTCTTCCGTCTTCGGGGGTCTTCTCGCCGGACTCCTCCGCTATCTTCTTGTAGCTCTTTTACTAGCGGAGGAGTCCGGCTTTCTTCCGCGCCGCCGGCCTCTTCTCCCGACTTCGGGGTCTTGTCCCCCTCTTCGGTTCTTCTGCCGGGCCACCGCGCCTTCTTATAGCTCTTTTACAGGCGGTGGCCCGGTCTTCTGTCAGAGCCGTCGCCTTCCGTTCTTCTTCTTCTTCTTCTTCTCCAGGAGATGTTGCCTCGACGATCTCTCCGGCCGGAATGCCAGAGCCGCGCTGCGCGGCCACTTATATAGTGACAATGGGGCGGTGTCACATGGCTTTATGTCACATGGGTTGGTCACATGGGTTGATGTCACATGGAGACTATGACATCGTACACCGCCCCATTGTCCCTATATAAGTGGCAGCGCAGCGCGGCTCTGGCATTCCGGCCGGAGAGATCGTCAAGGCAACATCTCCTGGAGAAGAAGAAGAAGAACGGAAGGCGGCGGCGACGGCGGCGACAGAAGACCGGGCCACCGCCTGTAAAAGAGCTATAAGAAGGCGCGGTGGCCCGGCAGAAGAACCGAAGAGGGGGACAAGACCCCCGAAGTCGGGAGAAGAGGCCGGCGGCGAGGAAGAAAGCCGGACTCCTCCGCTAGCAAAAGAGCTACAAGAAGATAGCGGAGGAGTCCGGCGAGAAGACCCCCGAAGACGGAAGACCCCCGGAGCTGCGCGGCCTCCCTTCCCCAAGGCACCCCCCATGTTGAGGGCACGCGGCCTGGTACGGCTCAGGAGGGGGGGGGCGCTCGCTCGCCCCCCTTTCTTGGCCGGCCGGGTAGCGTGCTCGGACAAGGGTCTGTTGTGGACTTGGGAGGGACCCCCACGCCGTTTTTTTTTGCCGTTGGGGTTCCCCTTTAAGTTCATTCCAGGCGGCGGGGTCAGCGACGTCTCCTTCGCGGGCCCCGCCTACCTGGAGACGCGCTCAAAATGAGCGGACTTTCCTCGGCGTGTGTGGGCGAGTCCGTTCATTCGAAAGTATGACGGACTGTCCGTCGGATTGTCTGACGGACTAAGTTGGCCAGACAGTCCGCCACGTGTGTACGCGGCTTTAGAAATCTGTTCCAGAAAAGTTTTCCAACCATCTCTGCTCCTTCAAATTTTCCGCAACGTCAATTTGGCCCACTAATGATTAGAAAAACGAAAAAACTTTCTTAGGACCTTTTTTTTCTCCCTAATGTTCATTCAAAGGTCTACCCATCTATGGCCAACTTAGGGGGGGCCGTACAAGGAGCACAATTTGGGCGATTCGGCAGGGATCTGGATACAGACCACATGTCAAGTAATGTCAAACCCCCTACTATCAACAACCAATAGTGTGTTCCAATATTAACAAATCCTAAGAGTAAACACATACATTGGTGGCAAAAACACACGAAAAAATGGGTTATCCCTTGTATAGAATAAAGAGAATACCCAATAGTAAGTAGCCTTGTAAAGGGCACCAATCACTAGATCACATACAACCATGCGGGAAACCAACGATCAGTAATAATGGACCAATCAGTGACCCGCAATGGAAGGTGGTGGCAGAAGCTGTCAGCTGGGGGACTCTGCTCCTTCCTCTATAACTCTTCTCTCCTGAAATACTCTGCACTGCTGGAAGACTCTGCTCCTTCCTCTATAACTCTTCTCTCCTGAAATACTCTGCACTGCTGGGGGACTCTGCTCCTTCCTCTATAACTCTCCTCTCCTAAAATACTCTGCTCTGCTGGAGGACTCTGCTCCTTCCTCTATAACTCTCCTCTCCTAAAATACTCTGCTCTGCTGGAGGACTCTGCTCTTTCTTCTTTCTAAAGTTGGCCATAGACGGTTTGAATCTTGGCCAGCTTAAAGACAGCCATGACCCTTTGTAGGCTCTTGCTGGTAATGACGGTGGACCGTGACTTTGCAGACAGGTCTCTCTCGTACCCTCAGGGGGTTCCTGGAATCGGCTGTACACGACTTTTCCCATAAGAGCTGCAGAACCTGTTATCAGGATTTCCATTCCAGATCTTAGAAGATAAGACTGACCTGTAAACATGCTGGAATGTGTGAGCTCAGGGCATCACCAGAGCAACGCCAATACACACACCAATAGAGCGCTAATTCTTTGTAGAGCGCACCCCTTGTATGTACTCATCACTTCCTCCATACTGAATGCCATGACCGTATGTACATCCATAGAGACCTCCATAGAGACCTCCATAGAGACCTCCATAGAGACTTCCATAGAGACTTCCATAGAAACTTTCATAGAGACTTTCATAGAGACTTTCATAGAGACTTCCATAGAGACCTCTATAGAGACTTCCATAGAGACTTCCACAGAGACTTCCATAGAAACTTCCATATAGACCTCTATAGAGACTTCCATAGAGACCTCCATAGAGAGTTTGACAGAGACTTCCATAGAGACCTCCATAGAGACTTCCATATAGACCTCTATAGAGACTTCCATAGAGACCTCCATAGAGAGTTTGACAGAGACTTCCATAGAGACCTCCATAGAGACTTCCATATAGACCTCTATAGAGACTTCCATAGAGACCTCCATAGAAACCTCTATAGCGACTTCCATAGAGACCTCTATAGAGACTTCCATAGATCCAGGTATCACACGAGTGAACTTCTACAAGTTTTAGTTTCCTGAATGTTCTACAACAACGTCTGTGGCAGAGACTTGTTCCTGAGTAAGCACCTTGTTGGGCGCTAGGCCTTGTGAGAGAAGGACTGTCCAACCTGAGTGAACATCAAGTTGTGAATGGCTATTCTCTGGATTCAGTCAAAGTAAGCAAGTCCTTCATTATTGACTTTGACACTAAAGCCCCGTACACACGAGCGGACTTTTCAACATCCAAAGTCTGACAGACTTTAGAAATGGAACATGCTTCAAATTTTTCCGACAGAACTCCGCCGGACCCAGTTCCTACCAAGAAATCCGCTCGTTTGTATGCTATTCCGACAGACTAAAACCGACGCTAGTGCAGCTATTGGCTACTGGCTATGAACTTCCTTATTCGAGTCGAGTCGTACGTCATCACGCTCGACTCTGTCGGAGTTTGGTGTGATTGTGTGTGGCCAAGTCCGCTCATTCGAAAAGTCCGTCAGAACTTCGTCAGAACTCCTGCGAAAGTCTGTCGGACATAAGTCCTGTCCTGTGTACGTGGCATAAGAGTACCTGAACTTCCTTCCTAACCCTCAGATCCTATTTTAAGAGACTGTTGTCAGTCTCAAAAGTTACTGGGCCATCTACTACGGGAAACCCCTGGACACAAATCGAGGAGAAGAAGGTAACGGTAAGCCCAATTAAACCAGCAGCTCCTCCGGGGGTTAGTGCTACAATAGAATGATTGTAACACCACAATGATGTACAACCACTACTTCCTAATTCCGTGCTTCTTCTTCACCTTCTTAACCCCCTTATCCTTACCCCTTAAAATGAGAGAAAAAAAAAATAGGGACGTCCGAGGTCTTGTCCAAGGAAAGGTTTGGGGGGGAGAAGGTAATATTATCCAAGGTGATGTACTCAGGGGTGGGGTGCTGTGGGGAACCATGATTCATAGTCATGCCCCTAGTGACAACATGGGAGAAAAAAAAGGTAGATAGGAACAAAGTGTTGTTACCCTAAAATGGGAAGTGCCTGAATAATGGCTATCATGGCAGGATCACCATCAATTGGTACGAAGAAGGCTGAAGGTTGAAAAGTATTAAAATTGGTTTTATAACAGGATACTGCTTATATGAGATTTTAGCGATTGGGTTTACTTGTATTCTAGGCCTCATATAAACATGGAGGCATTTGGCAGATACATCTAGTAGTTTTTTGTATCAAAAAGAAAAGTATGGGATTTTTGAGGTGCCAAAACACAACACAAATATATCAAATATATCAAAATTGTATTATAAACATTTAAAAATCAGCATAATGTCATCACATATATCCATATGGTAAATGGAAAAATGCAGTAGATTCTCAACATGTTTCGCCAAACTATGGCTTCATCAGGAGACTTTTAATCAAGGACTGCATATATGATCACTGAATACTGATGAATATCTTAAAATCCAATGGAATTTTGGCTCCAAAATCACAGGGATAGATAGAAATGGGCATATGGTAAAACCACAAAGGAAGGTATACTGATGCCCAAAAATGGCCTACCAGTATTGCCAACAAGCTAATGGGCGGTGCAGTACCGCATTTGGCCAGAGGTGCCGGGGCTCCGGGGACACTCGGAAATACTCAAAATGACTCTAAAATACTTGGAAATACTCTGTTCCCGAATGTTTCCGAATCTTTCCGAGTCCAGTCGAGCTGTCCCCAAGGATTTTTTTAATCTCTCCGGCGCCCCCCCCACATCTGGCCACATGTGGTACTGCATGTAAAAGAAGTCAATGCGGAGCAAATTATCTTAACTTTCATTGACTTCTATGGGGAAACTCGCTTTGATATGCGAGTGCTTTGGATTACAAGCATTCTCCTGGAATGGATTATACTCGTAATCCAAGGTTCCACTGTATAACGAATATGACAAAACAATATCCAAAACTAAATGAAAAACATTTTTTCATCGTGCCCATCTCTAGATTTTGGTTGAGTTTGTCTTGTCTAATCTGGTACATCTCGAAGAGGGGTCACTTTTGAAAGATGATCACACTTTGGGATTAGAATAGACTTAGTTGGACACATCTAAGAGGGTCTTGTAGACCAGAAGAGGGGCATTTTCCTTTTCCCAATGTTGTTGACCTATTTTTATTGGGAGAAAGGAGGCTTTTACACCAACTGTGAGCATTGGTGGTGCTCTTTATTTTTGATTTTCCCATTGATGTATTTTTTTTTGTTGTCCTTGTTCCACAGATATGTTCCAGGCTCATCCATGATCTGTCAATTAAACACGCAACAGTGACCTGGGGACAGCAGAGAACATCAACTAACTGTGACACCTTCCTGGACGCTTCCTTATAAGCCGGAGAGCAGCCGTCTGAACAGATCTGCTTATTTGCATTTAGGTTGACCACATTCCAGATCTCCGGTGGGATATCAGACAAACAGCCGTGGCTTCAGAAAACCAGATCTTCCCATACCATTATCATAGCAATATTAGGCCCCACGTGTGGGCGGGGCAAGTGCTTGGCAGTAATTTAAAGGAACCAAGCGGGGCAACATCTTGTAGGAACTTCCTTCTTTTTATGAGGAACAGTCCACCAATGCAGCGGTCACTCCAAAGTATACACATAGATAATAAAACACGGGTACAACTCCATAACCGGCAGGGGAAGTGTGCAAAATCTACAGGCGGCAGTACACTCAGGGATTGCCCGTAGGGCTACACAGTGGGCCTACCAGCTAGGGTTCTATGCTGGCAAAATAAGGCGCAAGGATGTTCTCATCTAGATGCAGTCTGGGCAACAGGTTCCTTCCCCAAGCTCCAAGCAGTATATAGGGCCACTCCAGACTGTCCCTGTTCTTATAGATCCCTTAGGAATGCCAAAACAGCCCAGCAGGCGCTATGTAAAGCCGCTCTGCATCCAATATGGCCAAACCTTGGGAGAGCTCTGTGTCCAGTCAAGATGGCCGCTAGGAGCCCTGTGCAGAGAAAAAAAGAACCTTCCTGATGTTGTAGGAGCTTCCAATGATCACCCTCAGAAGCTCCCAGCCAGCACCATGTGCTGGAGACACATTCAGAAGGGTGTTCAGTCCTTTGTTGTATATTCTGCTCATTGATTACAATGACCTGGGACAGCAGTAGTAGAGGATTGTACACGGTTAGTCATCCAGGGCATTGAGGGAAGGGTCTACTGATTCTGGCTGCTGGGATATTTATTTTTGTTGTCAGGGGCCTATTGTTGGTGGGGGATGGATGTATTGATGCTGGCTGCTGGGAGATCTATTGTTTCTGGGGGAGGGGTCTACTGTTGCTGGATGCTTGAGTGTCTATTGATGCTGGCTGCTGGGAGATCTATTGTTTCTGGGGGGAGGGGTCTACTGTTGCTGGCTGCTGGAGTGTCTAGTGACGCTGGCTGCTAGGAGATCTATTTTTTCTGTTGGGGGTGTCTATTATTGCTGGCTGCTGGAGTGTCTACTGGCGCTGGCTGCTGGGCGATCTATTGTTTCTGTTGGGGGGATGTCTATTGTTGCTGGCTGCTTGTGTGTCTATTGATGCTGGCTACTGGGAGATCTATTATTTCTGGGAGGATGGGTCTATGGTTGCTGATTGCTTAAGTGCCTATTGATGCTGGCAGAACTAGTGTTGCTGTCAGGGACCTATTTTTGGGATGGATCTATTGTTGCTGGGAGGGCTCTACTGTTTATGGGGGTCTGTTTTTGCTGTAAGAGGCCTATTGTTACTGGGGTGGATCTTTTTTTGCTGGGGGCAATCTATTGTTGTTAGGGGGGGTTGGGGTCTATTGTTGCTGGCTGCAGGGCATCTATTTTACTGCTTTTCTTGTTATTGGAAAACTCCATACAACGTATTTTGCATCACAAAATAATACTTAGTTCTGTATTCTCTAAAAGGGGCGGTGCTCGGAGGAGGGTAGGGGGTGGAACCAAGAGAAGGTGCTCGGGGGTGGGTAGGGGGAGGAGACAAGAGGTGACTTGGAAAGGGGGAGGGCCAGAAACTATTCTTTGAAAAGCCCTGTAGCCACCAATGAATGCAGAAACTCTGACGTTTAAGTGATCACCTTTTATTGAGTTGTTAAGCTTTTTAAATCCCTTCTCTATGAACATAAAGGGAAACTATAGTGATCTGTAGTCACAGCATAGACTTTCACTGTATCACATTGGCTGTTCTTTTACTATCTGTATACCATTTTTTTTTTTTAAATAAACATGTAACACACGACCAAGGAATCCCAGAGCACTATGGGTTAGCTAAAGAGATGGCACGGCACCCACATCTGCCTGCTTGGAGTATGATTTTTTTTTTTCTGCTTGAAAACTCTTGCAGTCACTTTGATGAAGGAGGATTGAAAGATTAGATCTTGAATATCTTAAGTTGGCCGATACATAAGAGTGAGTCGTTGTATCAGGTGATCTGAAGAGCTCACACTTTACCATAAAAGAGGAACTCCTGCCAATAAAAGCCCTTTCTCTCTTAAGTCCCGCTATGTACACTGAATGTGTATTTTTCAAAATACTTCCAGTATAACTACCTGAAATATAACTTTATGTTAAAGTGGCTGTAAACCTCAGACATGAAATCTGAACAAAGCGTATCCCTCTATAGTGTGTATTTGTCTCAGTCTAGAGCACTTAGTATCATTTATGTCTGCTTCCTCCTTCCTCTGCACTTCTGACACCAAGAGGTAAAAGGGCGACAAGAGCTCTAGCACACAGCCTGTGATTGATTAGCCTCAGCTCTGTTCCTGCGTGCTGTGTGAACGGGGTGGGGGTTGGGGTGTGTGTCCCTTCCCTCCAATCAGCAGTCACTCAGCCATGCAAATGTGAATTCAGCTCCTCCGCCCCCTGCTTTCTGAAAGCTGGGACAAGCTGTGTAAATTTCAGCACTTTGATCAGCTGTGGAGAAAAGAAGGCTGCAGATAAACAGGTACAACGTATGTAGGAGGATTTGTATCATCTCTGTGTATCACCCGAGGCCGGTCACTTCACCGGGTATATGGAGGGTTTATATCCACTTTAACTCCCTGTATTTCTCTGCTCATAATAAATGGGGGGGTGGGGGGGCAGCACTTTGAGCCTGTCAGATTATATTATATTACTCAGGTCAGCTGTTTAAACATGTTTCAGGCACTGAGAACAATTGATTGCTTATCATCTGTAATTACATTGGCACCACATCCCGTAAATCGACAATAAAGAGAATAAGGATAATGGGATTTTTAGGTAGATCAAAAAATATTTATTTATAAAATTATAAACATGACAGAATAAAAGGTCCGTCAAAAATACAGTTACAGTTACAGAATGTGCAGCTCAACAAATTCTCAACACGTTTCGCCACAATTAGTAGCTTCCTCAGGAGGATTACATTTGTCAGGCACTATCTACTGAAAAATTGAAAAAAAACAAAACACAAAATTACAATAAGACAAGGCAGGAAAATGACACAATCTATGTTTTAATACCCCCATGTCCTGACCAAAGCTACAATGACAGACTAACTCGAAGCAAAATGACCTGTATATAGGTGGACTGATCAAAATTGTGTGAGGGGCTAACATAGTGGCAAAGATGGTCAAAAGGAACCCCACAAGGAACCCCACTCCAAGCATGCGTGTGTGTTGTCTGTGTAGGAATGGTGTACACGCGATCGGAACCTGCTCTCGAATTTTGTGTTATGGAAATCCCGATGGAAAATGTCCGATGGAAAATGTCCGATGGAGAACGTCCGATGGAGCCCACACACACGGTCGGAATTTCCACCAACAAGGTCCGATCGCACTTTTTTCCGTCAGAAAATCCTATTGTGTGTACGGGGCCTAACAGATCTCCTGATAAGGCGGAGCCTTTGGAGTCACTCTGCACATGCTCAGTTTGGTGTGTATTGCAAGAGAGTTTTTAAAAAAAAATTTTTTGGGAAGGTGCATGTTATCAGCACTGTCCAGACGGACGGTCAGGGATCCTGCATCCTCATAGGACAGTCAGAGGAGAATGAAAACTCCTCCTACAAGCTTTAACCAGCCACTGATAGAAGTCATAAGCCTGCTATATACTGCTGATGACAAAAGGTATTCATCAGTTTATATTGACTAAAATAATTACATTTCCATGTTCTGTGTACTGTGGGAGATCAGATATAGTGAATGCAGAGTCCTGGGGGGGAGCAGATATAGTGAATGCAGAGTCCTGGAGGGAGCAGATATAGTGAATGCAGAGTCCTGGGGGGAGCAGATATAGTGAATGCAGAGTCCTGGGGAGAGCAGATATAGTGAATGCAGAGTCCTGGGGGGGAGCAGATATAGTGAATGCAGAGTCCTGGGAGGGAGCAGATATAGTGAATGCAGAGTCCTGGGGGGGAGCAGATATAGTGAATGCAGAGTCCTGGGGAGAGCAGATATAGTGAATGCAGAGTCCTGGGGGGAGCAGATATAGTGAATGCAGAGTCCTGGGGAGAGCAGATATAGTGAATGCAGAGTCCTGGAGGGAGCAGATATAGTGAATGCAGGGTCCTGGGGGGGGAGCAGATATAGTGAATGCAGAGTCCTGGGGGGAGCAGATATAGTGAATGCAGAGTCCTGGGGGGGGGGAGCAGATATAGTGAATGCAGAGTCCTGGGGGGAGCAGATATAGTGAATGCAGAGTCCTGGGGGGGAAGCAGATATAGTGAATGCAGAGTCCTGGGGGGGAGCAGATATAGTGAATGCAGAGTCCTGGGGGGGGGGGGAGCAGATATAGTGAATGCAGAGTCCTGGGGGGAGCAGATATAGTGAATGCAGAGTCCTGGGGGGAGCAGATATAGTGAATGCAGAGTCCTGGGGGGAGCAGATATAGTGAATGCAGAGTACTGGGGGGGAGCAGATATAGTGAATGCAGAGTCCTGGGGGGAGCAGATATAGTGAATGCAGAGTCCTGGGGGGAGCAGATATAGTGAATGCAGAGTCCTGGGGGGGAGCAGATATAGTGAATGCAGAGTCCTGGAGGGAGCAGATATAGTGAATGCAGAGTCCTGGGGGGAGCAGATATAGTGAATGCAGAGTCCTGGGGGGGAGCAGATATAGTGAATGCAGAGTCCTGGGGGGAGCAGATATAGTGAATGCAGAGTCCTGGGGGGGAGCAGATATAGTGAATGCAGAGTCCTGGAGGGAGCAGATATAGTGAATGCAGAGTCCTGGGGGGGAGCAGATATAGTGAATGCAGAGTCCTGGGGAGAGCAGATATAGTGAATGCAGAGTCCTGGGGGGGAGCAGATATAGTGAATGCAGAGTCCTGGAGGGAGCAGATATAGTGAATGCAGAGTCCTGGGGGGGAGCAGATATAGTGAATGCAGAGTCCTGGGGAGAGCAGATATAGTGAATGCAGAGTCCTGGGGGGAGCAGATATAGTGAATGCAGAGTCCTGGGGAGAGCAGATATAGTGAATGCAGAGTCCTGGGGGGAGCAGATATAGTGAATGCAGGGTCCTGGGGGGGGGAGCAGATATAGTGAATGCAGAGTCCTGGGGAGAGCAGATATAGTGAATGCAGAGTCCTGGGGGGATCAGATATAGTGAATGCAGGGTCCTGGGGGGGGAGCAGATATAGTGAATGCAGAGTCCTGGGGGGGAGCAGATATAGTGAATGCAGAGTCCTGGGGGGGGGGAGCAGATATAGTGAATGCAGAGTCCTGGGGGGAGCAGATATAGTGAATGCAGAGTCCTGGGGGGGGAGCAGATATAGTGAATGCAGAGTCCTGGGGGGGGGGGAGCAGATATAGTGAATGCAGAGTCCTGGGGGGAGCAGATATAGTGAATGCAGAGTCCTGGGGGGAGCAGATATAGTGAATGCAGAGTCCTGGGGGGGAGCAGATATAGTGAATGCAGAGTCCTGGGGGGAGCAGATATAGTGAATGCAGAGTCCTGGGGGGGAGCAGATATAGTGAATGCAGAGTCCTGGGGGGAGCACATATAGTGAATGCAGAGTCCTGGGGGGAGCAGATATAGTGAATGCAGAGTCCTGGGGGGGGAGCAGATATAGTGAATGCAGAGTCCTGGGGGGGGAGCGGATATAGTGAATGCAGAGTCCTGGGGGGGAGCAGATATAGTGCATGCAGAGTCCTGGGGGGGAGCAGATATACTGAATGCAGAGTCCTGGGTTTAGTAACACTAATAATTCTATTAAAATTTGTGGAAATTGTTATATTCTTTCTATTCTGTTTTTTTTTTATTTTATTCTATTCCTATATTTTCTAATCTATTCTTTTTTATTCTATTCTTTTCTGTTCTATTCGAATTTGAATATATTCTATTGAATTTTGGGAAATGGTTATATCCTTTCTATTCTATTGTTTTTTTTTAATTTCATTCTATTCTTATATTTTTTAATCTATTCCTTTTTATTCTATTCTTATCTGTTCTATTCGAATTTGAATGTATTCTATTAAAATTTTGGGAAATGTTTATATTCTTTATATTCTATTCTAATCTATTGTTTTTTTGGAATTTCATTCTATTCTTATATTTTCAAATTTATTCTTTTTTTTTATTCTATTCTTTTCTGTTCTATTCAAATTTGAATGTGTTCTATCTACATTTTGGGAAATGGTTATATTCTTTTTATCCTGTTCTATTCTATTGTTTTTTGAATTTCATTCTATTCTTCTATTTTCTAATGTTTTTTTTTTATTCTATTCTTTGCTGTTCTATTAAAATTTTTACATTTTTTTGGAAACGGTTATAGTCTTTCTATTTTATTCTTTTTTGAATTTCATTCTAGTCTTATATTTTCTAATCTATTATTTGTTTTTTTATTCTACTCTTTTGTGTTCTATTCTAATTTTGAATTTATTCTATCTGGAATTCCAATTTTTGAAGAAGGTTATATCCTTTCTATTTTATTCTATTCAATTATTTTTTTCTATTCTATTTTTTTTTTCTATTCCATTCTTTTCTATTTTCTTCTATTCAATTATTTTTTTCTATCCTATTTTTTTTTCTATTCCATTCTTTTCTATTTTATTCTATTCTTTTCTAGTCTTTTCTTTTCTATTATATTCTATTCCTTCATTTCCTATTCTATTTTATTCTCTTCAGAAATTCGAATTTGATCCGAAAAAGCTATGCAAATTCGAATTTTGTCTGGAGTGTTCCGTTATTTCAGATTCGTTATTCGAATTTTGTCTGGAGTGTTCCGTTATTTCAGATTCGTTTTAAAAAAAAAAAATCTGTCCGAATTTCAATTTGGAAACGAAAACGAACCGCGCGTGTCTCCCTCATACATGGCGCCGCCGATACCTGAAAAGCAGATATGGCGGGAGAGCTCCTCCGGGGACGACGCGGTCCAGGTGGCAGAAAACTTGCTGTTTTTGGATGACAATGGAGAGCTGTCGCTTTATATGTATTTCTGGATCGGAATCTTGTTTTGAGCTCCGGGGATTAGGTGACACCTCGTCATAAGAAGTGTTTACAGAACAAAAGAAAAGGAGAAAAAAAACCCAAAAAACAGTTGTCTGCGAACACTGCGCTATTGTATTCGTAGTCACCCGTTCAGTCACGTTCCCGACCCGCTGACAACACATCGCTATTTATAGAATTTAGTCTGAGGAATCCGAACGATCTGTTATTACCTACAGCATAGGATACACAAGCAACCACCGATTAAAGGGACAGTACGATGGTTTATGATACCTCATTTTATATGGTGGGGGGAAAATAAAGATCGTCTGCCCTGCAGATGATGTAAGATTTGCCCCCTTACAAAGAAATGAAGGGTCTGTCATTTTTATCATAGGTGTATTTTATATGATAGAGACCAGGGCTGGTGCAAGGATTTTTGACACCCTAGGCGAAACCTCATTTTGCCGCCCCCCCCGGCTGCACCCCTGACCCCACCCCCTTTCCCCTGCTCATGCATACCCCACCTTTTTTAATGACGCACCCATCAATGCAGCTCCACCAGCGCCCATCAATGCAGCCTCACCAACGTCCATCAATGCAGCCTCACCAACGTCCATCAATGCAGCCTCACCAACATCCATCAATGCAGCCTCACCAACGTCCATCAATGCAGCCTCACCAACATCCATCAATGCAGCCTCACCAACGTCCATCAATGCAGCCTCACCAACGTCCATCAATGCAGCCTCACCAACATCCATCAATGCAGCCTCACCAACATCCATCAATGCAGCCTCACCAACATCCATCAATGCAGCCTCACCAACGTCCATCAATGCAGCCTCACCAACATCCATCAATGCAGCCTCACCAACGTCCATCAATGCAGCCTCACCAACGTCCATCAATGCAGCCTACCAACGCCCATCAATGCAGCCTCACCAACATCCATCAATGCAGCCTCACCAACGTCCATCAATGCAGCCTCACCAACATCCATCAATGCAGCCTCACCAACGTCCATCAATGCAGCCTCACCAACATCCATCAATGCAGCCTCACCAACATCCATCAATGCAGCCTCACCAACGTCCATCAATGCAGCCTCACCAACATCCATCAATGCAGCCTCACCAACATCCATCAATGCAGCCTCACCAACGTCCATCAATGCAGCCTCACCAACATCCATCAATGCAGCCTCACCAACATCCATCAATGCAGCCTCACCAACGTCCATCAATGCAGCCTCACCAACGTCCATCAATGCAGCCTCACCAACATCCATCAATGCAGCCTCACCAACGTCCATCAATGCAGCCTCACCAACGTCCATCAATGCAGCCTACCAACGCCCATCAATGCAGCCTCACCAACATCCATCAATGCAGCCTCACCAACGTCCATCAATGCAGCCTCACCAACATCCATCAATGCAGCCTCACCAACATCCATCAATGCAGCCTCACCAACGTCCATCAATGCAGCCTCACCAACATCCATCAATGCAGCCTCACCAACGTCCATCAATGCAGCTTTACCAACGTCCATCAATGCAGCCTCACCAACGTCCATCAATGCAGCCTACCAACGCCCATCAATGCAGCCTCACCAACATCCATCAATGCAGCCTCACCAACGTCCATCAATGCAGCCTCACCAACATCCATCAATGCAGCCTCACCAACGTCCATCAATGCAGCCTCACCAACATCCATCAATGCAGCCTCACCAACATCCATCAATGCAGCCTCACCAACGTCCATCAATGCAGCCTCACCAACATCCATCAATGCAGCCTCACCAACGTCCATCAATGCAGCCTCACCAACGTCCATCAATGCAGCCTCACCAACATCCATCAATGCAGCCTCACCAACATCCATCAATGCAGCCTCACCAACGTCCATCAATGCAGCCTCACCAACATCCATCAATGCAGCCTCACCAACGTCCATCAATGCAGCCTCACCAACATCCATCAATGCAGCCTACCAACGCCCATCAATGCAGCCTCACCAACGCCCATCAATGCAGCCTACCAACGCCCATCAATGCAGCCTACCAACGTCCATCAATGCAGCCTACCAATGCTCTTTAATGCAGCCTAACAGTGCCCATCAATGAATGTTTACTTGCTTCCATTCATTCGGGAGTCAGGCTGCACCTCTGACACTATGTGCGAAGGTGGCTGCCTGCTGATGCTGAGACTTAGTTGCTTGCTGCAGAGAGAAGAGAGTAGGAACACCAATGGCCCGGCGCCCCCAGGCAGAAGTGCGCCCTAGGCGGCTGCCTAGTTTGCCTAGTGGTAGCACCGGCCCTGATAGAGACGGAATATCAACCGAAAATCCAGAAAACACACACAATACAAATGTTATAAATGGAGTTCAGTGAGTAAAATAAGTATTTGATCCCCTTAGTATTTGGTGGAGGAACCCTTGTTGGCGATCGCAGAGGTCAGACGTTTCTTGTAGGTGGTCTCCAGGTTTCCACACATCTCAGGAGGGATTTTGGTCTTTTCTTCTCTACAGATCTTCTCTAAATCCTTAAAGTGATTGGAAAGGATCGTCTTTTTTTTTTTTTTTTAACTAACAAACATATTATACTTACCTCCACTGTGCAGCTCGTTTTGCACAGAGTGGCCCCCGAACCTCCACTTCTGGGGTCCCCTGGCAGCTCTCGTGGCTCCTCCCCTGCATCAGATGGCCCTCTTGGAGAAGCGCCCCCCCCGCCCCAAGGGGGTTACCTTGCGGAGCGCGCTCCCAGGTCCAACATTTGTGTCCACAGACACGAGTGCCAGACTCAGCCCCGCCCCCCCCTCGGCACCCACATCATTGGATTTGATTGACAGAAGTGGGAGCCAATGGCTGAGCTGCTATCAATCTATCCAATCAAGAGCCGAGAACCCCCCATGGAGAGAGGGAGAGCATGTCCCCGTCGAGGAGAGGGGCTCAGGTAAGTAAAAGGGGGGCCGGGGGGGGGGCAGTGACTAGCCAGGTGTTTTTTCACCTTAATGCATAGGATGCACGAGGGTTTACAACCCCTTTAATCACTTCAATACCGGGGGGGGGGGCACGTTCGCCCCTTTCCACCCAGGACAATTTTCAGCTTTCAGCGCTGTCGCATTTTGAGTGACAATTACGCGGTCATACATCACACTGTACCCAAACGACATTTTTATGATTTTCTTCCCACATATAGATCTTCCTTTTGGTGGTATTTGATCACCTCTGCGGTTTTTATTTTTTGCTAAACAAACTAAAAAAGACCGACATTGTTTAAAAGAAATATGTTTTTCATTGTTTCGGTTATAAAATGTTGTTTTCTCCTTCACTGACGGGCACTGATGAGGATGCACTGATATGTAGAATTGATGGGCACTGATGGGTACTGATAGGCGGCACTGATGGGTACTGATAGGCAGCACTGATGGGCACTGATGGGCACTGATGGGCACTGATAGGCGGCACTGATGGGTACTGATAGGTGGCACTGATGGGTACTGATAGGCGGCACTGATGGGCACTGATAGGCGGCACTGATGGGTACTGATAGGCGGCACTGATGGGCACTGATGGGCACTGATAGGCGGCACTGATGGGTACTGATAGGCAGCACTGATGGGCACTGATAGGCGGCACTGATGGACACTGATGGGCACTGATAGGCGGCACTGATGGGTACTGATAGGTGGCACTGATGGGCACTGATGGGTACTGATAGGCGGCACTGATGGGTACTGATAGGCGGCACTGATGGGCACTGATGGGTACTGATAGGCGGCACTGATGGGCACTGATAGGCAGCACTGATGGTCACTGACTGCCGGCACTGATGGTCACTGACTGGCGGCTCTGATTGACAGATAGGCGGTACTGATTGGCACTGATGTTGAGGTACTGACAGGTTTTACCGCTGGGCACTGACTGGCACTGTGGTGGGCACTGATTGGCACCTTGGGCACCGTGAGCTGTGTTTTTATGGGCCACTGACTGACAGCTTATGGGCACATTTTAAAAGGTGTTGTGGCACATCTGAGGGGGCTGTGCTTATAATCAATGTTCTGATTATCAGCACAGAGCCGCTGATCAGCTCTCCCTGTCAGAGCGAACCGAAAAATGCCATTTACCGGCACTTCCTGGTTCACGCAAAGATCAGATTGGTCACAGCTCATCACGTGGTAAGAAGCCCCTGACAGAGGCTTCTTATCACGATCAGAGATGCGGGGTGTCAGACTGACACGCCGCACTCGAGATCGCCTCGCTGCGCGCCCCCGCGGGCACGCGCCGGCATGTTATCCTGCTGGACGCCCAGTCAGGATAACAGAACCACATCCCGGCCATCATTCTGCATACAGCGGGTGGGAAGTGGATGAGGTCTTTTGGCAACTCGAAGTTTCGGCTCCCTCCATAAATTTTCTATAGGATTAAGGTGTGGAGACTCTGTGACCTCAATGTGCTTCTTCTTGAGCCACTTCTTTGTTGCCTTGGCAGTATGTTTTGCATACCTCCCAACTTTATGAGATGGGAATGAGGGACACCTACTAGCAAAAGTATGTAGGCACAGGACACGCCCCCTGCCACGCCCCCTTAACCACTTCCCGACCGGTTCGCATACATATACGGCAGCAGGTTGGCTCTCCTGCGCCAATCGCCGTATATATGTACAGCTATTCCTTTAAGAGCCATAGCAGACATGCGCGTGCTGCATGGTGGGAGAGACCCGACGAGCGTGGCCCGGCAGGCGTGATCGGGGCCACGAGATCCAGAGTGGGGGATTTATGTGTATAAACACACACTCGTTCTGACAGGAGAGAAAAGACAGGTGTGCTGTTTGCAGTCATTGCAAACAGCGAACTCTCTCCTCCCCCCAGTCAGTCCCATCCCCCAACAGTTAGAAACACTAACGAGGGAACACATTGAACCTTTTGATCACATGGTGGTGGCAGCATCATGCTGTGGGGATGTTTTTCAGCAGTCGGGACTGGGAAACTGGTCAGGGTTGAGGGAAAGATGATTGGTGATAAATACAGGGATATTCTTGAGCAAAACCTGTACCCCTCTGTGTGTGATTTGAGGATAGGACGGAGGTTCACCTTCCAGCAGGACAATGACCCCAAACACACTGCTAAAGCAACACTTGAGTGGTTTAAGAAGAAACATGGAACTGTGTCAAAGCCCAGACCTCAATCCAATAGAAAATCTGTGGTCAGACTTAAAGATTGCTGTTCACAAGCGTCAAACCATCCGACTTGAAGGAGCTGGAGCAGTTCTGCAAGGAGGAGGAATGGGCAAAAACCCCCAGTGGTACGATGTGGCAAGGCTCATAGAGACTGATCCAAAGGGACTTGGAGCTGTGATAGCCGCCAAAGGCGGCTCTACAAAGTATTGACTTTAGGGGGGTGAATAATTATGCACATTGACTTTTTCTGTTATTTTGTCCATGTTCTGTAAATGAAATGATGCAAATCCTCAAACAATCCATGTTAATTCCAGGTTGTGAGGCAACAAAACACGGAAAATACCAAGGGGGGGGGGGTGAATACTTTTGCAAGGCACTATATATATAACACACCCTTAAGCTGGCCCCTAGAGGGCATCCTGCCTTGTTGGAGATGTGCCTCCTCCTCCTCTCTCCTATCAGGCACCCATGTGGAGTCAGTGACCTCATCATCCTCTCCCTCCTCATCACTGGAGCAAACCTGGCAGTATGCTGCAGCTGGGGGAACATGACTGCCAGATTGCTGTCCTTCTTGGTCATCCCCTCTCTCTGGCTCAGACAATTACAGGCATTCCCTCCAACAGCTTCGATCGTGATAAAATATTTTTACAACAGTGAAAGATGCAGAGCGGCTTCTTGTGTTATGGCAGCACAAGGTGTATATAAGGAGGGCAAAGAAAGGTCACGTCATGGCAAAACAAACAGGGATTTATTCAGAAAAAAAAAAGAATGTTAAATCTGTGATCGTGTAAGCAGAGCAGTGGCGGCTGGTGCTGTATATTTTGGGGGGGGGAGGGCAAACAAGGCACCCATCACCACCCCCGGCCTTGGTTGCTCATCCGCCCCCCCCACCAGCCCTCCACTTACCCCATCTAGCAGCTTCGGCTCCTTGCGTCTCCTCCTCCATGGCGGGGGCTCCGTCCTCAGCAGCTTCCCTGCTCCTTCCCTCGGCAGCCAATACGATCGTTCCCCCTCTTGGCCAATCGGGTCAACCCGCTTCCTGATTGGCCCGGGAAGTGAAGCAGGAAGACAGTAGCAAATATTAATTCGCTATTGTCCCACCACTGGGTGGGCTCGGGGGTGCAGTGCTCTGCACCACGAGACCACCCTTTTTTGAAGCCTCTTAGAGCCTCTGGCTCTAATCATGTGCTTCTAAAAAAAAAACGTTTTGCATGGATTACGGGGGGCGGCGCCCCTGCGCCCCTCATGGATGGGCCACCACTGAAGCTGGGGTTAGTACCCCTTTTTTAGGGAATCCCCTCCCCTAAGTGGACACTAAGGCCGGCCATACACGGGTCGAATTCCAAAATAATTTTCTTTTGAAAATCTTATTTAAGAATTTTCATCGAATTTCACACCATTAGTGGGCTGCAGCAACGGCCAATTTTCCTGCGGCCGTCGAATTTGAGTGATTGGCCATTTTTTTTTGGGGGGGGGGGGGTAACAAATACTTTTCTAATCATTGATGGAAGAATCGTGTGAGAAATATAACTGAAAAAGAAATGCACATGAGAGCAAGAAAGGAAAATTCCCAAAAGAATAGAAGATTCCCGGCCATGGAAATTTTTTTTTTTTGTAACCCCATGAGATGAAATTGAAGGCTTGGTTGGTCGAGTTTCAAAATAAATGGTGGCGCCATCAGACCACAAAACGCACAAAATTTCTGATTTTTAAAAGAAAATATGTTCGGAATTTGACCCATGTGTGGCCACCATAAGGGGCTGATTTCCGAAAAAAACGGAGCGTGCAAAGTCTGGTGCAACTCTGCGTAGAAACCAATCGGCTTCCAGATTTTTTTTTGCCACAGCCTAATGGAACAAGCTGAAGATAGAAGCTGATTGGCTACCGTGCGCAGATGCGCCAGATTTTGCACTCTTTGGTTTTAGTAAATCAACTCCCAATGCCGCGTACACACGATCGGACTTTCTGGCAAAAAAAGTCAGACGGAATCTTTTCATTGGATATTCCGATCGTGTGTGGGGCCTCATCTGACTTTTTGTTTTCGAAAATTCTGACGGACCTAGAAATAGAACATGCTTTAAATCTTTCCCTCGGAATCAATTCCTATCGGGAAATCCGCTCGTCTGTGTGCTGTTCCGACGGACCAAAAAACAACGCATGCTCTGAAGCAAGTATGAGACGGAAGCGATTGGCTACTGGCTATTGAACTTTCTTCTTCTAGTCCCGTCGTACGTGTTGTACGTCAACGTGGGCAAGACAGTTTCAGCGGAAATCCGTCGGAAAAACCTTCAGAGTTCATTCCAATGGGAAAACCGGTCGTGTGTACGCGGCATTAGTGTAAGCCCTTGTACACACAGTCGGACATTCTGACGGAAAATGTCCGATCGGACCGTCCGACCGTGTGTGGGCTCGTTTGGACTGTTTCCGTCGGAATATCCGACCGACAAAGTTTTAGAGCTGGGCTGTAAAACTTTCCGACAACATGATCCGATCCGACTTTGTCCGATTGTGTGTAGAGAATTCCGATCGGACAAAGTTCCACGCATGCTCAGATCTAATTCCTAGACCAAAGCTATTGGCTACTAGCCTGAACGTAGTCCCACCGTAACGAAATTACGTCATCACGTTACGTACGATCAGATTTTCCCACAACTCTGTCCGACCGTGTGTATGCAACACTAGCTTCAGACAAAATCCGACAGATTTTGTTGTCGGAATGTCCGACCGTGTGTACAAGGGCTAAGGCTAGCATTGTCCCTTATAATCTAGACCCACAAGAGCTGTGCGGGGAAGGGGTGTGCGGCCGGCGTTGTTGAAATCCTCTATACCTCAGCTCCCGGGATAGACACTTATAGCCACTCTTTCATGCCAGGATCGCATTGGTTGAACTTGTCACCATGTGTAAGTTATCCAGGGTTGGTTGAATTATTCCACGTACACACGATTGGAAATGCCGCCAGCAAAAAACTCCAATGAGAGCTTTTGGTCGGAAAATGCGACCGTGTGTAACGCTCCATCGGTCTTTTGCTGGCGAAATTCCAGCCAGCAAAAGATTGAGAGCAGGTTCTCAATTTTTCGGGCGGGAAAAGTTCCTATGCGAAAATGCGATCGTCTGTATGCAGTTCGGATGCGCAAAAAAAAATCACGCATGCTTGGAAACAATTTGACGCATGCTCGGAAGCAATTTGACGCATGCTCGGAAGCAATTTGACGCATGCTCGGAAGCATTGAACTTTGTTTTCTCGGCTCGTCGTGGTGTTGTACGTCACCACATTCTTGGCGGTGGAGAGTTCAGAGAACTTTTGTGTGACCCGTGTGTATGCAAGACAAGCTTGAGCGGAATTCCGGTGGAAAAATGGGGCATAACAGTTCTTTACCATCATGCTTTTATTATCTATTATACTCTTTTTACATTTTCTAGACATGCTCAGCATCCGCTCCTGATGAGTTGGATACAATGGGACGCACGAAACGCGTCAAGCTTTACAGGATGCAGCTCCCACATTCATATATGGTTTCATCCACATCATGTCACAAGTTTCAGTTCAATATATGATTTTAGTTTCATTTTGTTATGTTTCATGTACTTATTTCTTTACGATATGATGCAACATGTCCTATGTCTTTGGCCCAAGTTATGTACCTTTTTGTCTATAAGGGAGTTTTTTTTTTCAAAGTTAAAATTTGCCTAAACTGCCGTTTGGTTTGGGTACAATTATCTAAATTAGACTTCAGCATCAGTCTGACTGGACTGTGAAATGTTCAGCCTGGCCACAGGGGGCACTGTCTCCTCTGGCAGGCATGGAATTATGGTCTGGTTAGGTGCTTAAGTTACTCTCTCTTGGAGCCCGGCCAGTATTTAAGATGCGGACGTCATGTGGTTCGGGGTTCCGACCCCTTTCCAACCCTCTGATCCCAATTTAAGAGACTGTTCATTGTCTACGTTTTGCAAATAAAATCCATTCAACTGGATCTGTTGTCGGTCTCTCAAGTTACTGGGCCATTACCACGGGATACCCCCTAGACGTGCAACGAGGAAGACAGAAGGTAACGGTAAGCCCAAATCTAACCAGCAGCACCTTCGGGGGTTAGTGCTACATATATATATATATATATATATATATATATATATATATATATATATATATATACATACATACACACAGTTGTGCTCATAAGTTTGCATACCCTGCCAGAATTTATGATTTCTTGACCATTTTTCAGAGAATATGAATGATAACACAAAAACCTTTCTTTCACTCATTTCATCAGAAACTACCCAAATGACCCTGATCAAAAGTTTCCATACCCCGGTGATTTTGGCATGATAATATGCATACAAGTTGACACAAAGGGGTTTGAATGGCTATTAAATGTAACCATCCTCACCTGTGATCTGTTTGCTTGTAATTAGTGTGTGTATAAAAGGTCACAATGAGTTTCTGGACTCCTGACAGGCCCTTGCATCTTTCATCCAGTGCTGCACTGACGTTTCTGGATTCTGAGTCATGAAGAAAGCAAAAGAATTGTCAAGGGATCTACGGGAAAAGGGTAGTTGAACTGAATAAAACAGGAAAGGGAACAATATTTGAAGAAATCAATAGACCTAAGTTGAGGTATTGCAGTTATTTGTCAGATAACCTTACTCTCAGGAAGTTTATGCCTCAGTTGCCTGTAATCCATTTTTTCTTGTGTGTTCCTGACAGTCTTTCGAATGTACCTTATGTATTAAGACTATCTCTGGCTATAATTGTTCAACTTTGCTTGTATTTCATTTGATCGAATAAACTTGAAATGTTAAAAAAAAAAAAAAAACAGGAAAGGGATGTAAAAGATATCCAAGGAATTGAGAATGCCAATCAGTAATGTTTAAACTCTAACCAAGAAGTGGAAAATGAGGGGTTCTGTTGAAACCAAACCACGGTCAGGTAGACCAACTAAAATTTCAGCCACAACTGCCAGGAAAATTGTTCGAGATGCAAAGAAAAAACCACGAATAACTTCAGGTGAAATACAGGACTCTCTGAAAACATGTGGTGCGGCTGTTTCAAGATGCACAATAAGGAGGCACTTGAAGAAAGATGGGCTGCATGGTCAAGTCGCCAGAAGAAAGCCATTACTACGCAAATGTCACAAAGTATCCCACTTACAATACGCCAAACAGCACAGAGACAAGCCTCAAACCTTTTGGCACAAAGTCATATGTAGTGATGAGACCAAAATAAAGCTTTTTGGCAACAACCATAAACACTACATTTGGAGAGGAGTCAACAAGGCCTATGATGAAAGGTCCACCATCCCTACTGTGAAACACGGAGGTGGATCGCTGATGTTTTGGGGAGCTACAAAGGCACGGGAGATTTGGTCGAAACTGATGGCAAGATGAATGCAGTATGTTATCAAAAAATACTGGCGGAACATTTGCATTCATGACCCAGGAAGCTGCACATGGGACGTACTTGGACATTCCAACATGACAATGACCCAAAACACGAGGCCAAATCCACCTGTCATTGGCAACAGCAGAATAAAGTGAAGGTTCTGGAGTGGCCATCTCAGTCTCCTGACCTCAATATCATTGAGCCACTCTGGGGAGATCTCAAACGTGCCGTTCATGGAAGACAGCCCAAGAATTTACAGGAACTGGAGGCTTTGTGCCAAGAGGAATGGGCAGCTTTACCATCTGAGAAGATAAAGAGCCTCATTGATGTTAAAGGGGGCAATACACGGTATTAGGAACTGGGGTATGTAAACTTTTGATCAGGGTCATTTGGGTAGTTTCTGTTGTGATTATGATTTAAAAAGAGTAAACACAGATGATTGATAATAAATGGCTTCAGCCAAACACTGACCACGAGTGAGAGAGAAGTCTTTGTGTTATCATTCATATTCTGTGAAAAATGGCCAAAAAAATCATAAATTCTGCCAGGGTATGTAAACTTATGAGCACAACTGTATATTGTATGACATGAATTTATGCAATAAGTGCATTTATACCTTTTTTACTCTTTTGTTGATCCTTGCCTCATTCAAAGTCCCAAACCCCCTTTTTTTCCTTGAATTCTATACGGATGGAGGTGCATTTTATCATTTCATGTCCCAATATACCCCCCTTGTCTTTACATTTGGGGGAAGAGGTTGACGGGTAGAGGGTGTCTTCAGTATACTATATGTGAGGCTGCAGCCCAAGGAAGTTGCCCTTCATGGTAAGCCTGATATCGGCCCCATCAAAGAGCCCATCTAAGGGAACTACTGTGAGGGAACTGCAAGTGCTGGTTGGAATCTCTGGGTTAAGGTGAAAGTTGAACTGTGCAGTGTTGCCGATGTGGGGTGCAAGGAGGCAATGGCAGTATTTTCGAAAATCACTGTGTCCTCCTTTCTGGTACAATAAAACATTAAAATGGCTGATCGTACGGACATTCCTTCATTTTGTAAGGTGGGCCACAGGCCAGGAGTGGTCAAGATGGCGGAGTTCCTCCACATGACATAAGTATTGGTACCCCATTCTGTTCCTGTTGCGGTGGGACAGTGGGAGCAATGCCTGGACAAGGTCATCCAGGGCCCAGGGCTAAGATTCTCAACTGTGCCCCTGTCAGAGAATTTCTACCAGAAATTTGGCTTATAGAAATGGGCATGCACAAAAAATGGCTAATAGAAATGCGCGTGCACGTAGAATCCTTTGCAGTATTCTGAAGAATGCGCACACGCGTGCGCACGGGCAACAATGAATGTTGGAGACAGATAAACTATTTAAAGGGGGCCCCTGCTCATGCTCCAGTGCTGGCTGGTCCTTCAGTGGTTCCCTGTGTCCTGCTATTACTTTGCTTGTTCCCCAGTTGCTGACCCACCTTGCCTTTGACTTGGATCCTGCTTCTGCTCTGTCACCAGATTCCAACCCCCGGCTCCGTTCTTGACCACGTCTCTGTCTTATGTCTCGGTACCTCGCTGCCCACCCTCTGCTCACCTCGGCTCTATCTGTGACCAAGCTGCTGTTCCTGGCTCTGCTCTCACATCTGGCTGTCACCTGTATCAGCTCTGCTCATCGCAGCTAGGTCCTGTTTCAAGCCTGCTAGAAGCTCAGACAAGCCTCGCATCTGTATCCCCCCAGCCGGTGTGGAGTGCCCCTTTCACTTTGACGGGATCAGCTACCGTTCCGGACCTGATGTCCTGCCAGCCTGCCAGGGTCTGCATCTCCTGCTGCAAGCACTCCTATCAACACCTGGCAGCAGTCGTGTTCCTCTTGTCCCTTTGTACCCTCTGTTCCACCTTCAGCAGGACCTGAGCTGGAGATACAAGAGAGGCCAACCTTGTCATTTCAGTCTCCAATCCGGTACGTGACAGTCCCCTCCCCCCTATTATATGCAAGCTTAGGGGTTCCTACCCCCAGCGGTCATCCCCTTGTCAATAGAAGGATTTTTATTAGGAGTGGAGTCTTCGCAAGAACTGAGGCTGTGCATGGTAGGAGTCCCCTGTGCCTCCTGGCTCTCTATTGCTCTCCTTACTGCTCCCAGCGCTAAGCTGACAGGAGTAGTGATGGCAATGTCACTACTCCTGTCAGGCATATAGTTAGGATGGCGGCGCCCCCATCCCTGCAGTATACAACTGCCTCCAGGGGCAGCCGCCCCTCCCACCCACCCCTTGTGCCGGCCCTGGGTGGGAGGTACCCTTGGCCAGGAAGATGGTTGCTGGAGGTGAATTTAAGGTCCCAGCTAACATTCTGAGATTTACCCTGTTTCCCTGAAAATAAGACAGTGTCCTATATAAATTTTTGCTCCCAAAGATGCCCTAGGTCTTATTTTCAGATGATGTCTTATTTTTCCATGAAGAAGAATATGGTACACATTTATTGATTCCCCCCTTCTGATCCTCCTGTGCCATTTTGATCCCCCCCCCCCTCAAATCTACCCTGTGTCATTTTAAGTAAGTCCCCCTCCCCCCACCCCTGTGCCAGTGGACAGTGGATTATTTAGTCTCTCCCCCCCCACCTTCACCAGACATCCCCCCCCCTTTACCAGACATCCCCCCCTTTACCCGACATCCCCCCTTTATCAGACATCCCCCCTTTATCAGACATTTCCCTCCCCCCCACCTCAGTCAACCCTGTGTGTCTGTGGCAGCCAGATTCCACACAATGTACCCGACTCCTGCCCCGCGCGACTCACTGTCTAATTGTGAGCCAGCCAGACTCCGTCAGGGCAGAGCAAGCAGAAGGCGGCAGCTTGTTCTGGCTGCGGCGCAGGCTCTCTGATGAATGACGGGTGACGTCCCCCTGCGCAAAGTCAGGGATGTCACTCGTCATCTAGAGAGCCGGCCGCAGCCCACTGATTTAAAGAGACCTCACACTGCCTGAACAGCTGCGGCTGCGCTGCGGCCAATCAGAGAGCTGCACGGCGGCGCCCGCCGATATGGTCCAGAGGAGTCAGACGCCTTACGGTAGCTTCGGGGGCCTCATATTTCGGGGTTGGCCTTATTATCGGGGAGACCTTATGTTCGGGGGAGGCCTTATTATCGGGGGAATGCCTTATATTACAGCGAGAGACAAAACTGGAAGTAGGTGTTATTTTCGGGGGATGTCTTACTTTCAGGGGAAAGATGGTATTATTACTTTCACAACAGCACAACTGCATACCATTGATGATACTTTTAAATTTGCATGGACAATTGAAACAGTTTTTTGCTCAAGCTGTGTGTATTAGTACTGCTTGGACACTAGAAGAAGGGGGTTAGACCCCCCAAAAGCCGATTGCTTTTTCTCTGTTAAATCTGGAGATACACTTTTAGGAAATTCTCAATCTATTGAGTCACACCCGCATTGCTGCAGGAAGTTCTGCGTCCGTATTTCCCCATCTCAGAAAGGTGAGAGGCATGTGAGATTCCTCTGTGATTACTCACATGGATGAGTCTAATAGCAGGTTTATTGTCAGCGACGATGGAGACAAACCTGAAAGACAAAGGACAATGACAATAACCGAGACCAGCCGGGAGATGTAGGAAAGTTAACAGACCGGCTCCCCTAGGAGGAAACATGCTGAACGAGAGCGAAAGCCCTCATGAGCACATTGTTTATTTTTTCTGTAAAAATTCCAGTTTTGCTAAAAGTCACCTTCATTTTTTTCTTATAAATAATTCTATAGCACTCTTCTCCCTGAGGACTCGGATCGAGTTGGTGATAGAAGGATTTCTCAGGTGGTGCTATAAGCCTTGGTGAAGAGATGTATTATGGGTCTGCTTTTAAAAACATCCAGAGATGGAACATTACTCCCCAGACAATTTCAAAGAAGGTCAGACAATGGATTCACGGGAAGTTCGTTCTTTGATTCTATTGTCCAGGAGGCACTTTCTCTGGATCCATTTACCTGGAAGAACTTTCTCTGATTTCACACTTCAGGAAGCACCCTTTATGATTCCATTGTCCGGGAGGCACCCTCTTTGTATCTATGTGGAATCATTGTCCAGAAACAAACTCATCGGGATCCATTGTCTGAGAACACCCTATCGGGATCCATGGTCTGAGAACACCCTATCGGGATCCATGGTCTGAGAACACCCTATCGGGATCCATTGTCTGAGAACACCCTATCGGGATCCATTGTCTGAGAACACCCTATGGGGATCCATTGTCTGAGAACACCCTATCGGGATCCATTGTCTGAGAAAACCCTATCGGGATCCATTGCCCAGGATGCACCGCATCAGGATACTTTGCCTGGGGAGCACCCTATCAGGATCCATTGCCCAGGAAGCTCCCTATCGGGATCCATTGTCTAAGAACACCCTATCGGGATCCATTGTCTAAGGACACCCTATTGGGATCCATTATCTGAGAACACCTTTTCAGGATCCATTGTCTGAGAAGCATCCTAGAAGGATCCATTGTCTGAGAAGCGCCCAGAGATGGAACAGTACTTCCTAGAGACTTTCAAAGAAGGTTCTGCCAAGTCAATCGATCCAAAGAGGATGCTTCCAGACAATGGATTCATGGGAAGCTCGTTCTTTGGTTCTATTGTCCAGGAGGCACTTTCTCTGGATCCATTTACCTAAAATAACTTTCTCTGATTTCACACTCCAGGAAGCACCCTTTCTGATTCCATTGTCCGGGAGAGGCACCCTCTTTGGATCTATGTGGAATCATTGCCCAGAAAGCACCTCATCAGGATCCATTGTCTGAGAACACCCTATCGGGATCCATTGTCTGAGAAGCACCCCATCAGGATCCATTGTCTGAGAAGCACCCCATCAGGATCCATTGTTGGAGAAGCACCCTATCAGGATCCATTGTCTGAGAAGCATCCTAGAAGGATCCATTGTCTAAGAACACCTTTTCAGGATCCATTGCCCAAGAAGCTCCCTATCAGAATCCATTGTCTGAGAACACCCTATCAGGATCCATTGTCTGAGAACACCCTATCAGGATCCATTGTCTGAGAAGCACCCTATCGGGATCCATTGTCTGAGAAGCACCCTATCAGGATCCATTGTCTGAGAAGCACCCTATCGGGATCCATTGTCGGAGAAGCACCCTATCAGGATCCATTGTCTGAGAAGCACCCTATCAAGATCCATTGTCGGAGAAGCACCCTATCAGAATCCATTGTCGGAGAAGCACCCTATCAGGATCCATTGTCGGAGAAGCACCCTATCAGAATCCATTGTCGGAGAAGCACCCTATCAGGATCCATTGTCGGAGAAGCACCCTATCAGGATCCATTGTCTGAGAAGCACCCTATCGGGATCCATTGTCTGAGAAGCACCCTATCAGGATCCATTGTCTGAGAAGCACCCTATCGGGATCCATTGTCGGAGAAGCACCCTATCAGGATCCATTGTCTGAGAAGCACCCTATCAAGATCCATTGTCGGAGAAGCACCCTATCAGAATCCATTGTCGGAGAAGCACCCTATCAGGATCCATTGTCGGAGAAGCACCCTATCAGAATCCATTGTCGGAGAAGCACCCTATCAGGATCCATTGTCGGAGAAGCACCCTATCAGGATCCAATTTTCGGAGAAGCACCCTATCAGGATCCATTGTCGGAGAAGCACCCTATCAGGATCCATTGTCGGAGAAGCACCTTATGAGGATCCATTGTCTGAGAAGCACCCTATCAAGATCCATTATCGGAGAAGCACCCTATCAGAATCCATTGTCGGAGAAGCACCCTATCAGGATCCATTGTCGGAGAAGCACCCTATCAGGATCCATTGTCGGAGAAGCACCCTATCAGGATCCATTGTCTGAGAAGCACCCTATCAGGATCCATTGTCGGAGAAGCACCCTATCAGGATCCATTGTCCGAGAAGCACCCTATCAGGATCCATTGTCTGAGAAGCACCCAGAGATGGAACAGTACTTCCCAGAGACTTTCAAAGAAGGTTCTGCCAAGTCAATCAATCCAAAGAGCATCCTTCCAGACAATGTATTCATAGGAAGCTCGTTCTTTGATTCTAGTAAATAAAGTCCATAAAGACATGGATGAGTGAGTTTGGAGTGGAGGAACTTGACTGGCCTGCACAGAGTCCTGACCTCAACCCGATAGAACACTTTTGGGATGAATTATAGTGGCGACTGCAAGCCAGGCCTTCTCATCAGTGCCTGACCTCACAAATGCTCTTCTGGAAGAATGGTCAGACATTCCCATAGATACCCTCCTAAACCTTGTGGACGGCCTTCCCAGAAGAGTTGAAGCTGTTATAGCTGCAAAGGGCGGAGCCAACTCAATACTGAACCCTACGGACTAAGACTGGGATGCCATTAAAGTTCATGTGTGTGTAAAGGCAGGTGTCCCAATACTTTTGGTAATATTGTGTGTGTGAACAGGCTGGTTTGATTCACACGTCATGCGACAAAACGCATCCAATTCTCATATATGTAAACGGAGCCTAAAGGTTGCTGAGAAGCTCACCTGTCCGGGAAGACCAGGCACATCGCTTGGCTGGTCACATGGGATTTGTTTTCAGTCTTTGTATTGATAATCTCTATTGTAATCACTGATAAGGAATGTCACTTTTCCTCTTCGCCCCTCCCCCGCCCCATGTCGGAACATTTCACATCTAGACCAGTCAGTGAGAAGATATTCCTCCAGTGTGGGGGGTCATCTGGGAGAAACTGACGGCTTACTGAACCCCGGATTTTATTGTGTGCCCCCCCCCCCCGGAATAATGGCGGGACCCCGGCGTGGGGCACTGCCTGCGATTATCGCCCTCCAGCTGCTCATCTCTGGTAAGTCTTTGTAACAGATACTATTTTTTTTTTTTTGAAGGGGGAAATCTGGGACTTAAATAAATGACAAAATATCTTGTTTTATCAATTTTATATGTGATAAGAATTTTCCACGAAAATGGGATTTGTCTTTGAGCCCCGGACCAATTGTCAGCCTGAGGACCAGAGGTCTTTTTACAATTTCGCACTGCACTGCTTTAACTGGTAATTGCGCGGTCATGCAATGTTGCACCCAAACGAAATTTGCGTCCTTTTCTTCCCACAAATAGAGCTTTCTTTTGATGGTATTTGATTGCCTCTGCGATATTTATTTTTTACAATATAAAAGGAAAAAAGACTGAAATTAAAAAAAAAAAAGATATTTTCTACTTTTTGTTATAAGAAAAATCGAATAAACTCAATTTTAGTCATACATTTAGGGCAAAATTTATTCAGCCACATGTCTTTAGCAAAAAAAAATGTCAATAAGCGTATATTTATTGGTTTGCGCAAAAGTTATAGCGTCTACAACCTAGAGTACATTTTCTGGAATTTACACAGCTTTTAATTTATGACTGCCTATCTCATTTCTTGAGGTGCTGATATGGCAGGGCAGTACAAACCCCCCCCCCCCCCAAATGACCCCATTTTGGAAAGTAGACACCCCAAGGAAATTGCTGAGGGGCATGTTGAGCCCATTGAATATTTTTTTTTTTGTCCCAAGTGATTGAATAATGACACACACACACAAAAAAAAAAAGTTTACAAAAAGTTGTCACTAAATTATATATTGCTCACACATGCCATAGTTATATGTGGAATTGCACCCCAAAATATATTCTGCTGCTTCTCCTGAGTATGGGGATACCACATGTAGGGGACTTTTTGGGAGCCTAGCCACGTACGGCACCCCAAAAACCAATCACTGCCTTCAGGATTTCTAAGGGTGCAAATTTTTGATTTCACTCCTCACTACCTATCACAGTTTCGAAGGCCATAAAATGCCAAAATATCACAACCCCCCCCCCCCCCCCAAATGACCCCATTTTGGAAAGTAGACACCCCAAGCTATTTACTGAGAGGCATGTTGAGTCCATGAAATATTTTATATTTTGCCACAAGTTGCAGGAATATTAAATATTTTTTTTTTTTTTGCACAAAGTTGTCACTAAATGATATATTGCTCACACATGCTATGGGCATAAGTGAAATTACACCCCAAAATAAATTCTGCTGCTTCTTCCGAGTACGGGGATACCACATGTGGGGGACTTTTTGGGAGCCTAGCCACGTACGGGACCCCGAAAACCAATCACCGTCTTCAGGATTTAAATATAAAACACTACCAAAAAAAACTGTTAGCGATCGCAGGGATCAGGCCTGACTCTGCGATCGCTGCAGTTATGTGTTTAGTGTTTTGTAAGTGACAGTGATCGATCGATACTGCACTTGGGTGGGCTGGGCAGAGGGGCAAAACGCAGGTGCTAGCAGGTATCTTGGCTGATCCCGCTAACAATGCGTTTTTTTGGAACCCTAAACTGCTGGGGACGCTAGTATAGATCTGATCAGATCAGATATTGATCTGTTCAGATTCTATACCACTACAGGAGGTGTATGCTTTGCGCGTGGGTGTTAGCAGTACTGGCACTAACCTAGCGCTGCCTGGGGCGACGCAGACCCTGACCCTAAAACCTAATTGATATCACCCGCCGGGTGATCAGGGGGTTAAACCTTTATTGGTTAATAAATGGTGGGTGCCCTGATGCTATAAAAAGCAAACTAACTAACCAGAGTCACCCGTAACACTTATATGGTGATCACTGGTGAAGGGGTTAACTAGGGGCAATCAGGGGGTTCAAATCTTAGGTAGTATATGGGGGTCCATGATGCTATATAAAAACCTGACAGGGAACCTAAATAACTAACTGGCTAACCAGCGTCACCAGTGACACTTATATGGTGATCGCTGGTGAAAGGGTTAACTCTAGGGGCAATCAGGGGGTTAAAATCTTTATTGGGTAGTATATGGGGGTACCTAACGCTATAAAAACCTGGCGGTGAACATAAAAAATAACTAGCTACCTAGCGGCACCAGTGACACTAATGCAGCAATCAGAAAAACGATCGCTTAGTGACACTGGCAAAAGGGGGTAAAAGGGTTACCTGGGGGCAATCAGGGGGTTAAAACCTTTATTAGGTAGTATATGGGTGTCCCGGACGCTATATAAAAACCTGACAGGGAACCTAAATAACTAAATAACTAACTGGCTATCCAGCATCACCAGTGACACTTATACGGTGATCGCTGGTGAAAGGGTTAACTCTAGGGGCAATCAGGGGGTTAAAACCTTTATTGGGTAGTATATGGGGGTACCTAATGCTATAAAGACCTGCCAGTGAACATAAAAAATAACTAGCTACCTAGCGGCACCAGTGACACTAATGCAGCGATCAGAAAAAACGAACGCTTAGTGACACTGGCAAAAGGGGGTGAAAGGGTTAACTAGGGACAATCAGGGGGTTAAAACCTTTATTGGGTAGTATATGGGGGTACCTAGCGCTATAAAAACCTGGCGGTGAACCTAAAAAAATAACTAGCTACCTAGCGGCACCAGTGACACTAATGCAGCGATCAGAAAAATGATCGCTTAGTGACACTGGCAAAAGGGGGTGAAAGGGTTAACTCTAGGGTTAATCAGGGGTTAAACCTTTATTAGGGGGGTAGGGGGCTACCCTGGACCTAACACTAACTGCCCTGACAGTTTTTACTGTCACAACTGACACTAAATGCAGTGATCAGTAAATAAATGATCACTGCAATCAGTGACACTGTGACTGGGGGGGGGGGGCGGCGGGGATCGGGGGGTGATCGAGGGGACGATTTGTGTGCCTATGTGTACCTACATGTCAGTGTAGTGTTGGTGCACACTTACTATTGTGTTCTCCTCGCAGGCCGGTCAAAAAGACCGCCCGAGGAGAGTGACATCACTTCCTCCTGCCTGTGTTTACACTACACAGGCGGGGGAAGCTTCTCATTCACCAGGAACGATCGAGAGGGGATGGCCAGAAACCAACGGCCATCCCCTCATCCTGGATCGCTCCTGAAGCCCTCGGTCCTCGGACCCCCCACCCCCTGGAAGGCAAGCACGTACATGTACGTGCTTGTGCCTTCGGTGCCATTGTGCCGACGTACATTGCCATGCGGCGGTCCTTAAGTGGTTAACCACTTGACCTCTGGAAGGTTTCACCCCCCTTCATGACCAGGGCATTTTTTGCAATTTATTTTTTTATTTCCAATTGTTTGGTCTTTTTTCATTTTATATCGCAAAAAAAAAAAAACCCCCAGTGGTTATCAAATACCACTGGCCTAAATTAATGAAGAAATTCGATTTTTTTATTTAATTTTTTGCTGTAAAACCTATCAATTTAAAAAAAAAAATCTAATTTCTTTAGGCCAGTGGTATTTGATCACCACTGTTTTTATATCGCGAGGAAAAGAAATGAAAAAAGACAAAAAATTGGGAAATAAAAAAAACACTTTCTGCTACAAACATATCAAATAAAAAAAAAATGAAAAATAAAATTTCTTCATAAATTTAGGGCAATATGTATTCTGTTACATGTCTGGGGGCAATTTTGATGGGGCAATATAATGGGGCAATTTTGATGGGACCATTTTGATGGTAGCAATGTGACGGGGCAATTTTGATGGGGGAAGTATGATGGGGCAGTTTTAAGATGGGGCAGTGTGATGGGGCAGTATGATGGGGTACTGGAATTTTTTTTAAGAAATAGCTAAAGCACAAGTGATGGTTTGGTGAAAATTACCAAAGTCAAATGCTGAACTCCAAGTCATCAGGAGCCAAATGTTGAAAAAAAAATGTCTGGCGATTTTACTGGCTAATAAGCTATTGTGAAACAAATACCATGGTGGAGGGTGGGGGTTGGGCACATTGGGTACATGGGCACATGTACCAAAAAAAATAGCAAAAAAAGCAAAAAAGAAAATTAACCACTTGCTTACTTTGCACCATTACCCCCTTCCTGCCCAGGACAATTCTCAGCTTTTAGTGCTCTCATGCTTTGAATGACAATTGCAAGGTCATGCAACACTGTACCCATGTTATATTTTTATATTTTTCTTCACACATATAGAGCTTTCTTTTGGTTGTATTTAATCACTGTTGGGTTATTTATTTATTTATTTTTAAAAAGACAGAAAATTTCAAAAAAAACTAAGTTTTTCTTAGTTTCTGTCAGTAAATTTTGTAAGTAAGTCATTTTTCTCCTTCAGTGATGTGAGTTGATGAGGAGGCACTGATATGCCGCACTTATGGGTACTGATAGGTGGCACTGATGGGTACTGATATTTGGCACTGGTGGGCATTGATGGGCAGCAATGATAGCCAGCACTGACTGACACCACTAATGGGCACTTGTTGGTGGCACTGCTGGCGCTTTATTGTAATCAGTGCCCTGATTACATGTCTCGATGTCCTCCTTAGGGAAAATGTAGTATCAGAGTTTCATTTATATAAAATTGTTCTACTTTAACCATTTTTGCGCGAGGGGGGGTTTTGCACGTTAAAAAAATCATTTTAGGCCTAAAGATTGTGTAAAACCCCCAAAGCATTCCATCTCCCTGCTGCTACACGGAGGGATAATGCTAATGAGCACTAGGTGATTAGGGTGTGCCCGGACACATCCGGCATACCCTGTGCACAGGTCTATGATTGGCACCACACACAGATCTGTGGGACTGGGATGCACAATGCTTCCTGCACTTGTCCCCGGGCACATCCTGCCCTAAATCTTTCCGGTGTTCCGCCCAGCCCCCGTCCAGCCGCATCGGCTGTCAGCCTCTCATAGAGTTCTCCAGGCTTCTGGCAGCGAGGTTGAACTTGACAACCGTGTCCTCCAGACACGGCTAAACTCCAGAGGTTCCACCTCTGGGACTAGATGGGACTTATTCCCAACACATACTTCTCTATAAGCACAGTGTAAATACCCTACTATGATTGGTCAATTACAGGATTATGTGTCCTTTGTTATAGACTTAGCAACATCTCAAAGAACCTCTTCTTCTTCCCGGTGAAGGTGTTTAGCTCAACCAGGAAAAAAAATACTCTAATGCCGCGTACACACGATCAAGCCCTGATGGTTTACCCCGACGGAATTCCGATGGGATTCCGCTCAAGCTGTCTTGCCTACACGCCGTCACAGCAAATTCCGACCGCCAAGAACGTGGTGACGTACAACGCGTACGACTGGCCTAGAAAAACAAAGAAGTTCAATACCCAGTAGCCAATAGCCTCCGTCTCGTAGATGAATCTGAGCATGCGTGATTTTTGCGCTTCGGAATTGCGTACACGCGATCGGAATTTTTCCGTCTGGAAAATTGAGAACCTGCTCTCAATCTTTTATTGGCAGAAACTCGGCCAGCAAAATTCCGATGGAGCCTGCACACGGTCGCATTTTCTGGCGAAAAGCTCTCATCAGTCTTTTGCTGGCCGAAATTCCGACCGTGTGTACGCGGCAATAAAAGCGCAGTTTTCCCAGCAGAGATGAGTTCATTTGACAATGGATGGAGAAGGACTTATAATACAAATCTAATTCTAAGCAATCCGTGTGTATGAGGACTGTGCGGGGAGACACAGCAAACCTTCTGGCAATGGCGGGGAAATTAACAACTTCCGGACCGCCGCACGCCGATATATCGTCGGTACTTCGAGGAGGGATATCTTTGTTATGGCAGCACCTAGCCACCATAGCCCCGGTATCCCCTTCTTCAGCGGGCGGTCCGCTTTCCGATAACAGTGGTCTCTGCAGTGGAGGGCCCCTCCCACTGCTCTCCAGTGCCCTCCGCCACTTACCGTAGCAGCCGGTAGCGGTGGAGGCGGTCGGCTCCTTTTCCTTGCTGGGTATGGAGACGAGTGAGGGGAAGATGGCGCCCCCCCAGCCCGTCTCCATGATAATGCAGGGCGGAAACAACGTCAAAACATCACTTCCGCACATAGCTCTAAGCCCTTGTACACACGGTCGGACGTTCCGACGGAAAATGTCCGATCGGACCGTGTTGTCGGATAATCCGACTGTGTGTGTGGGCTCCATCGGACTGTTTCCGTTGGAATATCTGACGGACAACGTTTTAGAGCTGGGCTATAAAACTTTCCGACAACATGATCCGATCGGACTTTGTCCGATCGTGTGTAGAGAATTCCGATCGGACAAAGTGCCACGCATGCTCAGATCAAATTCCTAGACCAAAGCTATTGGCTACTAGCCTGAACGTAGTCCCGTCGTAACGAAATAACGTCGTCACGTTCTGAACGATCGGATTTTCCGACAACTTTTTGTCCAACCGTGTGTATGCAACACCAGTTTCGGACAAAATCCGTCGGATTTTGTTGTCGGAATGTCCGATCGTGTGTACAAGGGCTTGGCGTGCAGAAGCGAACATATACGTGAGTAGCGCCCGCATATGAAAACGGCATTCAAAGCACACATGTGAAGGATCGTCTGGATCGGTAGAGCGAGAGCGATAATTTCAGACCTCCTCTGTACCTCAAAACATGCAACCTGTAGAATTTTTTTTAACGTCGCCTGTGGAGATTTTTAAGGGTCAAAGTTTGTCGCCATTCCACGAGTGGGGCGCCATTTTGAAGCGTGACATGTTGGGTATCAATTTACTTGGCGTAACATCATCAATCTTTCAAAATCTAACAAAAAAATTGGGCTAACTTTACTATTTTCTTATTTTTTAATACAAAAAAGTGTATTTTTTCCAAGGCTTTTAAGACCGATATACGGTGTGACAGAAAGTATTGCAACGACCGCCATTTTATTCTCTAGGGTGTTAGAAAAAAAATGTATAATGTTTGGGGGTTCTAAGTAATTTTATAGCAAAAAAAATGTTTTTAACTTGTAAACAGTAAATCTCAGAAAGAGGCTCGGTCCTTAAGTGATTAATGTGCCATCCTGGAGGAGTTGGACCATCTGTGCAACCTCTATAGGGTCCAGGCGTGGCCTCATGCTACCAGTAGTGATGCTGACACTAGCCAAATGCAAAACTAGTGAAAAATAACCAAAAAAGAGGAGTATGGGGAAAAAAAATGTCTGTGGCCTCCACCTGTAAAACCATTCCTGTTTTGGAGGTCGTCTCATTGTTGCCCATCTAGTGCACATGTTGTTAATTTCATTAACACCAAAGCAGCTGAAACTGATTAACAATTCCCCCCTCTGCTACTTACCTGATCAGATCAATATCCCAGGAGTTTCATTGACTTGATGCTGTACTCTGATTAAAAAGTCTTCCTTTCATTTTTTTGAGCGGTGTATAATCCAACTACAGTGCCGGATAATAGGTTGCTATGATAACAATCCAAATATTGTGCCAGAGAATTTGCTGTGATAACAATCCAAATATTGTGCTAGAGAACAGGTTGGTATGATAATCCAATTAGAGGGCTCGGAGCATATGAGGAATGTACACGCCACATCTTTCCCCCTGAGGAAGTCCGATACACAAAAGTATAGGGCAGAATACGGTGACACGGGAAAGGCTGGTTGATGGCATTATTTGCACGAGTGGCTTGTATTCTTATGATACAAGAGATCTGGGGGGTCAATAAGACCCCACATCTCACCTCTAGGCTGGGAAGCCTGAAATAAAAATAAAAAATAAAATACGATCTTGGCTTCCCAGCCGCAGCGGCACCGTTTGTTTGAATGCAGAGGCCGGGCGGGACATCATAACTTCACGCCTGGCCTCTAAACGATCATAGAGACTCCTGCGACCATCTGGTCCACTGGAAATTGGGAGACGGGAGGACAGTTACAGAACGATGCACTGTGTCTGTGTCTCTCCCTCCAGCAGCTGAAAACTGGAGGGAGGGAAGGGGAGGAACCGGCTTTCAGCTGCTGGAGGGAGAGACACAGATACAATGCATCGTTCTGTAATTATCCTGCGGGAGCGTGCCCTCGGGTCGGGCGGACTGCGATCGCCTTTTACACAGGCAGAATGGGGAACTGCCTTTGTAAACAAGGCGATTCCTCGTTCTGACAGGGGACATCACAGAGATCTACTGTTCCCAGTGATCGGGAACAGTGATCTATGTCATGTCCCTGGTAGCTAATCCCCCCTACAGTTAGAGCACACCGAGGGAACACAGCTAACCCCTTGATCGCCCCCTAGTCTTAACCCCTTCCCTGCCAGTGACATTTATACAGTAATCAGTCCATTTTTATAGCTCTGATCACTGTATAAATGTCACTGGTCCCAAAAAAGTGTCAAAAGTGTCCAATCTGTCCGCCGCAATGTCGCAGTCCTGATAAAAATTTCAGATCACCGACCCACTACTAGAAAAAAAATAAAAATGCCATAAATCTATCCCCTATTTTGTAGGTTAATTTACTTAATCATCAGGTATTCCCAGCAGAGTCCCTCCTTACATCAGGTATTCCCAGCAGAGTCCCTCCTTACATCAGGTGCCCAAGCTAGAGTCCCACCTTACATCAGATGTCTCCAGCAGAGTCCCTCCTTACATCAGATGTCTCCAGCAGAGTCCCTCCTTACATCAGGTGCCCCCAGCAGAGTCCCTCCTTACATCAGGTGCCCCAGCTAGAGTCCCTCCTTATATCAGATGTCTCCAGCATAGTCCCTCCTTACATCAGGTGCCCCCAGCGGAGTCCGTCCTTACATCAGGTGCCCCCAACGGAGTCCGTCCTTACATCAGGTGCCCCCAACGGAGTCCGTCCTTACATCAGGTGCCCCCAACGGAGTCCGTCCTTACATGCAGCCTGTGTCCCATCAAATGCAGCCTGTGTCACATAAAACCCCCCCTTCTCCATGGAAGCACAGCAGCATTTACCTTGCTGTGCTGTCCTCTCCTCTCCTGCGGTGTCTCCTTCTACTGGCAGCAGCGATGGAGGAGTCCACTCCTCATACTTTTTCTCTCCCGGGCACAATAGGAGAGAGAAAACAGGAAGTGACATCTAACTCAGATGTCAATCAAACCGCCCGGCCGGAGCGCCAAACAGAAGCTACTTGACGGACCTAGAAACAGAACATCTAATCCGACAGACTAAAATCGGGAAAACCGTTCGTTTGTGTGCTGGTCTGATGGACCAAATACGACGCAAGGGAAGCTATTGGCTACTGGCTATTGAACTTCCTTGTTTAGTCCCGTTTACGTCATCACGTTCAAAACGAACAGACTTTCGAATGGACTTAGTCCGTTCGTGTGTGGGCAAGTCCGTTCATTCGGAAAGTCCGCCGGATCTCTGACGAAAGTCCGTCGGGAAGACTGTTGAACCTATTCTGCCGGAAAGTCCGGTCGTGTGTACGCGCCATTACGTTGGGTGTCATATGTGTATTGATGTTGCTGCATTATGTAAAACTATCAGAATAGTTTTTACATTTTAGAATGTGGTGCCTCAGGACTGTCCATGATTTTGGCTCGAGGTTGTCCATCATTTTAAAGGGTGCCTTGACTGAAAAAAACGTTGAGAAACGCTGCCTTAGGACGCGTACACACGAGCGGAAAAAGTCAGGCGGAAGCTTTTTCATCGTATATTCCGATCGTGTTTGGGCCTCAACTGACTTTATTTTTCGAAAATTCTGACGGACCGAGAAATAGAACATGTTCTAAATATTTCCGACGAAACCAATTCCTATCGGGAAAACCGCACGTCTGTACGCTTTTTCCGACGGACCAAAAACTCACGCATGCTCTGAAGCAAGTACAAGACAGCAGCTATTGGCTACTGGCTAATGAACTTCCTTTTTCTAGTCCCGTCGTACGTGTTGTACGTCACCGCGTTCTTGACGGTCGGACTTTGGTGTGATCGTGTGTACGCAAGACAGTTTCGGCGGAATTCCCTTGGAAAAAAAACCTTCAGAGTTTATTCCGACGGGGAAAACCGGTCGTATGTATGTGGCATTAGACTTGTAGGTAACAGCTTGATTGCTAGGATATAAAAGCGGGGAACAAGGACACCTTTGCTCCATACTTCTTGTCAAGGTGAAAATCTCTTCTACTTACCTATTAAAACACACCCCGGTGCTAATGACATACACAAAAACCACCAAACCCGTGTAACAAACGTGGGCCTAAACCTGAATGTGAGTAGCGTAGCCCGTTCATAACTCTACTTGACCAAGTTGAAGCCTATGGACATCCAAAGAGACTTTGGTTGTGTGTGCCTCTAAATTAGGAAATGTTAAATATTTAAAGCCCATTTGGTACACATTAATACCGAAAAGTACAATCTAAGTTTAAATGAAGGTCACAAAACTTAAACTAGGATTTTTAACTGTTTTGGAAAAGACAAATAGATCTGTAAGATCACAATATGTATGTTTTTTAAATGAACATGTTTGGTCCACTATGGAGGGCAGAGCAAGGGGTTCACTTTAATGCCCCCCCCCCAGCTTGCCCCCACTATCCTGGGGAAACAAAGTAACATTCTCCAGTATAGAGGTGGGTGCGCCTCCCCGTCTTCTCATTGCTGGTGCTTGGCGACTGGTTGCTCAGGTCCCTAGCCACTAGAGATCCGCGCTATATAGCCAAATGACGGCTACAGCGCAAACCTCCTTTGCTGGGACGACGTCTATTGACGTCGTCCCGTGCACGAGCGGCCTGTGATAAGCGAGTCTATGAGACTCACCTGATCACGGATCGAAGCAAGGGGTGGATCCCGACCCCTTACCACGTGATCAGCTGTCAGCCAATGACAGCTGATCATGTGATACAACGGAGCCGGTAATCAGCTAAAAAAAGAGCCGATCACCGGCGGCTGTGAGAGGGACATCAGTCCCAATCATGGCCAGCTTATCAGTGCCCACCTGCCCCCTGCCAGTGCCACCTCAGTAATAAAAAAATGCCCCCCATCAGTGCCACCCATCAGTGCCCATAGTGCCACCCATCAGTGCCCATAGTGCCACCCATAAGGGCCCACAGTGCCCACAGTGCCATGCATCAGTGCCCACAGTGCCATGCATCAGTGCCCACAATCTGCCTCAACAACGGTGCTGCACCCTAGTGCCACATATCCGTGCCCATCAGTGTCATCTACCAGTGCCCATCAGTGCCCATCAGTGCTGCCCATCAGTGCCCAGCAGTGCCACCTATCAGAGCCACCTATCAGAGCCACCTATCAGTGCCACCTATCAGTGGTACCTATCAGTGCCCCTTAGTGCCACCCATCCGTGCCACCCATCCGTGCCATCTTATCTGTGCCCATCTTTGCCCATCAGTGCCACCTTATCTGTGCCCATCAGTACTGCCTTATCTGTGCCTATCGGTGCCACCTTATCTGTGCCTATTAGTGCCGCCTTAACTATGCCTATCAGTGCCCACCAGTGCAGCCTATCAGTGCCCACCAGTGCAGCCTATCAGTGTCCACCAGTGCAGCCTATCAGTGCCCACCAGTGCCGCCTCATCAGCGCACTTCAATGAAGGAGAAAAATGACCTGTTTGCAAAATTTTATAACAAACTATTAAACATGATTTTTTTAATTTATTCTTTATATTGCAAAAAATAAAACTCCCAGCTGTAATTAACCACTTCCCGACCAGCGCATGACGATGTACGTCAACAGAATGGCACGGGCAGGCATATTGGCGTACATGTACGTCCAATATTCGATGCCGCCCTGCCATCGGGAGCACGCCGCCGGCGGTGCGCTCCCGCGCTGGTCGGGACCCCCGTGAGTCCGGTCACGGGACCAGCGGACTCGATCGCCGCGGGCATCCCCGCGATCGTCTCACGGAGCGGCCGAATGGAGGAAATGCTGTATAAACAACATTTTTCCATTCTGCCTAGCAACTAGTGACGCTGATCTCTGCTCCATGTGATTGGAGCAGAGATCAGTGTACACTAAATGAAAGCCCAACCCCCCCACAGTTAGTAACACACCCCTAGGAACACTTAACCCCTACACTGCCACCCACTGGTTAACCCTTTCACTGCCAGTGTCATTTACACAGGAATCACTGCATTTATATAGCAGTGATTACTGTATAAATGACAATGGTCCCAAAAATGTGTCAAAAATGTCCGATGTGTCCGCCACAATGTCGCAGTCACAATAAAAATCGCTGATCGCCGCCATTACTAGTAAAAAAAAAAATAATAAAAAATTATTAATAAAAATGCCATAAAACTATCCCCTATTTTGTAAACGCTATAACTTTTGCGCAAACCAATCAATAATCGCTTATTGCGATTTTTTTTACCGAAAATATGTAGAAGAATACGTATCGGCCTAAACTGAGGGAAAAAAATGTTTTTTTATATATTTTTGGGGATATTTATTATAACAAAAAGTAAAAAATAATGCGTTTTTTTCAAAATTGTCGCTCTATTTTTGTTTATAGCGCAAAAAATAAAAACCGCAGAGGTGATCAAATACCACCGAAAGAAAGCTCTATTTGTGAGAAAAAAAGGACGTCAATTTTGTTTGGGAGCCACGTCGCACGACCGCGCAATTGTCAGTTAAAGCGACGCAGTGCCGAATCGCAAAAAGTGGTCTGGTCTTTGACCAGCAAATTGGTCCGGTCTGAAAGTGGTTAAATACCACCAAAAGAAAGCTCAATTTGTGGGAAAAAAATGATAACAATTTCATGTGGGTACAGTGTTGTATGACCGCGCAATTGTCATTCAAAGTGCATCAGCGCTGAAAGCTGACAATTGGTCTGGGCAGGAGGGGGGTTTAAGTGCCCAGTAAGCAAGTGGCTAGAGATGTCACTTGGGGACAAAAGCCCAAAATCAACCACAAATAGGGCAGACGATTGACATCTGTAAGTTTAGATGTTTTCCACAAACGTATTCTCTGGAATAAATGCAGCTCTGGAATTAAGGAATTGCCAGAAATTGAATCTGATATATTTACAAAACTGTACATTCATGGCCTTCACAGTCACTCTCCAGCAATATTAGTGCGTGCTTCTCTTTCATCGTATGATGTGAATTTATACTGATATTTTATTCCTCTTCTGTTCTTTTAGCTTTTGCACCAACTACAACTACAGATTCAGTAGTAATCTATCCCTCATTAGAAATAGAGACTACAACCTCAACCACAACAACAACTGGGACTACAAACTATAACGCAACTGTGACCACACCAACAACTGAAACTCCAACCACAACCGAATCTACATCACCCACTGAAACTACAACCTCAACCACAACCGAATCTACATCACCCACTGAAACTACAACCTCAACCACAACCGAATCTACACCAGAAACTGGAACTACAACCTCAACCACAACCGAATCTACACCAGAAACTGGAACTACAATCTCAACCACAACCGAATCTACACCAGAAACTGGAACTACAACCTCAACCACAACCGAATCTACATCACCAACTGAAACTACAACCTCAACCACAACCGAATCTACACCAGAAACTGAAACTACAACCTCAACCACAACCGAATCTACACCAGAAACTGGAACTACAACCTCAACCACAACCGAATCTACACCAGAAACTGGAACTACAATCTCAACCACAACCGAATCTACACCAGAAACTGGAACTACAACCTCAACCACAACCGAATCTACATCACCAACTGAAACTACAACCTCAACCACAACCGAATCTACACCAGAAACTGAAACTACAACCTCAACCACAACCGAATCTACACCAGAAACTGGAACTACAACCTCAACCACAACCGAATCTACACCAGAAACTGGAATTACAACGTCAACAACAACCGAATCTACACCAGAAACTGGAACTACAATCTCAAACACAACAGAATCTACACCAGCAACTGGAACTACAATCTCAAACACAACCGAATCTACACCAGAAACTGGAACTACAATCTCAAACACAACCGATTCTACACCAGAAACTGAAACTACAATCTCAAACACAACTGAATCTACACCAGAAACTGGAACTACAATCGCAAACACAACCGAATCTACACCAGCAACTGAAACTACAATCTCAAACACAACTGAATCTACACCAGCAACTGAAACTACAACCTCAACAACAACCGAATCTACACCAGCAACTGGAATTACAATGTCAACAACAACCGAATCTACACCAGAAACTGGAACTACAATCTCAAACACAACCGAATCTACACCAGCAACTGGAACTACAATCTCAAACACAACCGAATCTACACCAGAAACTGGAACTACAATCTCAAACACAACCGAATCTACACCAGAAACTGGAACTACAATCTCAAACACAACTAAATCTACAGCAGCAAATGGAACTACAATCTCAACCACAACCGAATCTACACCTGCAGCTGAAACTACAACCAAAACTGAATCTACACCAGCAACTGAAACTAAAACCTCAACCACAACCGAATCTACACCAGCAACTGGAACTACAATCCCAACTACAACCAAATATACACCAGAAACTGAAACTACAATCTCAAACACAACCCAATCTACACCAGAAGCTGGAACTACAATCTCAAACACAACTGAATCTACAATCTCAAACACAACTGAATCTACATCAGCAACTAGAACTACAATCTCAACCACAACTGAATCTATGCCAGCAGCTGAAACTACAATCTCATCCACAACTGAATCTACACCTGCAGCTGAAACTACAACCACAACCGAATCTACACCAGCAACTGGAACTACAATCCCAACTACAACCGAATCTACACCAGAAACTGAAACTACAATCTCAAACACAACCCAATCTACACCAGCAACTGGAACTACAACCTCAACCACAACTGAATCTACACCTGCAGCTGAAACTACAATCTCAAACACAACCGAATCTACACCAGCAACTGGAACTACAACCTCAACCAAATCTACACCAGAAACTGAAACTACAATCTCAAATACAACCAAATCTACACCAGCAACTGGAACTACAACCACAACCAAATCTACACCAGCAACTGGAACTACAACCACAACCACAACCGAATCTACACCAGCAACTGGAACTACAATCCCAACTACAACCGAATCTACACCAGAAACTGAAACTACAATCTCAAACACAACCCAATCTACACCAGCAACTGGAACTACAACCTCAACCAAATCTACACCAGAAACTGAAACTACAATCTCAAATACAACCAAATCTACACCAGCAACTGGAACTACAACCACAACCGAATCTGCACCAGCAACTGGAACTACAACCACAACCACAACCGAATCTACACCAGCAACTGGAACTACAATCTCAAACACAACAGAATCTACACCAGCAACTGGAACTACAATCTCAAACACAACAGAATCTACACCAGCAACTGGAACTACAATCTCAAACACAACAGAATCTACACCAGCAACTAAAACTACAATCTCAAACACAACTGAATCTAAAATCTCAAACACAACTGAATCTTCACCAGCAACTGGAACTACAATATCAACCACAACCGAATCTACACCAGAAACTGGAACTACAATCTCAAACACAACCGAATCTACACCAGCAACTGGAACTACAATATCAACCACAACCGAATCTACACCAGCAACTGAAACTACAACCTCAACCACAACCGAATCTACACCAGCAACTGGAACTACAACCACAACCGAATCTACACCAGCAACTGGAACTACAACCTCAACCACAACTGAATCCACACCAGCAACTGGAACTACAACCTCAACCACAACCAAATCTACACCAGAAACTGAAACTACAATCTCAAACACAACCAAATCTACACCAGCAACTGGAACTACAACCTCAACTACAACTGAATCTACACCTGCAGCCGAAACTACAACCTCAACCACAACCGAATCTACATCAGCAACTGGAACTACAACCTCAACCACAACTAAATCTACACCTGGAACTAAAACTACAACCTCTACCACAACCGAATCTACACTAGCAACAGGAACTGCAACCTCTACAACAACAGAATCTAGACCAACAACTGAAACTACAACCACAACTGAATCTACACCTGCAACTGGAACTACAATCTCCACCACAACTGAATCTACACCTGCATCTGGAACTACAACCCCCGCCAAAGCTGAATCTAGACCAGCAACTGAAACTACAACCTCCAGCACAACTGAATCTACACCTGGAACGGGAACTACAACCTTAACCACAGCTGAATCTACAGTTGCTCCTATAGTGCAAACCACAAGACCATCTACCACTCCTATAGTGCAAACCACCACACTACCTACCACTACACAAGTACAGACAACAACATCACCTACCATTACAATTGCAGAAAACACAACACTACCTACCACTCAAATAGTTCAAACCACAACATCACCTACCACTCCAACAGTGCAAAACACAACATTACCTACCACTTCAACAGTGAAAAGCACAACACTACCTACCACTCCAACAGTGCAAAGCACAACATCACCTACCACTCCAACAGTGGAAAGCACAACACTACCTACCACTTCAACAGTGCAAAACACAACAGCACCTACCGCTCCAACAGTGCAATATACAACATCACCTACCACTCCAACAGTGCAAAACACAACAGCACCTACCACTCCAACAGTGCAAAACACAACACTACCTACCACTCCAACAGTGCAAAACACAACAGCACCTACCGCTCCAACAGTGCAAAACACAACATCACCTACCACTCCTATAGTGCAAACCACAACACTACCTACCACTCTAACAGTGCAAAACACAACACTATCTACCACTCCAACAGAGGAAAGCACAACACTACCTACCACTCCAACAGTGCAAAACACAACATCACCTACCACTCCTATAGTGCAAACCACAACACTACCTACTGCTTCAACAGTGCAAAACACAACACTACCTACCACTCCAACAGTGCAAAACACAACAGCACCTACCGCTCCAACAGTGCAAAACACAACATCACCTACCACTCCTATAGTGCAAACCACAACACTACCTATTGCTTCAACAGTGCAAACCACAACACTACCTACCACTCCAACAGTGGAAAGCACAACATCACCTACCACTCCAACAGTGGAAAGCACAACATTACCTACCACTCCAACAGTGCAAAACACAACATCACCTACCACTCCAACAGTGCAAAACACAACACTACCTACTGCTTCAACAGTGCAAAGCACAACATCACCTACCACTCCAACAGTGCAAAACACAACATTGCCTACCATTTCAACAGTGCAAAACACAACATCACCTACTGCTTCAACAGTGCAAAACACAACATCACCTACCACTCCTATAGTGCAAACCACAACACTACCTACCAATACACAAGTACAGACAACATCACCTACCATTACAATTGCAGAAAACACAACACTACCTACCACTCAAATAGTTCAAATCACAACACCACCTACCACTCAAACAGTGCAAAACACAACATCATCTACCACTACAACAGTGCAAAACACAACATCACCTACCACTCCAACAGTGCAAAACACAACATCACCTACCACTCCTATAGTGCAAACCACAACACTACCTACCACTACACAAGTACAGACAACAACATCACCTACCATTACAATTGCAGAAAACACAACACTACCTACCACTCCAACAGTGCAAAACACAACACTACCTACCACTCCAACAGTGCAAAACACAACATCACCTACCGCTCCAACAGTGCAAAACACAACACTACCTACCACTCTAACAGTGCAAAACACAACACTATCTACCACTCCAACAGAGGAAAGCACAACACTACCTACCACTCCAACAGTGCAAAACACAACATCACCTACCACTCCTATAGTGCAAACCACAACACTACCTACTGCTTCAACAGTGCAAAACACAACACTACCTACCACTCCAACAGTGCAAAACACAACAGCACCTACTGCTCCAACAGTGCAAAACACAACATCACCTACCACTCCTATAGTGCAAACCACAACACTACCTATTGCTTCAACAGTGCAAACCACAACACTACCTACCACTCCAACAGTGGAAAGCACAACATCACCTACCACTCCAACAGTGGAAAGCACAACATTACCTACCACTCCAACAGTGCAAAACACAACATCACCTACCACTCCAACAGTGCAAAACACAACACTACCTACTGCTTCAACAGTGCAAAGCACAACATCACCTACCACTCCAACAGTGCAAAACACAACATTGCCTACCATTTCAACAGTGCAAAACACAACATCACCTACTGCTTCAACAGTGCAAAACACAACATCACCTACCACTCCTATAGTGCAAACCACAACACTACCTACCAATACACAAGTACAGACAACATCACCTACCATTACAATTGCAGAAAACACAACACTACCTACCACTCAAATAGTTCAAATCACAACACCACCTACCACTCAAACAGTGCAAAACACAACATCATCTACCACTACAACAGTGCAAAACACAACATCACCTACCACTCCAACAGTGCAAAACACAACATCACCTACCACTCCTATAGTGCAAACCACAACACTACCTACCACTACACAAGTACAGACAACAACATCACCTACCATTACAATTGCAGAAAACACAACACTACCTACCACTCCAACAGTGCAAAACACAACACTACCTACCACTCCAACAGTGCAAAACACAACATCACCTACCGCTCCAACAGTGCAAAACACAACACTACCTACCACTCCAACAGTGCAAAACACAACATCCCCTACCACTCCTATAGTGCAAACCACAACACTACCTACCACTACACAAGTACAGACAACAACATCACCTACCATTACAATTGCAGAAAACACAACACTACCTACCACTCAAATAGTTCAAATCACAACACCCCCTACCACTCCAACAGTGCAAAACACAACATCACCTACCACTCCAACAGTGCAAAACACAACATCACTTACCACTTCAACAGTGCAAAACACAACATCACCTACCACTCCAATACCAACAACACCACCTACAAGCCAATCTTCATTTAATTCCACAACTCCCTCTGCAAACTGGACCACAACTAAATCTAGCTTCAGCACCACACCGTACTCCCCTGTTGCAGCAGGTAAGTAGCTTCCATTTCCCGGCTCCTTACAGGTCAGCTTGTTTATTTATTACATTTGGGAGTATAAAGTATGCAGGTTGCAGGTTTCTGTGTGGTGTACGGGACGGCGTTGTAATGCCTGCAGAAACACGTCTGGAGTTTGGTAAACTTCTCAAACACAGATATAAATTTTTTTTAGTAAATGCCGGAGAGCTAAACCCCAATCTGTGATCTCTGTCATGACTCTATTGGTCGGGTATCTGTCCGGGAGATCCGGGTCTACACACCCGGGGCCATCACAAGGGGCTCCAACCTTCCCAGCTGGAGTTTTTATACTTGTAGCACTGACCCCCGAAGGAGCGGCTGGTTTTGTTGGGCTTACCGTTACCTTCTCCACCTCGTGCTCGTCTAGGGGTTTCCCGAGGTTGATGGTCCAATAAACTGTAGAGACCAACACTTGAATCCCTTTAGGAATTTTTTTATTTGCACACAACGTTAAACAGAACTCAGTCTCTCGGTAGGGAATAGGGGGGATGGGTAGTAAAGCTCTCAGTAGGGAATAGAGGGGATGGGTAGGAAAGCTCTCAGTAGGGAATAGAGGGGATGGGTAGTAAAGCTCTCAGTAGGGAATAGAGGGGATGGGTAGTAAAGCTCTCAGTAGGGAATAGAGGGGATGGGTAGGAAAGCTCTCAGTAGGGAATAGAGGGGATGGGTAGTAAAGCTCTCAGTAGGGAATAGAGGGGATGGGTAGTAAAGCTCTCAGTAGGGAATAGAGGGGATGGGTAGTAAAGCTCTCAGTAGGGAATAGAGGGGATGGGTAGTAAAGCTCTCAGTAGGGAATAGAGGGGATGGGTAGTAAAGCTCTCAGTAGGGAATAGAGGGGATGGGTAGTAAAGCTCTCAGTAGGGAATAGAGGGGATGGGTAGTAAAGCTCTCAGTAGGGAATAGAGGGGATGGGTAGGAAAGCTCTCAGTAGGGAATAGAGGGGATGGGTAGTAAAGCTCTCAGTAGGGAATAGAGGGGATGGGTAGTAAAGCTCTCAGTAGGGAATAGAGGGGATGGGTAGTAAAGCTCTCAGTAGGGAATAGAGGGGATGGGTAGTAAAGCTCTCAGTAGGGAATAGAGGGGATGGGTAGTAAAGCTCTCAGTAGGGAATAGAGGGGATGGGTAGGAAAGCTCTCAGTAGGGAATAGGGGGGATGGGTAGGAAAGCTCTCAGTAGGGAATAGAGGGGATGGGTAGTAAAGCTCTCAGTAGGGAATAGAGGGGATGGGTAGGAAAGCTCTCAGTAGGGAATAGAGGGGATGGGTAGTAAAGCTCTCAGTAGGGAATAGAGGGGATGGGTAGGAAAGCTCTCAGTAGGGAATAGGGGGGATGGGTAGGAAAGCTCTCAGTAGGGAATAGAGGGGATGGGTAGGAAAGCTCTCAGTAGGGAATAGAGGGGATGGGTAGCAAAGCTCTCAGTAGGGAATAGAGGGGATGGGTAGCAAAGCTCTCAGTAGGGAATAGAGGGGATGGGTAGTAAAGCTCTCAGTAGGGAATAGAGGGGATGGGTAGTAAAGCTCTCAGTAGGGAATAGAGGGGATGGGTAGTAAAGCTCTCAGTAGGGAATAGAGGGGATGGGTAGGAAAGCTCTCAGTAGGGAATAGGGGGGATGGGTAGGAAAGCTCTCAGTAGGGAATAGAGGGGATGGGTAGGAAAGCTCTCAGTAGGGAATAGAGGGGATGGGTAGGAAAGCTCTCAGTAGGGAATAGAGGGGATGGGTAGGAAAGCTCTCAGTAGGGAATAGAGGGGATGGGTAGGAAAGCTCTCAGTAGGGAATAGAGGGGATGGGTAGGAAAGCTCTCAGTAGGGAATAGAGGGGATGGGTAGGAAAGCTCTCAGTAGGGAATAGAGGGGATGGGTAGGAAAGCTCTCAGTAGGGATTAGGGGGGATGGGTAGGAAAGCTCTCAGTAGGGAATAGAGGGGATGGGTAGGAAAGCTCTCAGTAGGGAATAGAGGGGATGGGTAGTAAAGCTCTCAGTAGGGAATAGAGGGGATGGGTAGTAAAGCTCTCAGTAGGGAATAGAGGGGAAGGGTAGGAAAGCTCTCAGTAGGGAATAGAGGGGATGGGTAGTAAAGCTCTCAGTAGGGAATAGAGGGGATGGGTAGTAAAGCTCTCAGTAGGGAATAGAGGGGATGGGTAGTAAAGCTCTCAGTAGGGAATAGAGGGGATGGGTAGTAAAGCTCTCAGTAGGGAATAGAGGGGATGGGTAGGAAAGCTCTCAGTAGGGAATAGGGGGGATGGGTAGGAAAGCTCTCAGTAGGGAATAGAGGGGATGGGTAGTAAAGCTCTCAGTAGGGAATAGAGGGTATGGGTAGTAAAGCTCTCAGTAGGGAATAGAGGGGATGGGTAGGAAAGCTCTCAGTAGGGATTAGGGGGGATGGGTAGGAAAGCTCTCAGTAGGGAATAGAGGGGATGGGTAGGAAAGCTCTCAGTAGGGAATAGAGGGGATGGGTAGTAAAGCTCTCAGTAGGGAATAGAGGGGATGGGTAGTAAAGCTCTCAGTAGGGAATAGAGGGGATGGGTAGTAAAGCTCTCAGTAGGGAATAGAGGGGATGGGTAGGAAAGCTCTCAGTAGGGAATAGGGGAGATGGGTAGGAAAGCTCTCAGTAGGGAATAGAGGGGATGGGTAGGAAAGCTCTCAGTAGGGAATAGAGGGGATGGGTAGGAAAGCTCTCAGTAGGGAATAGAGGGGATGGGTAGGAAAGCTCTCAGTAGGGAATAGAGGGGATGGGTAGTAAAGCTCTCAGTAGGGAATAGAGGGGATGGGTAGCAAAGCTCTCAGTAGGGAATAGAGGGGATGGGTAGTAAAGCTCTCAGTAGGGAATAGAGGGGATGGGTAGGAAAGCTCTCAGTAGGGAATAGGGGGGATGGGTAGGAAAGCTCTCAGTAGGGAATAGAGGGGATGGGTAGTAAAGCTCTCAGTAGGGAATAGAGGGGATGGGTAGCAAAGCTCTCAGTAGGGAATAGAGGGGATGGGTAGCAAAGCTCTCAGTAGGGAATAGAGGGGATGGGTAGTAAAGCTCTCAGTAGGGAATAGAGGGGATGGGTAGTAAAGCTCTCAGTAGGGAATAGAGGGGATGGGTAGTAAAGCTCTCAGTAGGGAATAGAGGGGATGGGTAGTAAAGCTCTCAGTAGGGAATAGGGGGGATGGGTAGGAAAGCTCTCAGTAGGGAATAGAGGGGATGGGTAGGAAAGCTCTCAGTAGGGAATAGAGGGGATGGGTAGGAAAGCTCTCAGTAGGGAATAGAGGGTATGGGTAGGAAAGCTCTCAGTAGGGAATAGAGGGGATGGGTAGTAAAGCTCTCAGTAGGGAATAGAGGGGATGGGTAGTAAAGCTCTCAGTAGGGAATAAAGGGGATGGGTAGTAAAGCTCTCAGTAGGGAATAGAGGGGGTGGGTAGTAAAGCTCTCAGTAGGGAATAGAGGGGATGGGTAGTAAAGCTCTCAGTAGGGAATAGAGGGGATGGGTAGGGAAGCTCTCAGTAGGGAATAGAGGGGATGGGTAGTAAAGCTCTCAGTAGGGAATAGAGGGGATGGGTAGTAAAGCTCTCAGTAGGGAATAGAGGGGATGGGTAGGGAAGCTCTCAGTAGGGAATAGAGGGGATGGGTAGTAAAGCTCTCAGTAGGGAATAGAGGGGATGGGTAGTAAAGCTCTCAGTAGGGAATAGAGGGGATGGGTAGTAAAGCTCTCAGTAGGGAATAGAGGGGATGGGTAGGGAAGCTCTCAGTAGGGAATAGAGGGGATGGGTAGTAAAGCTCTCAGTAGGGAATAGAGGGGATGGGTAGTAAAGCTTTCAGTAGGGAATAGAGGGGATGGGTAGTAAAGCTCTCAGTAGGGAATAGAGGGGATGGGTAGTAAAGCTCTCAGTAGGGAATAGAGGGGATGGGTAGTAAAGCTCTCAGTAGGGAATAGAGGGGATGGGTAGGGAAGCTCTCAGTAGGGAATAGAGGGATGGGTAGGGAAGCTCTCAGTAGGGAATAGAGGGGATGGGTAGTAAAGCTCTCAGTAGGGAATAGAGGGGATGGGTAGTAAAGCTCTCAGTAGGGAATAGAGGGGATGGGTAGGAAAGCTCTCAGTAGGGAATAGAGGGGATGGGTAGGAAAGCTCTCAGTAGGGAATAGAGGGGATGGGTAGGAAAGCTCTCAGTAGGGAATAGAGGGGATGGGTAGGAAAGCTCTCAGTAGGGAATAGAGGGGATGGGTAGGAAAGCTCTCAGTAGGGAATAGAGGGGATGGGTAGTAAAGCTCTCAGTAGGGAATAGAGGGGATGGGTAGTAAAGCTCTCAGTAGGGAATAAAGGGGATGGGTAGTAAAGCTCTCAGTAGGGAATAGAGGGGGTGGGTAGTAAAGCTCTCAGTAGGGAATAGAGGGGATGGGTAGTAAAGCTCTCAGTAGGGAATAGAGGGGATGGGTAGGGAAGCTCTCAGTAGGGAATAGAGGGGATGGGTAGTAAAGCTCTCAGTAGGGAATAGAGGGGATGGGTAGTAAAGCTCTCAGTAGGGAATAGAGGGGATGGGTAGTAAAGCTCTCAGTAGGGAATAGAGGGGATGGGTAGGAAAGCTCTCAGTAGGGAATAGAGGGGATGGGTAGGAAAGCTCTCAGTAGGGAATAGAGGGATGGGTAGGAAAGCTCTCAGTAGGGAATAGAGGGGATGGGTAGGAAAGCTCTCAGTAGGGAATAGAGGGGATGGGTAGGAAAGCTCTCAGTAGGGAATAGAGGGGATGGGTAGGAAAGCTCTCAGTAGGGAATAGAGGGGATGGGTAGGAAAGCTCTCAGTAGGGAATAGAGGGGATGGGTAGGAAAGCTCTCAGTAGGGAATAGAGGGGATGGGTAGGAAAGCTCTCAGTTGGGAATAGAGGGGATGGGTAGTAAAGCTCTCAGTAGGGAATAAAGGGGATGGGTAGTAAAGCTCTCAGTAGGGAATAGAGGGGGTGGGTAGTAAAGCTCTCAGTAGGGAATAGAGGGGATGGGTAGTAAAGCTCTCAGTAGGGAATAGAGGGGATGGGTAGGGAAGCTCTCAGTAGGGAATAGAGGGGATGGGTAGTAAAGCTCTCAGTAGGGAATAGAGGGGATGGGTAGTAAAGCTCTCAGTAGGGAATAGAGGGGATGGGTAGTAAAGCTCTCAGTAGGGAATAGAGGGGATGGGTAGGGAAGCTCTCAGTAGGGAATAGAGGGGATGGGTAGTAAAGCTCTCAGTAGGAATAGAGGGGATGGGTAGTAAAGCTCTCAGTAGGGAATAGAGGGGATGGGTAGTAAAGCTCTCAGTAGGGAATAGAGGGGATGGGTAGGAAAGCTCTCAGTAGGGAATAGAGGGGATGGGTAGTAAAGCTCTCAGTAGGGAATAGGGGGGATGGGTAGTAAAGCTCTCAGTAGGGAATAGAGGGGATGGGTAGTAAAGCTCTCAGTAGGGAATAGGGGGGATGGGTAGGAAAGCTCTCAGTAGGGAATAGAGGGGATGGGTAGTAAAGCTCTCAGTAGGGAATAGAGGGGATGGGTAGGAAAGCTCTCAGTAGGGAATAGAGGGGATGGGTAGGAAAGCTCTCAGTAGGGAATAGAGGGGATGGGTAGGAAAGCTCTCAGTAGGGAATAGAGGGGATGGGTAGGAAAGCTCTCAGTAGGGAATAGAGGGGATGGGTAGGAAAGCTCTCAGTAGGGAATAGAGGGGATGGGTAGGAAAGCTCTCAGTAGGGAATAGAGGGGATGGGTAGGAAAGCTCTCAGTTGGGAATAGAGGGGATGGGTAGTAAAGCTCTCAGTAGGGAATAAAGGGGATGGGTAGTAAAGCTCTCAGTAGGGAATAGAGGGGGTGGGTAGTAAAGCTCTCAGTAGGGAATAGAGGGGATGGGTAGTAAAGCTCTCAGTAGGGAATAGAGGGGATGGGTAGGGAAGCTCTCAGTAGGGAATAGAGGGGATGGGTAGTAAAGCTCTCAGTAGGGAATAGAGGGGATGGGTAGTAAAGCTCTCAGTAGGGAATAGAGGGGATGGGTAGTAAAGCTCTCAGTAGGGAATAGAGGGGATGGGTAGTAAAGCTCTCAGTAGGGAATAGAGGGGATGGGTAGTAAAGCTCTCAGTAGGGAATAGAGGGATGGGTAGGGAAGCTCTCAGTAGGGAATAGAGGGGATGGGTAGTAAAGCTCTCAGTAGGGAATAGAGGGGATGGGTAGTAAAGCTCTCAGTAGGGAATAGAGGGGATGGGTAGTAAAGCTCTCAGTAGGGAATAGAGGGGATGGGTAGGAAAGCTCTCAGTAGGGAATAGAGGGGATGGGTAGTAAAGCTCTCAGTAGGGAATAGGGGGGATGGGTAGTAAAGCTCTCAGTAGGGAATAGAGGGGATGGGTAGTAAAGCTCTCAGTAGGGAATAGGGGGGATGGGTAGGAAAGCTCTCAGTAGGGAATAGAGGGGATGGGTAGTAAAGCTCTCAGTAGGGAATAGAGGGGATGGGTAGTAAAGCTCTCAGTAGGGAATAGGGGGGATGGGTAGTAAAGCTCTCAGTAGGGAATAGAGGGGATGGGTAGTAAAGCTCTCAGTAGGGAATAGAGGGGATGGGTAGTAAAGCTCTCAGTAGGGAATAAAGGGGATGGGTAGTAAAGCTCTCAGTAGGGAATAGAGGGGGTGGGTAGTAAAGCTCTCAGTAGGGAATAGAGGGGATGGGTAGTAAAGCTCTCAGTAGGGAATAGAGGGGATGGGTAGGGAAGCTCTCAGTAGGGAATAGAGGGGATGGGTAGTAAAGCTCTCAGTAGGGAATAGAGGGGATGGGTAGTAAAGCTCTCAGTAGGGAATAGAGGGGATGGGTAGGGAAGCTCTCAGTAGGGAATAGAGGGGATGGGTAGTAAAGCTCTCAGTAGGGAATAGAGGGGATGGGTAGTAAAGCTCTCAGTAGGGAATAGAGGGGATGGGTAGTAAAGCTCTCAGTAGGGAATAGAGGGGATGGGTAGGGAAGCTCTCAGTAGGGAATAGAGGGGATGGGTAGTAAAGCTCTCAGTAGGGAATAGAGGGGATGGGTAGTAAAGCTCTCAGTAGGGAATAGAGGGGATGGGTAGTAAAGCTCTCAGTAGGGAATAGAGGGGATGGGTAGTAAAGCTCTCAGTAGGGAATAGAGGGGATGGGTAGGGAAGCTCTCAGTAGGGAATAGAGGGGATGGGTAGTAAAGCTCTCAGTAGGGAATAGAGGGGATGGGTAGTAAAGCTCTCAGTAGGGAATAGAGGGGATGGGTAGTAAAGCTCTCAGTAGGGAATAGAGGGGATGGGTAGGAAAGCTCTCAGTAGGGAATAGAGGGGATGGGTAGGAAAGCTCTCAGTAGGGAATAGAGGGGATGGGTAGGAAAGCTCTCAGTAGGGAATAGAGGGGATGGGTAGGAAAGCTCTCAGTAGGGAATAGAGGGGATGGGTAGGAAAGCTCTCAGTAGGGAATAGAGGGGATGGGTAGGAAAGCTCTCAGTAGGGAATAGAGGGGATGGGTAGTAAAGCTCTCAGTAGGGAATAGAGGGGATGGGTAGTAAAGCTCTCAGTAGGGAATAAAGGGGATGGGTAGTAAAGCTCTCAGTAGGGAATAGAGGGGGTGGGTAGTAAAGCTCTCAGTAGGGAATAGAGGGGATGGGTAGTAAAGCTCTCAGTAGGGAATAGAGGGGATGGGTAGGGAAGCTCTCAGTAGGGAATAGAGGGGATGGGTAGTAAAGCTCTCAGTAGGGAATAGAGGGGATGGGTAGTAAAGCTCTCAGTAGGGAATAGAGGGGATGGGTAGTAAAGCTCTCAGTTGGGAATAGAGGGGGATGGGTAGTAAAGCTCTCAGTAGGGAATAGAGGGGATGGGTAGTAAAGCTCTCAGTAGGGAATAAAGGGGATGGGTAGTAAAGCTCTCAGTAGGGAATAGAGGGGGTGGGTAGTAAAGCTCTCAGTAGGGAATAGAGGGGATGGGTAGTAAAGCTCTCAGTAGGGAATAGAGGGGATGGGTAGGGAAGCTCTCAGTAGGGAATAGAGGGGATGGGTAGTAAAGCTCTCAGTAGGGAATAGAGGGGATGGGTAGTAAAGCTCTCAGTAGGGAATAGAGGGGATGGGTAGTAAAGCTCTCAGTAGGGAATAGAGGGGATGGGTAGTAAAGCTCTCAGTAGGGAATAGAGGGGATGGGTAGTAAAGCTCTCAGTAGGGAATAGAGGGGATGGGTAGGGAAGCTCTCAGTAGGGAATAGAGGGGATGGGTAGTAAAGCTCTCAGTAGGGAATAGAGGGGATGGGTAGTAAAGCTCTCAGTAGGGAATAGAGGGGATGGGTAGTAAAGCTCTCAGTAGGGAATAGAGGGGATGGGTAGTAAAGCTCTCAGTAGGGAATAGAGGGGATGGGTAGTAAAGCTCTCAGTAGGGATAGAGGGGATGGGTAGGGAAGCTCTCAGTAGGGAATAGAGGGGATGGGTAGTAAAGCTCTCAGTAGGGAATAGAGGGGATGGGTAGTAAAGCTCTCAGTAGGGAATAGAGGGGATGGGTAGTAAAGCTCTCAGTAGGGAATAGAGGGGATGGGTAGTTAAAGCTCTCAGTAGGGAATAGAGGGGATGGGTAGTAAAGCTCTCAGTAGGGAATAGAGGGTATGGGTAGTGAAGCTCTCAGTAGGAATAGAGGGGATGGGTAGGAAAGCTCTCAGTAGGGAATAGAGGGGATGGGTAGTAAAGCTCTCAGTAGGGAATAGAGGGGATGGGTAGGAAAGCTCTCAGTAGGGAATAGAGGGGATGGGTAGGAAAGCTCTCAGTAGGGAATAGAGGGGATGGGTAGGAAAGCTCTCAGTAGGGAATAGAGGGGATGGGTAGTAAAGCTCTCAGTAGGGAATAGAGGGGATGGGTAGGAAAGCTCTCAGTAGGGAATAGAGGGGATGGGTAGTAAAGCTCTCAGTAGGGAATAGAGGGGATGGGTAGGAAAGCTCTCAGTAGGGAATAGAGGGGATGGGTAGGAAAGCTCTCAGTAGGGAATAGAGGGGATGGGTAGGAAAGCTCTCAGTTGGGAATAGAGGGGATGGGTAGGAAAGCTCTCAGTAGGGAATAGAGGGGATGGGTAGGGAAGCTCTCAGTAGGGAATAGAGGGGATGGGTAGTAAAGCTCTCAGTAGGGAATAGAGGGGATGGGTAGGAAAGCTCTCAGTAGGGAATAGAGGGGATGGGTAGGAAAGCTCTCAGTAGGGAATAGAGGGGATGGGTAGTAAAGCTCTCAGTAGGGAATAGAGGGGATGGGTAGTAAAGCTCTCAGTAGGGAATAGAGGGGATGGGTAGGAAAGCTCTCAGTAGGGAATAGAGGGGATGGGTAGTAAAGCTCTCAGTAGGGAATAGAGGGGATGGGTAGTAAAGCTCTCAGTAGGGAATAGAGGGGATGGGTAGGGAAAGCTCTCAGTAGGGAATAGAGGGGATGGGTAGTAAAGCTCTCAGTAGGGAATAGAGGGGATGGGTAGTAAAGCTCTCAGTAGGGAATAGAGGGGATGGGTAGGTAAAGCTCTCAGTAGGGAATAGAGGGGATGGGTAGTAAAGCTCTCAGTAGGGAATAGAGGGGATGGGTAGTAAAGCTCTCAGTAGGGAATAGAGGGGATGGGTAGGAAAGCTCTCAGTAGGGAATAGAGGGGATGGGTAGGAAAGCTCTCAGTAGGGAATAGAGGGGATGGGTAGTAAAGCTCTCAGTAGGGAATAGAGGGGATGGGTAGGAAAGCTCTCAGTAGGGAATAGAGGGGATGGGTAGTAAAGCTCTCAGTAGGGGAATAGAGGGGATGGGTAGGAAAGCTCTCAGTAGGGAATAGAGGGGATGGGTAGGAAAGCTCTCAGTAGGGAGGGGGGGAATAGAGGGGATGGGTAGTAAAGCTCTCAGTAGGGAATAGAGGGGATGGGTAGTAAAGCTCTCAGTAGGGAATAGAGGGGATGGGTAGTAAAGCTCTCAGTAGGGAATAGAGGGGATGGGTAGTAAGCTCTCAGTAGGGAATAGAGGGGATGGGTAGTAAAGCTCTCAGTAGGGAATAGAGGGGGATGGGTAGTAAAGCTCTCAGTAGGGAATAGAGGGGATGGGTAGTAAAGCTCTCAGTAGGGAATAGAGGGGATGGGTAGGGAAGCTCTCAGTAGGGAATAGAGGGGAAGGGGTAGAAAAGCTCTCAGTAGGGAATAGAGGGGATGGTTAGTAAAGCTCTCAGTAGTGACATAGAGGGGATGGGTAGTAAAGCTCTCAGTAGGGGAAATAGAGGGAATAGAGGGGATGGGTAGGAAGCTCTCAGTAGGGAATAGAGGGGATGGGTAGTAAAGCTCTCAGTAGGGAATAGAGGGGATGGGTAGTAAAGCTCTCAGTAGGGAATAGAGGGGATGGGTAGTAAAGCTCTCAGTAGGGAATAGAGGGGATGGGTAGGAAGCTCTCAGTAGGGAATAGAGGGGATGGGTAGGAAAGCTCTCAGTAGGGAATAGAGGGGATGGGTAGTAAAGCTCTCAGTAGGGAATAGAGGGGATGGGTAGTAAAGCTCTCAGTAGGGAATAGAGGGGATGGGTAGTAAAGCTCTCAGTAGGGAATAGAGGGGATGGGTAGTAAAGCTCTCAGTAGGGAATAGAGGGGATGGGTAGGGAAGCTCTCAGTAGGGAATAGAGGGGATGGGTAGTAAAGCTCTCAGTAGGGAATAGAGGGGATGGGTAGTAAAGCTCTCAGTAGGGAATAGAGGGGATGGGTAGTAAAGCTCTCAGTAGGGAATAGAGGGGATGGGTAGTAAAGCTCTCAGTAGGGAATAGAGGGGATGGGTAGTAAAGCTCTCAGTAGGGAATAGAGGGGATGGGTAGTGAAGCTCTCAGTAGGGAATAGAGGGATGGGTAGGAAAGCTCTCAGTAGGGAATAGAGGGATGGGTGTCTCAGTAGGGAATAGAGGGGATGGGTAGTAAAGCTCTCAGTAGGGAATAGAGGGGATGGGTAGTAAAAGCTCTCAGTAGGGAATAGAGGGTATGGGTAGTGAAAGCTTCTCAGTAGGGAATAGAGGGGTAGAGGGATGGGTAGGAAAGCTCTCAGTAGGGAATAGAGGGGATGGGTAGGTAAAGCTCTCAGTAGGGAATAGAGGGGATGGGTAGTAAAGCTCTCAGTAGGGAATAGAGGGGATGGGTAGTAAAGCTCTCAGTAGGGAATAGAGGGGATGGGTAGTAAGCTCTCAGTAGGGAATAGAGGGGATGGGTAGGAAAGCTCTCAGTAGGGAATAGAGGGGATGGGTAGTAAAGCTCTCAGTAGGGAATAGAGGGGATGGGTAGGAAAGCTCTCAGTAGGGAATAGAGGGGATGGGTAGTAAAGCTCTCAGTAGGGAATAGAGGGGATGGGTAGTAAAGCTCTCAGTAGGGAATAGAGGGGATGGGTAGGAAAGCTCTCAGTAGGGAATAGAGGGGATGGGTAGGGAAAGCTCTCAGTAGGGAATAGAGGGGATGGGTAGAAAGCTCTCAGTAGGGAATAGAGGGGATGGGTAGGAAAGCTCTCAGTAGGGAATAGAGGGGATGGGTAGGAAAGCTCTCAGTAGGGAATAGAGGGGATGGGTAGGAAAGCTCTCAGTAGGGAATAGAGGGGATGGGTAGGAAAGCTCTCAGTAGGGAATAGAGGGGATGGGTAGGAAAGCTCTCAGTAGGGAATAGAGGGGATGGGTAGGAAAGCTCTCAGTAGGGAATAGAGGGGATGGGTAGGAAAGCTCTCAGTAGGGAATAGAGGGGATGGGTAGGAAAGCTCTCAGTAGGGAATAGAGGGGATGGGTAGTAAAGCTCTCAGTAGGGAATAGAGGGGATGGGTAGAAAGCTCTCAGTAGGGAATAGAGGGGATGGGTAGTAAAGCTCTCAGTAGGGAATAGAGGGGATGGGTAGTAAAGCTCTCAGTAGGGAATAGAGGGGATGGGTAGTAAAGCTCTCAGTAGGGAATAGAGGGGATGGGTAGTAAAGCTCTCAGTAGGGAATAGAGGGATGGGTAGTAAAGCTCTCAGTAGGGAATAGAGGGGATGGGTAGGAAGCTCTCAGTAGGGAATAGAGGGGATGGGTAGTAAAGCTCTCAGTAGGGAATAGAGGGGATGGGTAGTAAAGCTCTCAGTAGGGAATAGAGGGGATGGGTAGTAAAGCTTCTCAGTAGGGAATAGAGGGATGGGTAGTAAAGCTCTCAGTAGGGAATAGAGGGGATGGGTAGTAAAGCTCTCAGTAGGGAATAGGGGGGATGGGTAGTAAAGCTCTCAGTAGGGAATAGAGGGGATGGGTAGTAAAGCTCTCAGTAGGGAATAGAGGGGATGGGTAGTAAAGCTCTCAGTAGGGAATAGGGGGGATGGGTAGGAAAGCTCTCAGTAGGGAATAGAGGGGATGGGTAGTAAAGCTCTCAGTAGGGAATAGAGGGGATGGGTAGTAAAGCTCTCAGTAGGGAATAGAGGGGATGGGTAGGAAAGCTCTCAGTAGGGAATAGAGGGGATGGGGGATGGGTAGGAAAGCTCTCAGTAGGGAATAGAGGGGATGGGTAGTAAAGCTCTCAGTAGGGAATAGAGGGGATGGGTAGGAAAGCTCTCAGTAGGGAATAGAGGGGATGGGTAGGAAGCTCTCAGTAGGGAATAGAGGGGATGGGTAGGAAAGCTCTCAGTAGGGAATAGAGGGGATGGGTAGTAAAGCTCTCAGTAGGGAATAGAGGGGATGGGTAGTAAAGCTCTCAGTAGGGAATAGAGGGGATGGGTAGTAAAGCTCTCAGTAGGGAATAGAGGGGATGGGTAGTAAAGCTCTCAGTAGGGAATAGAGGGGATGGGTAGGAAAGCTCTCAGTAGGGAATAGAGGGGATGGGTAGTAAAGCTCTCAGTAGGGAATAGAGGGGATGGGTAGTAAAGCTCTCAGTAGGGAATAGAGGGATGGGTAGTAAAGCTCTCAGTAGGGAATAGAGGGGATGGGTAGGAAAGCTCTCAGTAGGGAATAGAGGGGATGGGTAGTAAAGCTCTCAGTAGGGAATAGAGGGGATGGGTAGGAAAGCTCTCAGTAGGGAATAGAGGGGATGGGTAGGTAAAGCTCTCAGTAGGGAATAGAGGGGATGGGTAGGTAAAGCTCTCAGTAGGGAATAGAGGGGATGGGTAGTAAAGCTCTCAGTAGGGAATAGAGGGGATGGGTAGGAAAGCTCTCAGTAGGGAATAGAGGGGATGGGTTAGGAAAGCTCTCAGTAGGGAATAGAGGGGATGGGTAGGAAAGCTCTCAGTAGGGAATAGAGGGGATGGGTAGTAAAGCTCTCAGTAGGGAATAGAGGGGATGGGTAGGAAAGCTCTCAGTAGGGAATAGAGGGATGGGTAGGAAAGCTCTCAGTAGGGAATAGAGGGGATGGGTAGTAAAGCTCTCAGTAGGGAATAGAGGGGATGGGTAGGAAAGCTCTCAGTAGGGAATAGAGGGGATGGGTAGTAAAGCCTCTCAGTAGGGAATAGAGGGGATGGGTAGTAAAGCTCTCAGTAGGGAATAAGAGGGGATGGGTAGTAAAGCTCTCAGTAGGGAATAGAGGGGGATGGGTAGTAAAGCTCTCAGTAGGGAATAGAGGGGATGGGTAGTAAAGCTCTCAGTAGGGAATAGAGGGGATGGGTAGGGAAGCTCTCAGTAGGGAATAGAGGGGATGGGTAGTAAAGCTCTCAGTAGGGAATAGAGGGGATGGGTAGTAAAGCTCTCAGTAGGGAATAGAGGGGATGGGTAGGAAAGCTCTCAGTAGGGAATAGAGGGGATGGGTAGGAAAGCTCTCAGTAGGGAATAGAGGGGATGGGTAGTAAAGCTCTCAGTAGGGAATAGAGGGGATGGGTAGTAAAGCTCTCAGTAGGGAATAGAGGGGATGGGTAGTAAAGCTCTCAGTAGGGAATAGAGGGGATGGGTAGTAAAGCTCTCAGTAGGGAATAGAGGGGATGGGTAGTAAAGCTCTCAGTAGGGAATAGAGGGGATGGGTAGGAAAGCTCTCAGTAGGGAATAGAGGGGATGGGTAGGAAAGCTCTCAGTAGGGAATAGAGGGGATGGGTAGGAAAGCTCTCAGTAGGGAATAGAGGGGATGGGTAGGAAAGCTCTCAGTAGGGAATAGAGGGGATGGTAGGTAAAGCTCTCAGTAGGGAATAGAGGGGATGGGTAGTAAAGCTCTCAGTAGGGAATAGAGGGGATGGGTAGGAAAGCTCTCAGTAGGGAATAGAGGGGATGGGGTAGTAAAGCTTCTCAGTAGGGAATAGAGGGGATGGGTAGGAAAGCTCTCAGTAGGGAATAGAGGGGATGGGTAGGAAAGCTCTCAGTAGGGAATAGAGGGGATGGGTAGTAAAGCTCTCAGTAGGGAATAGAGGGATGGGTAGGGAAAGCTCTCAGTAGGGAATAGAGGGGATGGGTAGTAAGCTCTCAGTAGGGAATAAGGGGATGGGTAGTAAAGCTCTCAGTAGGGAATAGAGGGGATGGGTAGTAAAGCTCTCAGTAGGGAATAGAGGGGATGGGTAGTAAAGCTCTCAGTAGGGAATAGAGGGGATGGGTAGGAAGCTCTCAGTTGGGAATAGAGGGGATGGGTAGTAAAGCTCTCAGTAGGGAATAAGAGGGGATGGGTAGTAAAGCTCTCAGTAGGGAATAGAGGGGATGGGTAGTAAAGCTCTCAGTAGGGAATAGAGGGGATGGGTAGTAAAGCTCTCAGTAGGGAATAGAGGGGATGGGTAGGAAAGCTCTCAGTAGGGAATAGAGGGGATGGGTAGTAAAGCTCTCAGTAGGGAATAGAAGGGATGGGTAGTAAAGCTCTCAGTAGGAATAGAGGGGATGGGTAGTAAGCTCTCAGTAGGGAATAGAGGGGATGGGTAGTAAAGCTCTCAGTAGGGAATAGAGGGGATGGGTAGGTAAAGCTCTCAGTAGGGAATAGAGGGGATGGGTAGGGAAGCTCTCAGTAGGGAATAGAGGGGATGGGTAGTAAAGCTCTCAGTAGGGAATAGAGGGGATGGGTAGTAAAGCTCTCAGTAGGGAATAGAGGGGATGGGTAGTAAAGCTCTCAGTAGGGAATAGAGGGGATGGGTAGGAAAGCTCTCAGTAGGGAATAGAGGGGATGGGTAGTAAAGCTCTCAGTAGGGAAATAGAGGGGATGGGTAGTAAAGCTCTCAGTAGGGAATAGAGGGGATGGGTAGTAAAGCTCTCAGTAGGGAATAGGGGGGATGGGTAGGAAAGCTCTCAGTAGGGAATAGAGGGGATGGGTAGTAAAGCTCTCAGTAGGGAATAGAGGGGATGGGTAGTAAAGCTCTCAGTAGGGAATAGGGGGGATGGGTAGTAAAGCTCTCAGTAGGGAATAGAGGGGATGGGTAGTAAAGCTCTCAGTAGGGAATAGAGGGGGATGGGTAGTAAAGCTCTCAGTAGGGAATAAAGGGGATGGGTAGTAAAGCTCTCAGTAGGGAATAGAGGGGATGGGTAGTAAAGCTCTCAGTAGGGAATAGAGGGGATGGGTAGTAAAGCTCTCAGTAGGGAATAGAGGGGATGGGTAGTGAAGCTCTCAGTAGGGAATAGAGGGGATGGGTAGTAAGCTCTCAGTAGGGAATAGAGGGGATGGGTAGTAAAGCTCTCAGTAGGGAATAGAGGGGATGGGTAGGGAAGCTCTCAGTAGGGAATAGAGGGGATGGGTAGGAAAGCTCTCAGTAGGGAATAGAGGGGATGGGTAGTAAAGCTCTCAGTAGGGAATAGAGGGGATGGGTAGTAAAGCTCTCAGTAGGGAATAGAGGGGATGGGTAGGGAAGCTCTCAGTAGGGAATAGAGGGGATGGGTAGTAAAGCTCTCAGTAGGGAATAGAGGGGATGGGTAGTAAAGCTCTCTGTAGGGAATAGAGGGGATGGGTAGTAAAGCTCTCAGTAGGGAATAGAGGGGATGGGTAGTAAAGCTCTCAGTAGGGAATAGAGGGGATGGGTAGTAAAGCTCTCAGTAGGGAATAGAGGGGATGGGTAGGAAGCTCTCAGTAGGGAATAGAGGGGATGGGTAGTAAAGCTCTCAGTAGGGAATAGAGGGGATGGGTAGTAAAGCTCTCAGTAGGGAATAGAGGGGATGGGTAGTAAAGCTCTCAGTAGGGAATAGAGGGGATGGGTAGGAAAGCTCTCAGTAGGGAATAGAGGGGATGGGTAGGAAAGCTCTCAGTAGGGAATAGAGGGGATGGGTAGGAAAGCTCTCAGTAGGGAATAGAGGGGATGGGTAGGAAAGCTCTCAGTAGGGAATAGAGGGGATGGGTAGGAAAGCTCTCAGTAGGGAATAGAGGGGATGGGTTAGGAAAGCTCTCAGTAGGAATAGAGGGGATGGGTAGGAAAGCTCTCAGTAGGGAATAGAGGGGATGGGTAGTAAAGCTCTCAGTAGGGAATAGAGGGGATGGGTAGTAAAGCTCTCAGTAGGGAATAGAGGGGATGGGTAGTAAAGCTCTCAGTAGGGAATAGAGGGGGTGGGTAGTAAAGCTCTCAGTAGGGAATAGAGGGGATGGGTAGTAAAGCTCTCAGTAGGGAATAGAGGGGATGGGTAGGGAAGCTCTCAGTAGGGAATAGAGGGGATGGGTAGTAAAGCTCTCAGTAGGGAATAGAGGGGATGGGTAGTAAAGCTCTCAGTAGGGAATAGAGGGGATGGGTAGTAAAGCTCTCAGTTGGGAATAGAGGGGATGGGTATAAAGCTCTCAGTAGGGATAGAGGGGATGGGTAGTAAAGCTCTCAGTAGGGAATAAAGGGGATGGGTAGTAAAGCTCTCAGTAGGGAATAGAGGGGGTGGGTAGTAAAGCTCTCAGTAGGGAATAGAGGGGATGGGTAGTAAAGCTCTCAGTAGGGAATAGAGGGGATGGGTAGGGAAGCTCTCAGTAGGGAATAGAGGGGATGGGTAGTAAAGCTCTCAGTAGGGAATAGAGGGGATGGGTAGTAAAGCTCTCAGTAGGGAATAGAGGGGATGGGTAGTAAAGCTCTCAGTAGGGAATAGAGGGGATGGGTAGTAAAGCTCTCAGTAGGGAATAGAGGGGATGGGTAGTAAAGCTCTCAGTAGGGAATAGAGGGGATGGGTAGGGAAGCTCTCAGTAGGGAATAGAGGGGATGGGTAGTAAAGCTCTCAGTAGGGAATAGAGGGGATGGGTAGTAAAGCTCTCAGTAGGGAATAGAGGGGATGGGTAGTAAAGCTCTCAGTAGGGAATAGAGGGGATGGGTAGTAAAGCTCTCAGTAGGGAATAGAGGGGATGGGTAGTAAAGCTCTCAGTAGGGAATAGAGGGGATGGGTAGGGAAGCTCTCAGTAGGGAATAGAGGGGATGGGTAGTAAAGCTCTCAGTAGGGAATAGAGGGGATGGGTAGTAAAGCTCTCAGTAGGGAATAGAGGGGATGGGTAGTAAAGCTCTCAGTAGGGAATAGAGTGGATGGGTAGTAAAGCTCTCAGTAAGGGAATAGAGGGGATGGGTAGTAAAGCTCTCAGTAGGGAATAGAGGGGTATGGGTAGTGAAGCTCTCAGTAGGGAATAGAGGGGATGGGTAGGAAAGCTCTCAGTAGGGAATAGAGGGGATGGGTAGGAAAGCTCTCAGTAGGGAATAGAGGGGATGGGTAGGAAAGCTCTCAGTAGGGAATAGAGGGGATGGGTAGGAAAGCTCTCAGTAGGGAATAGAGGGGATGGGTAGTAAAGCTCTCAGTAGGGAATAGAGGGGATGGGTAGGAAAGCTCTCAGTAGGGAATAGAGGGGATGGGTAGTAAAGCTCTCAGTAGGGAATAGAGGGGGATGGGTAGGAAAGCTCTCAGTAGGGAATAGAGGGGATGGGTAGGAAAGCTCTCAGTAGGGAATAGAGGGGATGGGTAGGAAAGCTCTCAGTAGGGAAATAGAGGGGATGGGTAGGAAAGCTCTCAGTAGGGAATAGAGGGGATGGGTAGGGAAAGCTCTCAGTAGGGAATAGAGGGGATGGGTAGTAAAGCTCTCAGTAGGGAATAGAGGGGATGGGTAGGAAAGCTCTCAGTAGGGAATAGAGGGGATGGGTAGGAAAGCTCTCAGTAGGGAATAGAGGGGATGGGTAGTAAAGCTCTCAGTAGGGAATAGAGGGGATGGGTAGGAAAGCTCTCAGTAGGGAATAGAGGGGATGGGTAGTAAAGCTCTCAGGTAGGGAATAGAGGGGATGGGTAGGTAAAGCTCTCAGTAGGGAATAAAGGGGATGGGTAGTAAAGCTCTCAGTAGGGAATAGAGGGGGTGGGGTAGTAAAGCTCTCAGTAGGGAATAGAGGGGATGGGTAGTAAAGCTCTCAGTAGGAATAGAGGGGATGGGTAGGGAAGCTCTCAGTAGGGAATAGAGGGGATGGTAGTAAAGCTCTCAGTAGGGAATAGAGGGGATGGGTAGTAAAGCTCTCAGTAGGGAATAGAGGGGATGGGTAGTAAAGCTCTCAGTAGGGAATAGAGGGGATGGGTAGTAAAGCTCTCAGTAGGGAATAGAGGGGATGGGTAGTAAAGCTCTCAGTAGGGAATAGAGGGGATGGGTAGGGAAGCTCTCAGTAGGCGAATAGAGGGGATGGGTAGTAAAAGCTCTCAGTAG